>NC_092711.1:57495101-57856351 GCF_047496885.1 Scyliorhinus torazame
ACACTCCAGGCCACTCCCGGCCAGCCCACACACACACTCCAGGCCACTCCCGGCCAGTCCACACACACACTCCAGGCCACTCCTGGCCAGCCCACACACACTCCAGGCCATTCCCGGCCAGCCCACACATACACTCCAGGCCACTCCCGGCCAGCCCACACACACACTCCAGGCTACACCCGGCCAGTCCACACACACACTCCAGGCCAGTCCCGGCCAGCCCACAAACACACTCCAGGCCAGGCCACTCCCGGCCAGCCCACACACATACTCCAGGCAACTCCCGGCCAGCCCCCCACACACACACTCCAGGCCACTGCCGGCCGGCCCACACACACTCCAGGCCACTCCCGGCCAGCCCACACACACACTCCAGGCCAGGCCACTCCCGGCCAGCCCACACACACACTCCAGGCCACTCCCGGCCAGCCCACACACACTCTCCAGGCCACTCCCGGCCGGCCCACACACACTCCAGGCCAGGCCACTCCCGGCCAGCCCACACACACACTCCAGGCCACTCCCGGCCAGCCCACACACACACTCCAGGCCACTCCCGGCCATCCCACACACACACTCCAGGCCAGGCCACTCCCGGCCAGCCCACACACACTCCAGGCCACTCCCGGCCAGCCCACACACACTCTCCAGGCCAGGCCACTCCCGGCCAGCCCACACACACACTCCAGGCCACTCCCGGCCAGCCCACACACACACTCCAGGCCACACTCGGCCAGCCCACACACACACTCCAGGCCACTCCCGGCCAGCCCACACACACTCCAGGCCACTCCCGGCCAGCCCACACACACACTCCAGGCTACTCCCGGCCAGCCCACACACACACTCCAGGCCACTCCCGGCCACCCACACACACACTCCAGGCCACTCCCGGCCGGCCCACACACACACTCCAGGCCACTCCCGGCCAGCCCACACACACTCCAGGCCACTCCCGGCCAGCCCACACACACACTCCAGGCCACTCCCGGCCAGCCCACACACACACTCCAGGCCACTCCCGGCCAGCCCACACACACACTCCAGGCCACTCCCGGCCAGCCCACACACACACCAAGACATTCCCGGCCAGCCCACACACACACTCCTGGCCACTCCCGGCCAGCCCACACACACACTCCAGGCAACTCCCGGCCAGCCCCCACACACACTCCCGGCCACTCCCGGCCAGCCCACACACACTCTCCAGGCTACTCCCGGCCAGCCCACACACACTCCAGGCCACTCCCGGCCAGCCCACACACACACTCCAGGCCACTCCCGGCCAGCCCACACACACACTCCAGGCCACTCCCGGCCAGCCCACACACACACTCCAGGTCACTCCCGGCCAGCCCACACACACACTGCAGGCCACTCCCGGCCAACCCAAACACACACTCCAGGCCAGGCCACTCCCGGCCAGCCCACACACACACTCCAGGCCACTCCCGGCCAGCCCACACACACACTCCAGGTCACTCCCGGCCAGCCCACACACACACTGCAGGCCACTCCCGGCCAACCCAAACACACACTCCAGGCCAGGCCACTCCCGGCCAGCCCACACACACACTCCAGGCCACTCCCGGCCAGCCCACACACACACTCCAGGCCACTCCCGGCCAGCCTACACACACACTCCAGGCCACTCTCGGCCAGCCCACACACACACTCCAGGCCACTCCCGGCCAGCCCACGCACACACTCCTGGCCACTCCCGGCCAGCCCACACACACACTCCAGGCCACTCCCGGGCAGCCCACACACACACTCCAGGCCACTCCCGGCCAGCCCACACACACACTCCAGGCCACTCCCGGCCAGCCCACACACACACTCCAGGCCACTCCCGACCAGCCCACACACACACTCCAGGCCACTGCCGGCCAGCCCACACACAACTCGAGGCCACTCCCGGCCATCGCACACACACTCCAGGCCACTCCCGGGCAGCCCACACACACACTCCAGGCCACTCCCGGCCAGCCCACACACACACTCCAGGCTACTCCCGGCCAGCCCACACACACACTCCAGGCCAGGCCACTCCCGGCCAGCCCACACACACACTCCAGGCCACTCCCGGCCAGCCCACACGCACACTCCAGGCCAGGCCACTCCCGGCCAGCCCACACACACACTCCAGGCCACTCCCGGCCAGCCCACACACACACTCCAGGCCACTCCCGGCCAGCCCACACACACACTCCAGGCCACTCTCCCCAGCCCACACACACACTCCAGGCCACTCTCCCCAGCCCACACGCACACTCCAGGCCAGGCCACTCCCGGCCAGCCCACACACACACTCCAGGCCACTCCCGGCCAGCCCACACACACACTCCAGGCCACTCCCTGCCAGCCCACACACACACTCCAGGCCACTCCCGGCCAGCCCACACACACACTCCAGGTCACTCCCGACCAGCCCACACACACACTCCAGGCCACTCCCGGCCAGCCCACACACACACTCCAGGCCACTCCCGACCAGTCCACACACACACTCCAGGCCACTCCCGGCCAGCCCACACACACACTCCAGGCCAAACTCGGCCAGCCCTCACACACACTCCAGGCTACTCCCGGCCAGCCCACACACATACTCCAGGCAACTCCCGGCCAGCCCCCCACACACACACTCCAGGCCACTGCCGGCCGGCCCACACACACTCCAGGCCACTCCCGGCCAGCCCACACACACACTCCAGGCCAGGCCACTCCCGGCCAGCCCACACACACACTCCAGGCCATTCCCGGCCAGCCCACACACACACTCCAGGCAACTCCCGGCCAGCCCCCACACACACTCCCGGCCACTCCCGGCCAGCCCACACACACACTCCAGGCCACTCCCGGCCAGCCCACACACACACTCCAGGCCACTCCCGGCCAGCCCACACACACACTCCAGGACACTCCCGGCCAGCCCACACACACACTCCAGGCCACTCCCGGCCAGCCCACACACACACTCCAGGCCACTCCCGGCCAGCCCACACACACACTCCTGGCCACTCCCGGCCAGCCCACACACACACTCCCGGCCACTCCCGGCCAGTACACACACACACTCCCGGCCACTCCCGGCCAGCCCACACACACACTCAAGGCCACTCCCGGCCAGCCCACACACACTCTCCAGGCCAGGCCACTCCCGGCAAGCCCACACACACAATCCCGGCCACTCCCGGCCAGCCCACACACACACTCCAGGCCACTCCCGGCCAGCCCACACACACACTCCAGGCCACTCCCGGCCAGCCCACACACACACTCCAGGTGACTCCCGGCCAGCCCACACACACACTGCAGGCCACTCCCGGCCAACCCAAACACACACTCCAGGCCAGGCCACTCCCGGCCAGCCCACACACACACTCCAGGCCACTCCCGGCCAGCCCACACACACACCAAGCCATTCCCGGCCAGCCCACACACACACTCCAGGCCAGGCCACTCCCGGCCAGCCCACACACACACTCCAGGCCACTCTCGGCCAGCCCACACACACACTCCAGGCCACTCCCGGCCAGCCCACACACACACTCCTGGCCACTCCCGGCCAGCCCACACACACACTCCAGGCCACTCCCGGGCAGCCCACACACACACTCCAGGCTACTCCCGGCCAGCCCACACACACACTCCAGGCCACTCCCGGCCAGCCCACACACACACTCCAGGCCACTCCCGACCAGCCCACACACACACTCCAGGCCACTGCCGGCCAGCCCACACACAACTCGAGGCCACTCCCGGGCAGCCCACACACACACTCCAGGCTACTCCCGGCCAGCCCACACACACACTCCAGGCCACTCCCGGCCAGCCCACACACACACTCCAGGCCACTCCCGGCCAGCCCACACGCACACTCCAGGCCAGGCCACTCCCGGCCAGCCCACACACACACTCCAGGCCACTCCCGGCCAGCCCACACACACACTCCAGGCCACTCCCGGCCAGCCCACACACACACTCCAGGCCACTCTCCCCAGCCCACACACACACTCCAGGTCACTCCCGACCAGTCCACACACAGTCCAGGCCACTCCCTGCCAGCCCACACACACACTCCAGGCCACTCCCGGCCAGCCCACACACACCCTCCAGGTCACTCCCGACCAGCCCACACACACACTCCAGGCCACTCCCGGCCAGCCCACACACACACTCCAGGCCACTCCCGACCAGTCCACACACACACTCCAGGCCACTCCCGGCCAGCCCACACACACACTCCAGGCCACTCCCGGCCAGCCCACACACACACTCCAGGCCACTCCCGGCCAGCCCACACACACACTCCAGGCCACTCTCCCCAGCCCACACACACACTCCAGGTCACTCCCGACCAGTCCACACACAGTCCAGGCCACTCCCTGCCAGCCCACACACACACTCCAGGCCACTCCCGGCCAGCCCACACACACCCTCCAGGTCACTCCCGACCAGCCCACACACACACTCCAGGCCACTCCCGGCCAGCCCACACACACACTCCAGGCCACTCCCGGCCAGCCCACACACACACTCCAGGCCACTCTCCCCAGCCCACACACACACTCCAGGTCACTCCCGACCAGTCCACACACACTCCAGGCCACTCCCTGCCAGCCCACACACACACTCCAGGCCACTCCCGGCCAGCCCACACACACACTCCAGGTCACTCCCGACCAGTCCACACACACTCCAGGCCACTCCCGACCAGCCCACACACACACTCCTGGCCACTCCCGGCCAGCCCACACACACACTCCAGGCCACTCCCGGCCAGCCCACACACACACTCCAGGCCACTCTCTGCCAGCCCACACACACACTCCCGGCCAGCCCACACACACACTCCAGGTCACTGCGGGCCAGCCCACACACACACTCCAGGCCACTCCCGGCCAGCCCACACACACACTCCAGGCCACTCCCGGCCAGCCCACACACACACTCCAGTGGAACCCTTTCTGCTCACTCTCTCTAAACTCCTTCCTAATTTGGAGTCCTCTGTGAAATTGCTCTTTACCTTAAACTGATCTACAGATTACAATTCCAGTTCACTAATCCTACCATTCAACTGAAATCCTCCATCCCTGACAACACTCCATTAAATACCCTTTGTTTTGTCTCCAAGATCCTCACATCCTTTTGTATATTTAGCGGCAGAACAAGAAGCAATTCCTCAGCTATGGTGCTCTCTATAAACCTGGTTATAACTCTATAGGTTATTGGCAAAGTATTAGAAAGTGGGATTCAAATACTGAGATGGTTGTTTTTGACCTGCCCAGTCCAGATGGGCCGAATGGCCTTTCTGTGCTCTGGACCTCGATGACTCTATGATCCTAACATCCTTCTTTTCGGAGTCTCCGCCTCTATTGATCAAGTTAAATATCTTCTGAGGGTTTTCCAATCTTATCGCCATGACCTTCCAGTGCAAAGTGTGGACATGTCCCCGCTCCCTTCCTGTACACTTTTTAAACTTGTCCCGTTTAGTTTATATTTCCTGTCCTCAGCCCTCCTCCCTAATGCATCACCCACACGACAGTGATTTAAATTTACTTTCCCCGTGACCCTCCCTTTCACAGATCTGGGAACATGCTGCTGAAGATTGCTGCTCCCCTGCTCACTGTGTCATTGCTGAGTGTCTGTCATTTGTGAATGTTGAAATTCTTTCCATTGAAGCCTATTTCAGTGAATTGTATCTTGAAGAGCAATTGTCCTCATGTGGACCCCGAGTGAACATCAGTGTCTCCTCCCCTCCTGTCTGAACAACTATCATTCACCGCTTCTCTCTGCTTTCTGTTTCTTAGCCAATATCACATTCTTACTGTCACAGACCCTTTAATCCACGGCTTTGGGACTCGATAACATCTCTAATAAATGGCATTTGATCACAATATGTCCCAATACATAAATTCATATCAGTTCCCTCATTAATCCTCCAGTTATTTTGAAATATAACTGCAATAACAACATGCGATGTGATTTCCCACGAATATCGCCGTGTTTCTGGTCACATAACACCATTTCCTCGCGAAGGAGCAATATTCCTGTTGCCCAGTCTGCCCTAGAAATGTCCTGGTGACTAACATTATACTGACTGCTCTGTCACTCCAGGGTTTATCCCTCTCTCTCCTTTATAAACAGGATGGGACAGTGAAAATGTCCCAGTCCCCTGGAACCACTCAGATATCAATGAGGATTGAGTATCAGGGTCAGTGTGTCCACTATTTCCACACTCCATCCCTCAGTCACTGTCACACAACCGATCCAGACCCGGCTAATCTTCTATTTCATTGTGATAGAAAAAGTATTGGATTGAAAGGGGTTAACTGAGCCTGTTTGTTTAGTGACTGTGATTAATGTCAGTCTCCATGGATTCTAACCGTGTCACGGGAAGGTTTGTCTCTGTATTAATAAGCGATTCCTTTCATTGTGTTATCCCAAACTGTCAGCGGGAGCGTCAATTCCAACACTGCCAGAGACCAGCGGCCCCAGAGAGACCGAGAGGAGGGATCAGAATCTGGGAACTACCCACAGGAACGTTACAGCAATGGATCAGAGTCTGGGAACTACCCACAGGAACGTTACAGCAATGGATCAGAATCTGGGATCTAACCACAGGAACGTTACAGCAATGGATCAGAATCTGGGATCTAACCACAGGAACGTTACAGCAATGGATCAGAATCTGGGATCTAACCACAGGGACTTTACATCAATGGACAGGAGTTTATCTTGGGGTCTTTATTGGATTGCTCGAGATCCTTTCCTTTCAGCATATTGGATCCAAGATGTACTCTATATAATTCAGGCGGGTTATTATCCGCTCCTGGCTGTTGTCGGTGTCCCTGGTAAGTCTCACTATCCAGTTATTTATTGTATAAACTATTTTAAGTGTATTATTATCTGGACATTTCCATCTTGGAAAGATTGAATGCATGTTCTTCAGTTCCAGTCACTAATCTCAGTCCCTATCCAGTATCCACACCGCTCTCTGGCTGAAATCGGAGACTGGGGTCACAATCTCCGCGCTCCCTTTGACACAGAAATTATTTATATCCAGATGTTCTTTCTATTCCCAATCCTGCCCACTTGCCATCGCCTCATCGCAGAACAATCCATCATCTGTGTCTGTGTCAAATCCAGACTCGACTATTGCGATTAAATTCGAGTCACTCAATTGCTGTTATAAATCTTCATGAAGCACAGATCACACCCAACTCTGCTGTCCATATCCTAACCCACACACAATGCCAGTTACGTACCGTCCCTCTGCTCACTGATCTACATTGGTTCCCAATCTGGCAGCATCTCAATATCAATGTGCTCATTCTGTGATTGAAATTCTCCACAGTTTCACACAATAACTTCTACCATTTCCAACGAAAGTGAAAACAGTTAATTTTCATTCAGTGTCCAGTTCTGCAATTGGGAAGTTACTGGAGGTGATGAGGATGTGTTTCTGGTGGTTGTGTTATTGGGAAGTTAGTGGAGGGGCTGTGGATGTGTTTCTGGAGGGTGCGTTATTGGGGAGTTAGTGGAGGGGCTGTGGATGTGTTTCTGGAGGGTGCGTTATTGGGGAGTTAGTGGAGGTGATGAGGATGTGTTTCAGGAGGTTGTGTTATTGGGAAGCTATTGGAGGTGATGAGGATGTGTTTCTGTAGGTTGTGTTATTGGGAAGTTATTGGAGGTGATGAGGACGTGTTTCTGGAGGTTGAATTATTGGGAAGCTAGTGGAGGTGAAGTGGTTCGATTTCTGGTGGTTCTGCAATTGAGGAGTTAGTGGAGGTGATGAGGATGTGTTTCTGGAGTTGGTGTTATTGGTAAGTTAGTGGAGTTGATGAGGATGTGTTCCTGCAGGTTGTGTTATTGGGATGTTAGTGGAGGAAATGTGGATCTGTTTCTGGAGTTGGTGTTATTGGGAAGTTAGTGGAGAGGATCAGGATGGGTTTCTGGGGTGTGGGTCATTAGGAAGATGGTGGATGTAATGAGAATGGATTTCTCGAGGTTTTCTTATTGGGGAGTTAATGGAGGTGATGAGGATGTGTTTCTGGAGGTTGTGTTTTTGTGAAGTTAGTGGTGGTGATGAGGATGTGTTAATGGAGGTTGTGTTATTGGGAAGTTAGTGGAGGTGATGAGGATGTGTTTCTGGAGGTTGTGTTATTGGGAAGTTAGTGGAGGTGATGAGGATGTGTTTCTGGAGGTTGTCTTATTGGGAAATTAGTAGAGGTGATGAGGACGTGTTTCTGGAGGTTGTGTTATTGGGAAGTTAGTGGAGGTGATGAGGATGTGGTTCTGGAGGTTGTGTTATTGGAAAGTTATTGGAGGTGATGAGGATGTGTTTCTGGAGGTTGTCTTATTGGGAAATTAGTAGAGGTGATGTGGATGGGTCTCTGGAAGTTGTGTTATTGGGAAGTTAGTGGAGGTGATGTGGATGGGTCTCTGGAAGATGTGTTATTGGGAAGTTAGTGGAGGTGATGAGGACGTGTTTCTGGAGGTTGTGTTATTGGGAAGTTAGTGGAGGTGATGAGGATGTGGTTCTGGAGGTTGTGTTATTGGGAAGTTAGTAGAGGTGATGAGGATGTGTTTCTGGAGGTTGTGTTATTGGGAAGTTAGTGGAGGTGATGAGGATGTGTTTCTGGAGGTTGTGTTATTGGAAAGTTAGTTGTGCAGATGAGGATGTGTTTATGGAGTTTGTGTTATTGGGATGTTCATGGGGGTGAAGTGGATGTCATTCAGGAGGTTGTGTTATTGGGAAGTTCGTGGAGGTGAAGTGAATGTGTTTCTGGAGGTTTTGTTAATGGGACGTTAGTGGAGGTGATGAGGATGCCTTTCTGAATGTTGTTTTATTGGGAGGTTAGTGGAGGTGACGTGGATGGGTATCTGAAGGTTGTATTATTGGGAAGTTAGTGGAGCTGATGTGTTTCTGGAGGTTGTGTTATTGGGAAGTTAGTGGACGTGATTTGGATGTGTTTCTGGAGGTTATGTTATTGGGAAGATAGTGGACGTGATTTGGATGTGTTTCTGGGGTTTGTGTTATTGGGAAGTTAGTGGAGGTGATGAGGATGTGTTTCAGGAGGTTGTGTTATTGGGAAGTTAGTGGAGGTGATGGGGATGTGTTTCTGGAGGTTGTGTTATTGGGAAGTTAGTGGAGGTGATGTGGATGTGTTTCTGTAGGTTGTGTTATTGGGAAGTTAGTGGAGGTGATGAGGATGTGTTTCTGTAGGTTGTGTTAT
This sequence comes from Scyliorhinus torazame, assembly GCF_047496885.1. Taxonomy (NCBI): domain Eukaryota; kingdom Metazoa; phylum Chordata; class Chondrichthyes; order Carcharhiniformes; family Scyliorhinidae; genus Scyliorhinus; species Scyliorhinus torazame. The sequence goes on from NC_092711.1 coordinate 57,504,344, forward strand.
TGGGAAGTTATTGGAGGTGATGAGGACGTGTTTCTGGAGGTTGAATTATTGGGAAGCTAGTGGAGGTGAAGTGGTTCGATTTCTGGTGGTTCTGCAATTGAGGAGTTAGTGGAGGTGATGAGGATGTGTTTCTGGAGTTGGTGTTATTGGTAAGTTAGTGGAGTTGATGAGGATGTGTTCCTGCAGGTTGTGTTATTGGGATGTTAGTGGAGGAAATGTGGATCTGTTTCTGGAGTTGGTGTGATTGGGAAGTTAGTGGAGAGGATCAGGATGGGTTTCTGGGGTTTGGGTCATTAGGAAGATGGTGGATGTAATGAGAATGGATTTCTCGAGGTTTTGTTATTGGGGAGTTAATGGAGGTGATGTGGCTGTGTTTCTGGAGGTTGTGTTATTGTGAAGTTAGTGGTGGTGATGAGGATGTGTTAATGGAGGTTGTGTTATTGGGAAGTTAGTGGAGGTGAAGAGGATGTGTTTCTGGAGGTTGTCTTATTGGGAAATTAGTGGAGGTGATGTGGATGGGTTTCTGGAAGTTGTGTTATTGGGAAGTTAGTGGAGGTGATGAGGATGTGGTTCTGGAGTTGTGTTATTGGAAAGTTATTGGAGGTGATGAGGATGTGTTTCTGGAGGTTGTGTTATTGGGAAGTTAGTGGAGGTGATGAGGATGTGGTTCTGGAGTTGTGTTAGTGGGAAGTTAGTGGAGGTGATGAGGACGTGTTTCTGGAGGTTGTGTTATTGGGAAGTTAGTGGAGGTGATGAGGATGTGGTTCTGGAGTTGTGTTATTGGAAAGTTATTGGAGGTGATGTGGATGTGTTTCTGGAGGTTGTCTTATTGGGAAATTAGTGGAGGTGATGTGGATGGGTCTCTGGAAGTTGTGTTATTGGGAAGTTAGTGGAGGTGATGTGGACGTGGTTCTGGAGGTTGTGTTATTGGGAAGTTATTGGAGGCGATGAGGACGTGTTTCTGGAGGTTGTGTTATTGGGAAGTTAGTGGAGGTGATGAGGATGTGTTTCTGGGGTTTGTGTTATTGGGAAGTTAGTGGAGGAGATGAGGACGTGTTTCTGGAGGTTGTGTTATTGGGAAGTTAGTGGAGGTGATGAGGACGTGTTTCTGGAGGTTGAATTATTGGGAAGCTAGTGGAGGTGAAGTGGTTCGATTTCTGGTGGTTCTGTAATTGAGGAGTTAGTGGAGTTGATGTGGATGTGTTTCTGGAGTTGGTGTTATTGGGAAGTTAGTGGAGTTGATGAGGATGTGTTCCTGCAGGTTGTGTTATTGGGAAGTTAGTGGAGGAAATGTGGTTGTGTTTCTGGAGTTGGTGTTATTGGGAAGTTAGTGGAGGGGATCAGGATTGGTTTCTGGTGTTTGGGTCATTAGGAAGATGGTGGATGTGATGAGAATGGATTTCTCGAGGTTTTGTTATTGGGGAGTTAATGGAGGTGATGTGGATGTGTTTCTGGAGGTAGTGTTATTCGGAAGTTAGTTGGGTTGATGAGGATGTGTTTCTGGAGGTTGTGTTATTGGGAAGTTACTTGGGTTGATGAGGATGCGTTTCTGGAGGTTGTGTTATTGGGAAGTTAGTGGAGGTGATGAGGATGTGTTTCTGGAGGTTGTGTTATTGGGAGGTTAGTAGAGGTGATGAGGATGTGTTTCTGGAGGTTGTGTTATTGGGACGTTAGTGGAGGTGATGACGATGTGTTTCTGGAGGTTGTGTTATTGGGAAGTTAGTGGAGGTGATGTGGATGGGTATCTGAAGGTTCTATTATTGGGATGTTAGTGGAGCTGATGTGTTTCTGCAGGCTGTGTTATAGGGAAGTTAGTGGAGGTGATGAGGATGTGTTTCTGGAGGTTGTGTTATTGGGAAGTTAGTGGAGGTGATGAGGATGTGTTTCTGGAGGTTGTGTTATTGAGGAGTTAGTGGAGTTGATGAGGATGTGTTTCTGGAGTTGGTGTTATTCGGAAGTTAGTGGAGTTGATGAGGATGTGTTCCTGCAGGTTGTGTTATTGGGGAGTTAATGGAGGTGATGTGGATGTGTTTCTGGAGGTTGTGTTATTGTGAAGTTAGTGGTGGTGATGAGGATGTGGTTGTGGTGGTTGTGTTATTGGGAGGTTAGTAGAGGTGATGAGGATGTGTTTCTGGAGGTTGTGTTATTGGGATGTAAGTGGAGGTGATGAGGATGTGTTTCTGGAGGTTGTGTTATTGGGAAGTTAGTGGAGGTGATGTGAATAAGTGTCTGGAGGTTGTTTTATTGGGAAGTTAGTGGAGGTGATGAGAATGTGTTTCTGGAGGTAGTGTTATTGGGAAGTTAGTTGGGTTGATGAGGATGTGTTTCTGGAGGTTGTGTTATTGGGTTGTTAGTGGCGGTGATGAGGATGTGTTTCTGGAGGTTGTGTTATTGGAAAGTTAGTGGAGGTGATGATGTTGTGTTTCTGGAGGTTGTGTTATTGGGATGTTAGTGGAGGTGATGTGGATGGATTTGTGTAGGTTGTGTTATTGGGAAGTTAGTGGAGGTGATGTGGATGTATTTCTGGAGGTTGTGTTATTGGGAAGTTAGTGGAGGTGATGAGGATGTGGTTCTGGTGGTTGTGTTATTGGAAAGTTAGTGGAGGTGATGTGGATGGTTTTGTGTAGGTTGTGTTATTGGGAAGTTAGTGGAGGTGATGTGGATGTATTTCTGGAGGTTGTGTTATTGGGAAGTTAGTGGAGGTGATGAGGATGTGGTTCTGGTGGTTGTGTTATTGGGAAGTTAGTGGAGGTGATGAGGATGGGTTTCTGGAGGCTGTGTTATCGGGAAGTTAGTGGAGGTGATGAGGATGTGTTTCTGGAGGTTGTGTTATTGGGAAGTTAGTGGAGGTGATGAGGATGTGTTTCTGGAGGTTGTGTTATAGGGAAGTTAGTGGAGGTGATGAGGATGTGGTTCTGGAGGTTGTGTTATTGGGAAGTTAGTGGAGTTGATGAGGATGTGTTTCTGGAGGTTGTGTTATAGGGAAGTTAGTGGAGGTGATGAGGATGTGGTTCTGGAGGTTGTGTTATAGGGAAGTTAATGGAGGTGATGAGGATGTGTTTCTGGAGGGTGTGTTCTTGAGGAATTAGTGGAGGTGGTGAGGATGTGTTTCTGGAGGTTGTGTTATTGGGAAGTTAGTGGAGGTGATGAGGATGTGGTTCTGGTGGTTGTGTTATTGGGAAGTTATTGGAGGAGATGTGGATGGGTATCTGAAGGTTTTATTATTGGGATGTTAGTGGAGCTGATGTGTTTCTGCAGGCTGTGTTATAGGGAAGTTAGTGGAGGTGATGAGGATGTGTATCTGGAGGTTGTGTTATTGGGAAGTTAGTGGAGGTGATGAGGATGTGTTTCTGGAGGTTGTGTTATTGGGACGTTAGTGGAGGTGATGAGGATGTGTTTCTGGAGGTTGTGTTATTGGGAAGTTAGTGGAGGTGATGTGGATGTGTTTCTGGAGGTTGTGTTATTGGGATGTTAGTGGAGGTGATGAGGATGTGTTTCTGGAGGTTGTGTTATTGGGAGGTTAGTGGAGGTGATGAGGATGTGTTTCTGGAGGTTGTGTTATTGGGAAGTTAGTGGAGGTGATGAGGATGTGTTTCTGCAGGTTGTGTTATTGGGACGTTAGTGGAGGTGATGAGGATGTGTTTCTGGAGGTTGTGTTATTGGGGAGTTAGTGGAGGTGATGAGGATGTGTTTCTGGAGGTTGTGTTATTGGGACGTTAGTGGAGGTGATGAGGATGTGTTTCTGGAGGTTGTGTTATTGGGAAGTTAGTGGAGGTGATGAGGTTGTGTTTCTGGAGGTTGTGTTATTGGGATGTTGTGGAGGTGATGTGGATGGGTGTGTGTATGTTGTGTTATTGGGGAGTTAGTGGAGGTGATGAGGATGTGTTTCGGGAGGTTGTGTTATTGGAAAGTTAGTGGAGGTGATGTGGATGGTTTTGTGTAGGTTGTGTTATTGGGAAGTTAGTGGAGGTGATGTGGATGTATTTCTGGAGGTTGTGTTATTGGGAAGTTAGTGGAGGTGATGAGGATGTGGTTCTGGTGGTTGTGTTATTGGGAAGTTAGTGGAGGTGATGAGGATGGGTTTCTGGAGGCTGTGTTATCGGGAAGTTAGTGGAGGTGATGAGGATGTGTTTCTGGAGGTTGTGTTATTGGGAAGTTAGTGGAGGTGATGAGGATGTGTTTCTGGAGGTTGTGTTATAGGGAAGTTAGTGGAGGTGATGAGGATGTGGTTCTGGAGGTTGTGTTATTGGGAAGTTAGTGGAGTTGATGAGGATGTGTTTCTGGAGGTTGTGTTATAGGGAAGTTAGTGGAGGTGATGAGGATGTGGTTCTGGAGGTTGTGTTATAGGGAAGTTAATGGAGGTGATGAGGATGTGTTTCTGGAGGGTGTGTTCTTGAGGAATTAGTGGAGGTGGTGAGGATGTGTTTCTGGAGGTTGTGTTATTGGGAAGTTAGTGGAGGTGATGAGGATGTGGTTCTGGTGGTTGTGTTATTGGGAAGTTATTGGAGGAGATGTGGATGGGTATCTGAAGGTTTTATTATTGGGATGTTAGTGGAGCTGATGTGTTTCTGCAAGCTGTGTTATAGGGAAGTTAGTGGAGGTGATGAGGATGTGTATCTGGAGGTTGTGTTATTGGGAAGTTAGTGGAGGTGATGAGGATGTGTTTCTGGAGGTTGTGTTATTGGGACGTTAGTGGAGGTGATGAGGATGTGTTTCTGGAGGTTGTGTTATTGGGAAGTTAGTGGAGGTGATGTGGATGTGTTTCTGGAGGTTGTGTTATTGGGATGTTAGTGGAGGTGATGAGGATGTGTTTCTGGAGGTTGTGTTATTGGGAGGTTAGTGGAGGTGATGAGGATGTGTTTCTGGAGGTTGTGTTATTGGGAAGTTAGTGGAGGTGATGAGGATGTGTTTCTGCAGGTTGTGTTATTGGGACGTTAGTGGAGGTGATGAGGATGTGTTTCTGGAGGTTGTGTTATTGGGGAGTTAGTGGAGGTGATGAGGATGTGTTTCTGGAGGTTGTGTTATTGGGACGTTAGTGGAGGTGATGAGGATGTGTTTCTGGAGGTTGTGTTATTGGGAAGTTAGTGGAGGTGATGAGGTTGTGTTTCTGGAGGTTGTGTTATTGGGATGTTGTGGAGGTGATGTGGATGGGTGTGTGTATGTTGTGTTATTGGGGAGTTAGTGGAGGTGATGAGGATGTGTTTCGGGAGGTTGTGTTATTGGGAAGTTAGTGGAGGTGATGTGAACGTGTTTCTGGAGGTTGTGTTATTGGGAAGTTAGTGGTGGTGATGAGGATGTGTTCCTGCAGGTTGTGTTATTGGGAAGTTAGTGGTGGTGATGAGGATGTGTTTCTGGAGGTTGTGTTATTGGGGAGTTAGTGGAGGTGATGAGGATGTGTTTCGGGAGGTTGTGTTATTGGGAAGTTAGTGGAGGTGATGAGGATGTGTTTCTGGAGGTTGTGTTATTGGTAAGTTATTGGAGGTGATGAGGATGTGTTTCTGGAGGTTGTGTTATTGGGAAGTTAGTGGAGGTGATGAGGATGTGTTTCTGGAGGTTGTGTTATTGGGAAGTTAATGGAGGTGATGTGGATGTGTTTCTGGAGGTTGTGTTATTGGGAAGTTAGTGGAGGTGATGAGGAAGTGTTTCTGGAGGTTGTGTTATTGGGAACTTAGTTGGGTTGATGAGGATGTGTTTCTGGAGGTTGTGTTATTGGGAAGTTAGTGGAGGTGATGTGGATGTGTTTCTGGAGGTTGTGTTATTGGGAAGTTAATGGAGGTGATGTGGATGTGTTTCTGGAGGTTGTGTTATTGGGAAGTTAGTGGAGGAGATGTGGATGGGTATCTGAAGGTTTTATTATTGGGATGTTATTGGAGCTGATGTGTTTCTGCAGGTTGTGTTATAGGGAAGTTAGTGGAGGTGATGTGGATGGGTTTCTGGAGGTTGTTTTATTGGGAGGTTAGTGGAGTTGATGAGGATGGGTTTCTGGAGGTTGTGTTATTGGGAAGTTAGTGGAGGTGATGTGGATGGGTTTCTGGATGTTGTATTATTGGGAAGTTAGTGGAGGTGATGTGGATGTGTTTCTGAGGTTGTGTTATTAGGAAGGTCTCTGAAACAGCTTTTTAATTGGGAGCTCCCGAGGCCACACTGCCTGAACCCTCCTCCCAGGAATTCTTGAGCAGTAAATGGTTAACTAGAAACAGCACAGAGGTCTCTGAAACAGCTTTTTAATTGGGGTCTCCCGAGGCCACACTGCCTGAACCCTGCGCCCAGGGATTATTGAGCATTAAATGGTTAACTAAATTCAGCACAGAGGTCACTGAAACAGCTTTATAATTGGGGGCTCCCGGAGCCACACTGCCTGTCCCCTGCTCCCAGGGATTATTGAGCAGTAAATGGTTAACCTTGTACAGGCACAGAGGTCTCTGAAACAGCTTTTTAATTGGGAGCTCCCAAGGCCACACTGCCTGTCCCTTGCTCCCAGGGATTATTGAGCAGTAAATGGTTAACTATATCCAGCACAGAGGTCTCTGAAACAGCTTTTTAATTCGGGGCTCCCGGAGCCACTGCCTGTCTCCTGCTCCCTGGGATTATTGAGTAGGAAATGCTTAACTATATACAGCACAGAGTTCTCTGAAACAGCTTTGTAATTGGGGGCTCCCGAGGCCACACTGCCTGTCCCCTGCTCCAAGGGATAATTGAGAGGAAGTAAATGGTTAACTTTCCAGAGCACTGAGGCCTCTGAAACAGCTTTTTAAGTGGGGGCTCCCGAGGTCACACTGCCTGTCCCCTGCTCCCAGGGATTATTGAGCAGTAAATGGTTAACTATATACAGGAACAGAGGTCTCTGAAACAGCTTTTTAATTGGGGGCTCCCGGAGCCACACTGCCTGACCCCTGCTCCCAGGGATTATTGAGCAGTAAATGGTTAACTATATACAGGAACAGAGGTCTCTGAAACAGCTTTTTAATTGGGGGCTCCCGGAGCCACACTGCCTGTTTCCTGCTCCCAGGGATTATTGAGCAGTAAATGGTTAAATATATACAGCACAGAGGTCTCTGAAACAGCTTTTTCATTTGGGGCTCCTGAGGCCACACTGCCTGTCCCCTGCTCCCAGGGATTATTGAGCAGTAAATGGTTAACTATACACAGGCACAGAGGGCACTGAAACAGCTTTTTAATTGGGGGCTCTCGAGGCCACACTGCATGACCCCTGCTCCCAGGGATAATTGAGAGGAAGTAAATGGATAACTAGACACAGCACAGAGGTCTCTGAAACAACTCTTTAATTGGGAGCTCCCGACCACACTGCTTGTCCCCTGCTCCCAGGGATTATTGAGCAGTAAATGGTTAACTATATACAGCACAGAGGTCACTGAAAAAGCTTTTTAATTGGGGGCTCCCGAGGCAACAATGCCTGTCCCCTGCTCCCAGGGATTATTGAGCAGTAAATGGTTAACTCTATATAGGCACAGCATTCCCTGAAAGAGATTTTTAATTGTGAGCTCCCGGAGCCACACTGCCTGCCCCCTACTCCCAGGGATTATTGAGCAGTAAATGGTTAACTTTCCAGAGCACAGAGGCCTCTGAAACAGCTTTTTAATTGGGGGCTCCCGACCAGACTGCCTGTTCCCTGGTCCCAGGGATTATTGGGCACTAAATGCAGAACTATATACAGCACAGAGGTTTCTGAAGCAACTTTTTAATTGGGGGCTCCCAAGGCCACACTGCCTGTCCCCTGCTCACAGGGATTATTGAGCAGTAAATGGTTAACTATATACAGCACAGAGGTCTCTGAAACAGTTTTTAAATTGGGGGATCCCGAGGCCACACTGCCTGACCGCTGCTCCGAGGGATTATTGAGCAGATAAATGGTTAACTATATACAGCACAGCGTTCTCTGAAAGAGCTTTTTAATTGGGGGCTCCCGGACCACACTGCCTGTCCCCTGCTGCCAGGGATTATTGAACAGTAAGTGGTTAGAATCATAGAATCATAGAAGTTTACAGCATGGAAACAGGCCCTTCGGCCCAACCAGTCCATGCCGCCCAGTTTTTACCATTAAGCTAGTCCAGTTGCCCACACTTGGCCCATAACCCTCTATACCCATCTTACCCATGTAACTATCTAAATGTTTTTTAAAAGACACAATTGCACCCGCCTCTACTACTACCTCTGGCAGCCCATTCCAGACACTCACTACCCTCTGAGTGAAGAAATTGCCCCTCTGGGCCCTTCTGAATCTCTCCCCTCTCACCTTAAACCTATGCCCTCTAGTTTTTGACTCCCCTACCTTTGGGAAAATATGTTGACTGTCTACCTTATCTATGCCCCTCATTATTTTATAGACCTCTATAAGATCACCCCTAAGCCTCCTACGCTCCAAGGAAAAAAGTCCCAGTCTATCCAGCCTCTCCTTATAACTCAAACCATCAAGTCCCGGCAACATCCTAGTAAATCTTTTCTGCACTCTTTCCAGTTTAATAATATCCTTCCTATAATAGGGTGACCAGAACTGCACACCGTATTCCAAGTGTGGCCGTACCAATGTCTTGTACAACTTCAACAAGACGTCCCAACTCCTGTATTCAATGTTCTGACCAATGAAACCAAGCATGCCGAATGCCTTCTTCACCACCCTGTCCACCTGCGACTCCACCTTCAAGGAGCTATGAACCTGTACTCCTAGATCTCTTTGTTCTATACCTCTCCCCAACGCCATACCATTAACTGAGTAGGTCCTGGCCTGATTCGATCTGCCAAAATGCATCACCGCACATTTATCTAAATTAAACTCCATCTGCCATTCGTCGGCCCACTGGCCTAATTGATCAAGATCCCGTTGCAATCCTAGATAACCTTCTTCACTATCCACTGTGCCACCAATCTTGGTGTCATCTGCAAACTTACTAACCATGCCTCCTAAATTCTCATCCAAATCATTAATATAAATCACAAATAACAGTGGACCCAGCACCAATCCCTGAGGCACACCACTGGTCACAGGCCTCCAGTTTGAAAAACAACCCTCTACAACCACCCTCTGCCTTCTGTCGTCCAGCCAATTTTGAATCCAATTGGCAACCTCACCCTGGATCCCGTGAGCTTTAACCTTCTGCAACAACCTACCATGCGGTATCTTGTCAAAGGCTTTGCTAAAGTCCATGTAGACGACGTCTACTGCACTGCCCTCATCTACCTTCTTGGTCACCCCCTCAAAAAACTCAATCAAATTTGTGAGACATGATTTTCCACGCACAAAGCCATGCTGACTGCCCCGAATCAGTCCTTGCCTCTCTAAATGCTTGTAGATCCTGTCTCTCAGAATACCTTCTAGCAACTTACCTACTACAGACGTTAGTCTCACCAGTCTGTAGTTCCCAGGCTTTTCCCTGCTGCCCTTCTTAAACAAGGGCACAACATTCGCCACTCTCCAATCTTCAGGCACCTCACCTGTGGCTGCCGATGATTCAAATATCTCTGTTAGGGGACCCGCAATTTCCTCCCTCGCCTCCCACAACACCCTGGGATACATTTCATCAGGTCCCGGGGATTTATCTACCTTGATGCGCTTTAAGACTTCCAGCACCTCCTCCTCTGTAATATGCACACTTCTCAAGACATCACTATTTATTTCCCTTAGTTTCCTAACATCCATGCCTTTCTCCACCGTGAATACCGATGAGAAATATTCATTCAGGATCTCACCCAACTCTTGTGGCTCTGCACATAGATGCCCTTGTTGATCCTTAAGAGGCCCTACTCTGTCCCTAGTTACTCTTTTCCCCTTTATGTATTTGTAGAATCTCTTTGGATTCTCCCTTGCATTATTTGCCAAAGCAATTTCATGTCCCCTTTTTGCCCTCCTGATTTCCCTCTTAACTCTATTTCGACAATCTCTATACTCTTCAAGGGATCCACTTGATTCCAGTTGCTTATGTACGTCATATGCCTCCTTCTTCTTTTTGACCAGAGTCTCAATATCTCGAGTCATCCAGGGTTCCCTACTTTTACCAGCCTTACCCTTCACTCTAAAGGGAATGTGCTTACCCTGCACCCTGGTGAACACATTTTTAAAATCCTCCCATTTACCAGCCGTCCCTTTGCCTGCCAACAGTCTCCCCCAATCTACCTCTGCAAGTTCCTGTCTGATACCATCAAAATTGGCCTTGCCCCAATTAAGAATTTTAACTCTTGGGCCAGCCCTATCATTCTCCATAGCTATCTTAAAACTAATGGAGTTATGGTCACTTGTCCCAAAGTGATCCCTCACTAACACTTCTGTCACTTGCCCTTCCTTATTTCCCAAGACGAGGTCAAGTTTTGCCCCCTCTCTAGTCGGTCCATCCACATACTGAATGAGAAATTCCCCCTGAATACACTCAACAAATTTCCCTCCATCCAAGCCCCTAATGCTCTGGCTGTCCCAGTCAATGTTGGGAAAGTTAAAGTCCCCGACTACTACCACCCTATTATTCTTGCAGCTATCTGTAATCTCCTTACATATTTGCTCCTCAATTTCCCGCTGACTATTTGGGGGCCTGTAGTACAGTCCTACCAAGGTGATCTCTCCCTTCTTATTTTTCAGTTCCACCCATATAGACTCAGTGGGCGAACCCTCGGATATAACCCCTCTAAGTACTGCCGTGATGTTCTCCCTAATCAAAAACTCCACTCCCCCTCCTCTCTTACCTCCTGTTCTATCCTTTCTATAGCATCTGTACCCCGGAACATTGAGCTGCCAGTCCTGCCCCTCCCTTAGCCATGTTTCAGTCATAGCTATAATATCCCAGTCCCATGTGCCCGTCCATGCCCTGAGTTCATCCGCTTTGCCCGTCAGGCCCCTTGCATTGAAATAAATGCAGTTTAATGTAGACCTTCCTTTCTCTCTGCCCTGCTTTCTCAGGTCATGCTTTACACACTCTCCCTTCCTGCCTTTTGTTTCTGTCCCCACTGACTTCCTACATCGGTTCCCATCCCCCTGCCACATTAGTTTAAACCCTCCCCAACTGCACTAGCAAACACACCCCCGAGAACATTGGTTCCGGTCCCACCCAGATGCAGACCGTCCGATTTGTACAGGTCCCACCTCCCCCAGAACCGGTCCCACTGTCCCAGGAATTTGAAACCCTCCGTCTTGCACCATCTCTCAAGCCACGTATTCATCCTAGCTATCCTGTCATTCATACTCTGACTATCACGTGGCACTGGTAGCAATCCTGAGATTACTACCTTTGAGGTCCTACTTTTTAGTTTAACTCCTAACTCCCTAAATTCAGCTTGTAGGACCTCATCCCGTTTTTTACCTATATCGTTGGTGCCTATATGCACCACGACAGCTGGCTGTTCACCCTCCCCCTCCAGAATGCCCTGCAGCCGCTCCGAGACATCCTTGACCCTTGCACCAGGGAGGCAACATACCAACCTGGATTCTCGTTTGCGTCCACAGAAACGCCTGTCTATTCCCCTTACAATTGAATACCCTATCACTATACCTCTGCCACTCTTTTTCCCGCCCTTCTGTGCAGCAGAGCCAGCCACGGTGCCATGAACCTGGCTGCTGCTGCCTTCCCCTGGTGAGCCATCTCCCCCAACAGTTTCCAAAACGGTAAATCTGTTTTGGAGTGAGATGACCGCAGGGGATCCCTGCACTGCCTTCCTTGGTTAACTATATACAACACAGAGGTCTCTGAAACAGCTTTTTAATTGGGGGCTCACGGAGCCACACAGCCTGTCCCCTGCTCCCAGGGATTATTGAGCAGTAAATGGTTAACTATATACAGCAGAGTTCTCTGAAACAGCTTTTTAATTGGGGGCACACGGACCACACTGCCTGTCCCCTGGTCCCAGGTGTTATTGAGCAGAAAATGGTTAACTATATACAGGCACGGAGGTCTCTGATACAGCTTTTTCATTGGGGCCTCCCGAGGCAACACTGCCTGTCCACTGCTCCCAGGGATTATTGAGCAGTAAATGGTTAACGATATACACGCACAGAGGTCACTTAAACAGCTTTTTAATTGGGGCCTCCCGAGGCCACACTGCCTGTCCCCTGCTCCCAGGGATTATTGAGCAGTAAATGGTTAACGACATACAGCACAGAGATCTCTGATACAGCTTTTTAATTGGGGGCTCCCGAGGCCACACTGCCTGACCCCTGCTCACAGGGATTATTGAGAATTAAATGGGTAACTATATACAGCACAGAGATATCTGATACAGCTTTTTTAATTGGGGGCTCCCGAGGCCACACTGCCTGTCCCCTGCTCCCAGGGCTAATTGAGAGGAAGTAAATGGTTAACTATACACAGCACAGAGGTCTCTGAAACAGCATTTTAATTCTGGGCTCCCGAGGCCACACTGCCTGTCTCCTGCTCCCAGGGATTATTGAGAAGTAAATGGTTAACTATAAAGAGCACAGAGGTCTCTGACACAGTTTTTTAATTGGGGGCTCCCGAGGCCACACTGCCTGACCCCTGCTCCCCGGGATTATTGAGCAGTAAATGGTTAACTCTATAGAGGCACAGCGTTCCCTGAAAGAGATTTTTAATTGGGGGCTCCCGAGGCCACATTGCCTGTCCACTGCTCCCAGTGATTATTGAGCAGTAAATGGTTAACGAAAAACAGCACAGAGGTCTCTGAAATAGCTTTTTAATTGGGGCTCCCGAGGCCACACTGCCTGTCCCCCCTCCCAGGGATTATTGAGCAGTAAATGGTTAACTATATACAGGAACAGAGGTCTCTGAAACAGCTTTTTAAATGGGAGCTCCCGACAACACTGCCTGACCCCTGCTCCCATGGATTATTGAGCAGTAAATGGTTAACTATATCCAGCACAGAGGTCTCTGAAACAGCTTTTTAATTGGGGGCTCCCGGACCACACTGCCTGTCCCCTGCTCCCAGGGATTATTGAGCAGTAAATGGTTAACCTTGTACAGGCACAGAGGTCTCTGAAACAGCTTTTTAATTGGGGGATTCCGAGGTCACACTGCCTGTACCTGCTACCAGGGATTATTGAGAAGTAAATAGTTAACTATATACAGGCACAGAGATCTCTGCAACAACTTTTAAATTTGGGACTCCCGAGGCCACACTGCCTGTCCCCTGCTCCCAGGGATTATTGAGAAGTAAATGGTTAACTCTATACAGCACAGAGGTCTCTGAAACAGCTTTTTAATTGGGGGCTCCCTGACCATACTGCCTGACCCCTGCTCCCAGGGATTATTGAGCAGTAAATGGTTAACTCTATACAGCACAGATGTCTCTGAAACAGCTTTTCAATTGGCGCCTCCCATACCACACTGCCTGTCCCCTGCTCCTAGGGATTATTGAGTAGTAAATGGTTAACTCTATATAGGCACAGCGTTCCCTGAAATAGATTTTTCATTGGGGACTCCCGAGGCCAAACTGCCTGTCCCCTGCACCCAGGGATTATTGAGCAGTAAATGGTTAACTATATACAGCACAGACTTCTCTGAAACAGCTTTTTAATTGGGGGCTCCCGGACCACACTGCCTGTTTCCTGCTCACAGGGATTATTGAGCAGTAAATGGTTAACTATATACAGGCACAGAGGTCTCTGAAACAGCTTTTTAATTGGGGGCTCCCGAGGCCACACTGCCTGTCCCCTGTCCCAGGGATTATTGAGCAGTAAATGGTTAACTATATACAGCACAGAGGTCTCTGAAACAGCTTTTTAATTGGGGGCTCCCGGACCACACTGCCTGTCCCCGGCTCCCACGGATTATTGAGCAGTAAATGGTTAACTATATACAGCACAGAGGTCACTGACACAGCTTTTTAATTGGGGGCTCCCGGACCACACTGCCTCTACCCTGCTCCCAGGGATTATTGAGCAGTAAATGGTTAACTATATACAGCACAAATGTCTCTGAAACAGCTTTTTAATTGAGGGCTCCCAAGGCCACACTGCCTGTCCCCTGCTGACAGGGATTATTGAGCAGTAAATGGTTAACTATATACAGCACAGAGGTCACTGAAACAGCTTTTTAATTGCGGGCTCCCGGACCACACTGCCTCTCCCCTGCTCACAGGGATTATTGAGAAGTAAATGGTTAACTATATACAGTGAAGTGTTGGGTGCTCTGAGACACAGACGAACCAACACGGTTGCGATTGGTACAACGCAGTTTTATTTCTTTTAACTATTTATATCACAAACTTGGTGCTCTGCACATGGTGACTGTCTGAGTGTCTGGCTTGGAGGTGCTTGCCCTGAGCCGTCTCCTGCTGGACTGCCCAGGAAGTATCGTGTTCCTTGTTTTGTACTGTGTATGCTCTTGTCTGTGATTGGCTGTCGTGTTGTGCGTGCTAATTGGTCCCTTGATCTGTCCATCACTATGTATGAGCGTATGTGCTGTGATATTCACGTGAATATCATGACATACAGCAAAGAGGTCTCTGAAACAGCTTCTTAATTGTGGGCTCCCGGAGCCACACTGCCTGTCCCCTGCTCCCAGGGATTATTGAGCAGTAAATGGTTAACTATATACAGCACAGAGGTCACTGAAACAGCTTTTTAATTGGGGGCGCCTGAGGCCACACTGCCTGTACCCTGCTCCCAGGGATTATTGAGCAGTAAATGGTTAACTATATACAGCACAGAGGTCTCTGAAACAGCTTCTTAATTGGGGGCTCCCAAGGCCACACTGCCTGCCCCCTGCTCCCAGGAATTATTGAGCAGTAAATGGTTAACTATATACAGCACAGAGGTCTCTGAAACAGCTTTTTAATTGGGGGCTCCCGAGGCCACACTGCCTGTCCCCTGCTCCCAGGAATTATTGAGCAGTAAATGGTTAACTATATACAGCACAGAGGTCACTGAAGCAGCTTTTTAATTGGGGGCTCCCGAGGCCACACTGCCTGTCCCCTGCTCCCAGGGATTATTGAGAGGAAGTAAATGGTTAACTATATTCAGCACAGAGGTCTCTGAAACAGCTTTTTAATTGGGGGCTCCCGAGGCCACACTGCCTGTTCCCTGCTCCCAGGGATTATTGAGAAGTAAATGGTTAACTATATACAGCACAGAGGTCTCTGAAACAGCTTTTTAATTGGGGGCTCCCGAGGCCACACTGCCTGTCCCCTGCTCCCAGTGATTATTGAGAAGTAAATGGTTAACTATATACAGCACAGAGGTCATTGAAGCAGCTTTTTAATTGGGGGCTCCCGAGGCCACACTGCCTGTCCCCTGCTCCCAGGGATTATTGAGAGGAAGTAAATGGTTAACTATATTCAGCACAGAGGTCTCTGAAACAGCTTTTTAATTGGGAGCTCCGGACCACACTGCCTGTTCCCTGCTCCCAGGGATTATTGAGAAGTAAATGGTTAACTATATACAGCACAGAGGTCTCTGAAACAGCTTTTTAATTGGGGACTCCTGAGGCCACACTGCCTGTCCCCTGCTCCCAGTGATTATTGAGAAGTAAATGGTTAACTATATACAGCACAGAGGTCACTGAAGCAGATTTTTAATTGGGGGCTCCCGAGGCCTCTCTGCCTATCCCCTGCTCCCAGGGATTATTGAGAAGTAAATGGTTAACTATATACAGCACAGAGGTCTCTGAAACTACTTTTTAATTGGGGGCTCCCAAGGGCTCACTGCCTGACCCCTGCTTCCTGGGATAATTGAGCAGTAAATGGTTAACTATATGCAATACAGAGTTCTCTGAAATAGCTTTATAATAGGGGGCTCCATTATCTACACTGCTTGTACCCTGCTCCCAGGGATTATTGAGCAGTAAATGCTTAACTATATACAGCACAGAGGTCTCTGATACAGCTTTTTAATTGGGGGCTCCCGGAGCCACACTGCCTGACCTCTGCTCCTGACAAAATACAAATTTCTTTACCCGTCAGTCTGGCCTCAATAAAAGTCGAGATGGATTTGCAGGTACAGCATTAGTTATTTTATTTGGCTTGCAAGCCTGATTCATTTCACAGAACCATAGGACACATCCAGTCTCCTACACCCCGGAAAGCGAATGAACAAAGAGACAAAGGGATTTCTGCAAATAAATTCAAATGGTATCAAGTTTCACAGACACGATTCCCGTAGGTCATCCTATACCCCTCCTGACCTGGTCATACATTCTGATTGGCTCACTTCCAATCCCTTCCTCTGGCCCCTATTACCCAGCATCCTTTTCTCCTCCTTTGGTGGACACACCTCCTCCTTGCTTTATCATGCGGTCTGAAATCCTTTGTCTGTGAACTCACCAGAATGAGACTGGCCTATCTCTACATTACAGTAACTAATATCTCTAAAGTAACTATTTTATATCACATTCGTCATTCCCTCCTTTTATCATTCCATGATAACCAAACTATCCAATCCATAGCTACGGTCCCTCATCTAAAAAGATCCGTCGCTGCATTTCCAATTCCTGGCTTAGCCCCCCCGCCCCTCATCTGCTTCACCCTCATGGATTTTGACAGCCAAGATTTTAGGAACGTTGATCTGTTCCAGTGCACCCCGCATTCTTCCCATCACACATTTAAGGATAGCTGGGCCCACAAAGATGCAGCCAATAGCCACTGCTATATACATGGCCATATTTATCAACCAGTCCTTCCAACCTCCAAATCCCCAGTTACCCCAAGAGCCAGGATCCTGCATTCCGTCCAGGTGATCCCGTATGCGATCCATAAATTTAGTGATGTTAGCGGTTTAGTCTTGAACTCCCATGATACACTTGCCCTGTACTATGGCGCATACCCCACCCTCACGGGCCATAAGATAGTCAAGAGCATACCGGTTCTGCATTGCAAACAACCGCAGCTGAGACAATTCCTTGGTTATTGCCCCAAGGGCTCCCAAGGTTTCATTTCCCAAGATGGTAAGGCCACAAATAAAATAATTCCTATCGCTGACAGCCAAGGA
This sequence comes from Scyliorhinus torazame, assembly GCF_047496885.1. NCBI lineage: Eukaryota > Metazoa > Chordata > Chondrichthyes > Carcharhiniformes > Scyliorhinidae > Scyliorhinus > Scyliorhinus torazame. Next base: position 57,521,241 of record NC_092711.1, read on the forward strand.
ACCCCCCACACCTCCCAGTGTCAAGACGCTTCGAATTCCCCACCCGGCTGAGTGGCCCCGGTTGGGTGCGAGAAACTGAGGTTTTTTCCATTCTCGCAGAATTCAGCAGACTGCCCGGCATGCTAACTGATTATGCAGCATCCACGCCGAGGGGCAGGGGTCTGTGGTAGGGACTAGAGTCCCAATAGCAATTTGGCGGGGAAATGGGGGTGACAAAACATTAGTTGCTGTACCATTTTTTAAAATTAAAGTAGTATCCTTGCTCCGTGTACAGGTGAGCATCACAATCAGTATATCGGTTGCGTAGGGATCCCCCAGTAGCCCAGTTTATCCAGCTTTGGAACGCCCATTCGGGCCGCCTAGCAATGCGGAAAGCCCTTGTCCCAACAGTGATATGAGAAACATTCGCCCAGCCACAAAGGAGCTGGAGGCCAGCGTTCAATGGAACGCAAGTGGTGTTGTAACAAACGCATTGGCCAGACGCCTGGGTGATACGACACCTCCTGTCCGTACAGGTGGGGAACAGACCTATTATATTCGTTTCCACCTCGACCAGCAAACAGCCGTATCCTTCACTGCTGAAACAATTCTCGTACGACTGGGAATCCCTATTGGGAGTGAAGTGGCTAGGTATGTACGCCCTCCACCGTTGCAGCCTATCATACTGTGAGTGGAAATTATCCCGAGGAAGGGGAAGGCAAATAGCCGGTGGTGCTGAATCTGGATCGTAAGGAAGAGTGACTTGCTCGGGCAGTGGCTCGGAATGCTGACAATGACCCACCGTTTGGGGAGTGCCCCAAAGCGGTGAAACAGGAAATAACCTAGACACCGCTGCGGGGTTCGGGTAGCAGACAACCCGTCCCTGGCCATACAAGCGGTGGTAAATCTGATAGAAGAGATTCATACTACCCGGGTTTTCCTCAGTGTGGTCTTTAACTAAATTAAGTGTATCTCCTGATAACCTACGTTCTAGCTGTACTTCCTTTCTCACACGCCCCGTCCTTTCTCTCTAGTCCCTCTCTCTCTCTCACAACCTCTTCCTACCTTCTCCTGACGGTCTGATGTTACCTTTATTGCACCAATCTTAACACATCCAAAATCAAATTTACATGTACTCCAAAAACAAGGCAATGTCCATATAATGTTCCCTTCCCATCGCCGGCACCGTTGCAATTGCTTCATGACTCCTGCATTCTCCTTAACTTTGATGACCTTCCATGAGTCGATACCATGTCCTCGTATATGGGGGCAGCGAAGAACATCACCTCTGCATAAACAAAATGTCCTCGTAGATTGGTTGGGGTTACAAATGTAGATAATATTTCCCTTTTCCATGTCCGTCGCCAATAACACTCCAAGCGAGGTGAGGCCGAATATCACACAGACGGTGCGTAGCCACCCCATCATGCTCCACACCTGAAAAATAGCACTGGGGAAGGGAGGCAGGTTAATCTGTCCAAGAAAATTAGGTCCGTTATGAGAACTCAACTGAGCTGGTATACTGTACCGGGGAATGATTTCCCGCATCAGAACTTTAACCACAGTAGCAGCTTTATTATCGGTAGTCGGATACGCCTCAACCCATCTGCTGAACACATCCACAATGACCAAAACATATTTATAACATTGACACCTTTCCAACTCAATGTAATCCATTTGTAGCGTCTCAAAGGGACCACTGGGCAACGGGGTTTGCCCCATCCCACAAGGGATACCTTTTCCGGTGTTATATTGCTGACAAATCAAACACCGATTACTGATACTTTGGGCCAACCCCTGCATTTTAGGGTGCCACCAAGTGTCCAGCAACAAATCACTAGTCCCCCGAGCCCCACAATGAGTTGCAAAGTGTACACATTCAGTGACCCATAAAGCCAGTACATTAGGCATACAAGTCTGATGTGCTGGCGTGGTCCATAAAGAGGAAACAGAATCATATGTACAACCTAACCGTTTCCACATTTGTTTATCACTCTCAGGAGCGTCCTCCTGTAACCTTTTGATGTATTGGATGGTTGGCATTGACTTGTCAGAAGCAGACATATTTATAGTAGATCGTTTAGTCTGACTTAACATTTTAGGCACCATCTCTTGCTGAATTTGCGCGGCTGTCCGCGCTGCACAACCTGCTTGTTCATTACCAACGTCAACTGGGGTCTTACCATTTGTGTGGGCAGCGCATTTAATAACGGAAATCTGCGCTGGCATAAGGAGGGCCTGCAGTAAGTCATTAACTAAACCCCGGTGGGATATTTGACCACACATAATCATGTCAGGTTGTTCTGACGAAATATCACTCAAATCGCCCCTTATTGTGGTAGTTTCCTGAATCAAGGCTAAACAGTCGTGGCCAGGTGCGTCTTCATGGACAGGGGGACCACTAAGAAAACAGGCTGGATTGATAGTGGTACAGTGTTTAAATGTCAGACGTGGATTGTTCAAAAGGTATATCTCATACCTATTCTGACGAGCTGCGGTAAGATGCTGAGTCTGCAGTTGCCTCAGCAGTGCGATGACCGAGTGGGAGCTATACACCGTAATATCCTGTTGGAGAGTGAGAGCATGTAACGGCTGTGCGATGGCATTGATTGAACGTAAATCCTGTACTAATCGGTACTGGTCTGGTTTGGCTGGTTTAGGCACAGCAAGTATGGGGGTGTTACATTCTGATTGGTAAGGGACCAAAGTACCCTGTTGCAACAGCTCTCGGATTAATTTGTCTATAGACGGGGCTGCAGTCGAGTGTTAATCGTTTCAGGGACCTCAAAATATTTTATGGCAGTGACGTCTGGCGTGACTTGAAGTGCGTACTCTGTTGGATCCGAATGATCCACTGCCCTCCTTACCATAGGCCCCAGATCCCTGGCATGGTACTGGTCGTGGACCTGACGTGTAATATGAGGGCTTACCGAAGCTGACTGTGGCCATAAATGGGGTGGTATTGTAACAAAATCGTCTGTACTTTCTTTTCCCGTGACTGTGGCTGTAACTTTGACTGGCCATTCGGTCCCAATTAATGGCTGGTATTTGTCCTCCAACTCCCTGTTTTGTCCGGTTCTGTCATAGGCCAGGGTAACGTGATGCAGTGAATGTTCAATGTCTAACGTCCACCACTGGGGGGTGATAGAAATATAGCACTGTTGTCTCATCCTCCATGATTTAACCATTACCCCCTCGTCTCCGCACTCTAGCTGTAGCTGGAAAATACACAGTAAATCTCGGGCCAACAAGTTACAGTCCAATCCAGTAGTCACTACAAACTGATGATCTGCAGACTTATTCTCGTAAGTGACTGTCACAGGTTCAGAAATAGGATACTCACACACCTGTCCTTGGAACCCCGACATTTGCTGCGTGTGGTCGGATAGTGGTAGTCGAAGTTCTGATTGCACAGAAGACATGGCTGCTCCAGTGTCGATTACAAATGAGTGATGTTAATCTCCTATCTGCAGAGAGATAATAGGTTCCCTGTCCGATTGGAGAGTCCTTATGACTAAATTAGCTAGTCAATCCTGTGTTGGGAAAGGGTTTGCCTAGGAGAAGTCAGTGTATCTCGTCTGTCCTCCCCTTGGTGGGTACCCCCTCCTTCTGCTGCCTGCCTTTTAAAGGGGCATTCCTGTTGCCAGTGATCTGCACGGCCGCAATTAAAACATGCATTGCTCCCTCTATATCTGCCCCGTCCTCTTCTCCCAGTAGACCAATGACCCCTCAGAGGGGGCGGCGGTTGTAAAGCTGTTGGTGCATACGTTGGGCCATAAAAAGGAACTGTGGGTCCCTTTGGGTGGGTTTGATATCCTCCCCCTCGTTGATCCACCCACCCAAAGTCACAATATTGGGGCTCCAGCTGGTAAGCTACCATTTCTGCCGCTTGTTGGGGTCGCAGATCATTCTTTTTCACTACATACTCAGTCTTAATCTTTGTAACTGAGCCTCCTTCCTGGCCTACACCCTCCTTCCAATAAAATCTGACTGCCCTTGCCATCTGGGAAGGGTCGTTCTCTGTCCAATTCATGTTGTTACATTTCACAGCAGTAGCCACGGAAGGTGGTAGGCAATGCATTAACATAGCACAATATTGAGGGGAATTCTGACCATTTTGATATGGCAAGTCGCCAGAATGCCCACGGTAGATTTCATTAAAACGTTCCAGAAATTCCTCTGGCTCTTCAGTCTTTTTAGGTTTGAGGTCTAAGATAGCAGAAAGATTTATGGGCTTTTGAAATGTGCTATTCAACGCATTCAGGATTTGTGTCCGTCTATCGTCGTCTAACGCATGGGCTTGCTGAAGTGCGGCGTGGCTAGCATCATTCAGGTGATTGGTATCTTCCTAATCGGCAACTGTCTCTGAGTCTCACCAGGGGGCACTCTAGCTATTTCCTCTGGTTCTTCCAAGACTTCGACGTCCCTCCCTGTCACTAGAGGGAGTTCTTTCTCTTTCAATCCTGGCATCTCCCTTTGTTCTCAATTTGCTGTTTCCCCTTGGTCTGAAGGGATTTAAGTGGTATGCTTAATTGTTTCTGGTTAGGATCAAGCCCTTCTCTCGCTGTCCGAGATCGGGTCCTAGAGCTAACTGGGCTTGTGGAACAGAGCTCCTCCTCCCCCACTGATCGTGAAGATGGTAAATCGGGACCCACGCTATCAACCAAAAGGGCTGGAGTGACTGGCATGATTGGGATCTGGGGAGCAGTGACTGGATATAAATTATTATACTCTGGCGGTTCTGGAATTAGTGCAGACAATGCTACAGGAGCAGTCGAAATCCTTTGCTGACATAGAACATAGAACAGAGAAAATACAGCACAGAACAGGCCCTTCAGCCCACGATGTTGTGCCGAACCTTTGTCCTAGATTAATCATAGATTATCATTGAATTTACAGTGCAGAAGGAGGCCATTCGGCCCCCTGAGTCTGCACCGGCTCTTGGAAAGAGCACCCCACCCAAACTCAACACCTCCACCCAACACCAAGGGCAATTTTGGACACTAAGGGCAATTTATCATGGCCAATCCACCTACCCTGCACATCTTTGGACTGTGGGAGGAAATCGGAGCACCCGGAGGAAACCCACGCAGGCACGGGGAGGACGTGCAGACTCCGCACAGACAGTGACCCAAGCCGGAATCGAACCTGGGACCCTGGAGCTGTGAAGCAATTGTGCTATCCACAATGCTACCGTGCTGCCCTTAAGAACTAATAAATCTACACTATATAATTTTACCGTAATCCATTTACCTATCCAATAGCTGCTTGAAGGTCCCTAATGTTTCCTACTCAACTACTTCCACAGGCAGTGCATTCCATGCCCCCACTACTCTCTGGGTAAAGAACCTACCTCTGATATCCCTCCTATATCTTCCACCTTTCACCTTAAATTTATGTCCCCTTGTAATGGTTTATTCCACCCGGGTAAAACGTCTCTGACTGTCTACTCTATCTGTTCCCCTGATCATCTTATAAACCTCTATCAAGTCGCCCCTCATCCTTCTCCGTTCTAATGAGAAAAGGCCTCGCACCCTCAACCTTTCCTCGTAAGACCTACTCTCCATTCCAGGTAACATCCTGGTAAATCTCCTTTGCACCTTTTCCAAAGCTTCCACATCCTTCCTAAAATGAGGTGACCAGAACTGTACACAGTACTCCAAATGTGGCCTTACCAAAGTTTTGTACAGCTGCATCGTCACCTCACGACTCTTAAATTCAATCCCTCTGTTAATGAACGCGAGCACACCATAGGCCTTCTTCACAGCTCTATCCACTTGAGTGGCAACTTTCAAAGATGTATGAACATAGACCCCAAGATCTCTCTGCTCCTCCACATTGCCAAGAACTCTACCGTTAACCCTGTATTCCGCATTCATATTTGTCCTTCCAAAATGGACAACCTCACACTTTTCAGGTTTAAACTCCATCTGCCACTTCTCAGCCCAGCTCTGCATCCTATCTATGTCTCTTTGCAGCCGACAACAGCCCTCCTTACTATCCTGACATTTTCAAATTATCGAATTGGTCATTTTCTGTCAATTCAAGGCCAGCCATTGAACTATGTAGCCCATCTTTTGTTTGACCCGAGCCTTTCCTGTCTCTACTTGCGCGTTTTTTGAATGCACATTCCTTTTTCAAGACCTGTAATGTTTTTTTGTTACCCTGTTCACTAATTGGAATTCCCATTTTAAGGGCATTGTCCTGCCAACTTGATAACATGATCCTATCTCTTTCCTCTTGACAATATTGTCTCTATAATCTAATTAACTCTTTAGCTTTCATACTTTGGCTCTTTCTTTTTTTAAATTATATATATATTTTTTTATTTGCTTATCTATAACCAATCGCAATTTTTTGCTCCTTGGCAAAATGATTGAAAAGGTTCTAACAGTGTTCTTTTAAAACTTAAAATGTTTGAAAATTCAAATTGAATTACTGCAACTTGCAAGCTTAGCTCTGATCTCAACTCAGAACTAAATTTACGATTTGCTTAACACAAACTTGTATAACATTTGCAACTTAATTAATTCTTTATCTTAACAATTTTTCTTTTCACAAGTTTTTCTTACATTCTCAAAAATGTTGGCTGCTATCAATGAGGGAGCAGTTAGCTGCGGTGATGTATACCGGGGCAAAGTCAACTGTCATCTCCAGATTTACACTTTTTAAAATGGTGTCAGTGAGTTTCTTTAAGTTTCTGTTAATTCCCAAATAAAATGAGATAAACATTATTTCAAGTAAGTAAAACTTAAGATTCTGGCAATTTCAATCAATTGCTTTCGAAAATAATAACTTTTATCAAAGAGGTGGAGAAACCCACTGGTTTCCTTTAATTAATTCAAAACGTAACTTTGCTGGAGTTCACTGACTCAAAGGAAAGGTATCCGATTACACTACAGGCTGCTGCTGTTATCTCAAGGCCTGAGTGAGAAGCACTGTCTGTCGTCTTTAACTTTGGCTGCTGCTGTTAACCCTTTGAGAGACTTCTGCTTCAACCAACATGCAGCATCCAGCTCTACGGATGTTCTTTGTCTTGAAATTTATCCAAGCAATTCCCCACAATCTCAACTAGTCCTCAGAACTGCGTTTTTCGCCACCACAGTCCAAGGATACAATTTTAGCTTAATCAATTATAGATTTAAAACACACACATGGAATTGAATCATCTTCAGATTTAAAAACACTGAACTGAACCTTCATCTACTGAAGTCCCATCAGCCTTAAGAACACTTACTTAACTGAACCTTCATCTACTGAAGTCCCATCAGCCTTAAAAACACTTACATGGAATTGAATCATCGTTTTAGATGTCCCATCAAAACCTAACCCAAGCCGAATCAGAACTCACACATGGAGTTGAACCATCTTCAGATTTAAAAACACTTATTTAACTGAACCCTCATCTGCTGAAGTCACATCAGTCGTCAACAACACAATTAACCCAAAACTGAACTATCAATTATGACATCCCATCAGTTTAATTTTCTAATCCCCAGACTGACATATTATTTCGTCGAGACGATCTCTCCGTACCAACCGCGAGTGACCAGACTAATCAGACGATAATTAGAGGGGAAAAAGCAATGCGTGGTCATTTTCCAGCTATACATTGTGGGCCCCTTCTTCCAACTCTCCCTGTTCATAACCAGTCTAATTCTGATTTCGCGGTTGGTCAGAACCGTCTTGAGAAATCCCGGGTTTCCGGCACCAAATGACAAAATACAAATTTCTTTACCCGTCAGTCTGGCCTCAATAAAAGTCGAGATGGATTTGCAGGTACAGCATTAGTTATTTTATTTGGCTTGCAAGCCTGATTCATTTCACAGAACCATAGGACACATCCAGTCTCCTACACCCCGGAAAGCGAATGAACAAAGAGACAAAGGGATTTCTGCAAATAAATTCAAATGGTATCAAGTTTCACATACACGATTCCCGTAGGTCATCCTATACCCCTCCTGACCTGGCCATACATTCTGATTGGCTCACTTCCATTCATTTCCTCTGGCCCCTATTACCCAGCATCCTTTTCTCCTCCTTTGGTGGACACACCTCCTCCTTGCTTTATCATACAGTCTGAAATCCTTTGTCTGTGAACTCACCAGAATGAGACTGGCCTATCTCGACATTACAGTAACTAATATCTCTAAAGTAACTATTTTATATCACATTCGTCACTCCCAGGGAATATTGAGCAGTAAGTGGTTAACTATATACAGCACAAAGGTCACTGCAGCAGATTTTTAACTGGGGAGATCCCGAGGCCACACTGCCTGTCCCCTGCCACCAGGGATTATTGAGCAGTAAATGGTTAACTAAATACAGCACAGAGGTCTCTGAAACAGCTTTTTAACTGGGGAGATCACGAGGCCACACTGCCTGTCCCCTGCCACCAGGGATTATTGAGAAGTAAATGGTTAACTATACACAGTACAGAGGTCTCTGAAACAGCTTTTTAATTGGGGGCTCCCGAGGCCACACTGCCTGCCCCCTGCTCACAGGGATTATTGAGCAGTAAATGGTTAACTATATACTGCACAGAGGTCTCTGAAACAGCTTTTTAACTGGGGAGATCACGAGGCCACACTGCCTGTCCCCTGCCACCAGGGATTATTGAGAAGTAAATGGTTAACTATACACAGTACAGAGGTCTCTGAAACAGCTTTTTAATTGGGGGCTCCCGAGGCCACACTGCCTGTCCCCTGCTCCCAGGGATTATTGAGAAGTAAATGGTTAACTATACACAGCACAGAGGTCACTGAAACAGCTTTTTAATTGGGTTCTCCCGGAGCCACACTGCCTGCCTCCTGTTCCCAGTGATTATTGAACAGTAAATGGTTCACTATATGCAGCACAGAGGTCTCTGAAACAGCTTTTTAATTGGGGGCTCCCGGAGCCACACTGCCTGCCCCCTGCTCCCAGGGATTATTGAGAAGTAAATGGTTAACTATATACAGGCACAGAGGTCTCTGAAACAGCTTTTTATTTGGGGGATCCCAGAGCCACACTGCCTGTCCCCTGCTCCCAGGGATTATTGAGCAGTAAATGGTTAACTATATAAAGCACAGAGGTCTCTGAAACAGCTTTGTAATTGCCGGCTCCCGTGGCCACACTGCCTGTCCCCTGCTCCCAGGGATTATTGAGAGGAAGTAAATGGTTAACTATACACAGTAACAGAGGTCTCTGAAACAGCTTTTTAATTGGGGCTCCCGAGGCCACACTGCCTCTACCCTGCTCCAAGGGATTATTGAGCAGTAATTGGTTAACTATATACAGGCACAGAGTTCTCTGACACAGCTTTTTAATTGGGGGCTCCCGAGGCCACACTGCCTGTCCACTGCTCCCAGGGATTATTGAGCAGTAAATGGTTAACTATATACAGCACAGAGGTCTGTGAAACAGCTTTTTAATTGGGGGCTCCCGGACCACACTGCCTGTCCCCTGCTCCCAGGGATTATTGTGCAGTAAATGTGAACGACATACAGGCACAGAGGTCACTGAAACAGCTTTTTAAAAGGGGGCTCCCGAGGCCACACTGCCTAACTCCTGCTCCCTGGGTTTATTGAGAAGGAAATGATTAACTATATACAGCACAGAGGTCAGAGTGTGCTCTGTATAACCCCTGCAGCTCCTGGTCAACATTCCCATCTCTGTGTGTGGCCAGGGCGTGCTCTGTATAACCCCTGCATCTCCTGGTCAACATTCCCATCTCTGTGTGGCCACGATGTGCTCGGTATAACCCCTGCAGCTCCTGGTCAACATTCCCTTCTCTGTGTGGCCAGGATGTGCTCTGTATAACCCCTGCATCTCCTGGTCAACATTCCCATCTCTGTGTGGCCAGGGTGTGCTCTGTATAACCCCTGCAGCTACTGGTCAACATTCCCATCTGTGTGGCCAGGGTGTGCTCTGTATACCCCTTCTCCTGGTCAACATTCCCATATCTGTGTGGCCAGGGTGTGCTCTGTCTAACCCCAGCAGCTCCTGTTCAACATTCACATCTGTGTGTGGCCAGGGTGTGCTCTGTATAACCTCTGCATCTCCTGGTCAACATTCCCATCTCTGTGTGGCCACGATGTGCTCTGTATAACCCCTGCAGATCCTGGTCAACATTCCCATTTCTGTGTGGCCAGGATGTGCTCTGCATAACCCCTGCTCCTGATCAACATTCCCATCTCTGTGTGGCCAGGGTGTGCTCTGTATAACCCCTGAAGCTCATGGTCAACATTCCCAGCTCTGTGTGGCCAGGATGTGCTCTGTATAACCGCAGCAGCTCCTGGTCAACATTCCCATCTCTGTGTGGCCAGGGTGTGTTCTGTATAAACCCTGCTCCTGGTCAACATTCCCATCTCTGTGTGGCCAGGGTGTGCTCTGTATAACCCCTGCTCCTGGTCAACATTCCCATCTCTGTGTGGCCAGGGAGTGCTCTGTCTAACCCCAGCAGCTCCTGGTCAACATTCCCATCTGTGTGTGGCCAGGGTGTGCTCTGTATAACCCCAGCAGCTCATGGTCAACATTCCCATCTCTGTGTGGCCAGGGAGTGCTCTGTCTAACCCCAGCAGCTCCTGGTCAACACTTCCATCTGTGTGTGGCCAGGGTGTGCTCTGTATAACCCCTGCAGCTCCTGGTCAACATTCCCATCTCTGTGTGGCCAGGATGGGCTCTTCATAACCCCTGCTCCTGGTCAACATACCCATCTCTGTGTGCCCAGGGTGTGCTCTGTCTAACCACAGCAGCTCCTGGTCAACATTCCCATCTGTGTGTGGCCAGGGTGTGCTCTGTCTAACCCCAGCAGCTCCTGGTCAACATTCCCATCTGTGTGTGGCCAGGGTGTGCTCTGTATAACCCCTGCAGCTCCTGGTCAATATTCCCATCTCTGTGTGGCCAGGGTGTGCTCTGTATAACCCCTGCAGCTCCTGGTCAACATTCCCATCTCTGTGTGGCCAGGGTGTGCTCTGTATCACCCCTGCAGCTCCTGGTCATCATTCCCAATTCTGTGTGGCCAGGGTGTGCTCTGTATAAACCCTGCAGCTACTGGTCAACATTCCCATCTGTGTGGCCAGTATGTGCTCTGTATACCCCTGCTCCTGGTCAACATTCCCATCTCTGTGTGGCCAGGGTGAGCTCTGTCTAACCCCAGCAGCTCCTGGTCAACATTCCCATCTGTGTGTGGCCAGGGTGTGCTCTGTATAACCCCTGCATCTCCTGGTCAACATTCCCATCTCTGTGTGGCCACGATGTGCTCTGTATAACCACTGCAGCTCCTGGTCAACATTCCCATCTCTGTTTGGCCACGGTGTGCTCTGTATAAACCCTGCTCCTGGTCAACATTCCCATCTCTGTGTGGTCAGAGTGTGCTCTGTATAACCCCTGCTCCTGGTCAACATTCCCTTCTCTGTGTGGCCAGGGTGTGCTCTGTATAACAACTGCAGCTCCTGGTCAAAATTCCCATCTCTGTGTGGCCAGAATGTGCTCTGCATAACCCCTGCTCCTGGTCAACATTCCCATCTCTGTGTGGCCAGGGTGTGCTCTGTATAACCCCTGCAGCTCATGGTCAACATTCCCATCTCTGTGTGGCCAGGATGTGCTCTACATAACCCCTGCATCTCCTGGTCAACATTCCCATCTCTGTGTGCCCAGGGTGTGCTCTGTATAACCCCAGCAGCTCCTGGTCAACATTCCCATCTCTGTGTGGCCAGGGTGTGCTCTGTATACCCCTGCTCCTGGTCAACATTCCCATACTGTGTGGCCAGGGTGTGCTCTGTCTAACCCCAGCAGCTCCTGGTCAACATTCCCATCTGTGTGTGGCCAGGGTATGCTCTGTATAACCCTTGCAGCTCCTGGTCAACATTGACATCTCTGTGTGGCCAGGATGTGCTCTGTCTAACTCCAGCAGCTCATGGTCAACATTCCCATCTCTGTGTGGCCAGGATGTTCTCTGCATAACCCCTGCATCTCCTGGTCAACATTCCCATCTCTGTGTGGCCATGATGTGCTCTGTATAACCCCTGCAGCTCCTGGTCAACATTCCCATCTGTGTGTGGCAAGGGTGTGCTCTGTATAAACCCTGCTCCTGGTCAACATTCCCTTCTCAGTGTGGCCAGGGTGTGCTCTGTATAACCCCTGCAGCGCCTGGTCAACATTCCCATCTGTGTGTGGCCAGGGTGTGCTCTGTACAACCCCTGCAGCTCCTGGTCAACATTCCCATCTCTGTGTGGCCAGGATGTGCTCTGCATAACCCCTGCTCCTGGTCAACATTCCCATCTCTGTGTGGCCAGGGTGTGCTCTGTATAACCCCTGCAGCTCCTGGTCAACATTCCTATCTCTTTGTGTGGCCAGGGTGTGCTCTGTATAAACCCTTCTCCTGGTTAACTTTCCCATCTCTGTGTGGCCAGGGTGTGCTTAGTATAAACCCTGCTCCTGGTCAACATTCCCTTCTCTGTGTGGCCAGGGTGTGCTCTGTCTAACCCCAGCAGCTCCTGTTCAACATTCACATCTGTGTGTGGCCAGGGTGTGCTCTGTCTAACCCCAGCAGCTCCTGGTCAACATTCCCATCTGTGTGTGGCCAGGGTGTGCTCTGTATAACCCCTGCAGCTCCTGGTCAACATTCCCAATTCTGTGTGGCCAGGGTGTGCTCTGTGTAACCCCTGCTCCTGGTCAACATTCCCATCCCTGTGTGGCCAGGGTGTGCTCTGTATAACCCCTGCAGCTCATGGTCAACATTGCCATCTCTGTGTGGCCAGGATGTGCTCTGCATAACCCCTGTTCCTGGTCAACATTCCCATCTCTGTGTGGCCATGGTGTGCTTTGTATAAACCCTGCTCCTGGTCAACATTCCCTTCTCTGTGTGGTCACGATGTGCTCTGTGTAACCCCTGCAGCTCCTGGTCAACATTCCCATCTCTGTGTGGCCAGGATGTGCTCTGCATAACCCCTGCTCCTGGTCAACATTCCCATCTCTGTGTGGCCAGGGTGTGCTCTGTCTAACCCCAGCAGCTCCTGGTCAACATTCCCATCTGTGTGAGGCCAGGGTGTGCTCTGTCTAACCCCAGCAGCTCCTGGTCAACATTCCCATCTGTGTGTGGCCAGGGTGTGCTCTGTATACCCCCTGCAGGTCCTGGTCAACATTCCCATCTCTGTGTGGCCAGGGTGTGCTCTGTATAACCCCTGCAGCTCCTGGTCAACATTCCCATCTCTGTGTGGCCAGGGTGTGCTCTGTATAAACCCTTCTCCTGGTCAACATTCCCTTCTCTGTGTGGCCAGGGTGTGCTCTGTATAACCCCTGCAGCTCCTGGTCAACATTCCCATCTCTGTGTGTCCAGGGTGTGCTCTGTGTAACCCCAGCAGCTCCTGGTCAACATTCCCATCTCTGTGTGGCCAGGGTGTGCTCTGTATAACCCCTGCAGCTCCTCGTCAACATTCCCAATTCTGTGTGGCCAGGGTGTGCTCTGTATAACCCCTGCAGCTACTGGTCAATATTCCCATCTGTGTGGCGAGGGTGTGCTCTGTATACCCCTGCTCCTGGTCAACATTCCCATCTCTGTGTGGCCAGGGTGTGCTCTGTCTAACCCCAGCAGCTCCTGGTCAACATTCCCATCTGTGTGTGGCCAGGGAGTGCTCTGTATAACCCCTGCAGCTCCTGGTCAACATTCCCATCACTGTGTGGCCAGGGTGTGCTCTGTATAAACCCTGCTCCTGGTCAACATTCCCATCTCTGTGTGGTCAGAGTGAGCTCTGTATAACCCCTGCTCCTGGTCAACATTCCCTTCTCTGTGTGGCCAGGGTGTGCTCTGTATAACAACTGCAGCTCCTGGTCAGATTTCCCATCTCTGTGTGGCCAGAATGTGCTCTGCATAACCCCTGCTCCTGGTCAACATTCCCATCTCTGTGTGGCCAGATTGTGCTCTGTATAACCCCTGCAGCTCATGATCAACATTCACATCTCTGTGCGGCCAGGATGTGCTCTGCATAACCCCTGCATCTCCTGGTCAACATTCCCATCTCTGTGTGGTCAGGGTGTGCTCTGTATAAACACTGTTCCTGGTCAACATTCCCATCTCTGTGTGGTCAGAGTGTGCTCTGCATAACCCCTGCTCCTGGTCAACATTCCCTTCTCTGTGTGGCTAGGGTGTGCTCTGTATAACCCCTGCATCTCATGGTCAACATTCCCATCTCCGTGTGGCCAGGATGTGCTCTGTATAACCCCTGCTCCAGGTCAACATTCCCACCTCTGTGTGTGGCTAGGGTGTGCTCTGTATAACCCCTGCATCTCCTGGTCAACATTCCCATCTCTGTGTGGTCAGGGTGTGCTCTGTATAAACACTGTTCCTGGTCAACATTCCCATCTCTGTGTGGTCAGAGTGTGCTCTGCATAACCCCTGCTCCTGGTCAACATTCCCTTCTCTGTGTGGCCAGGGTGTGCTCTGTATAACCCCTGCTCCTGGTCAACATTCCCACCTCTGTGTGTGGCTAGGGTGTGCTCTGTATAACCCCTGCATCTCCTGGTCAACATTCCCACCTCTGTGTGGTCAGGGTGAGCTCTGTATAACCCCTGCAACACCTGGTCAACATTCCCATCTGTGTGGCAAGGGTGTGCTCTGTATACCCCTGCTCCTGGTCAACATTCCCATCACTGTGTGGCCAGGGTGTGCTCTGTCTAACCCCAGCAGCTCCAGGTCAACATTCCCATCTGTGTGTGGCCAGGATGTGCTCTGTATAACCCCTGCAGCTCCTGGTCAACATTCCCATCTCTCTGTGGCCAGTGTGCTCTGTATAACCCATGCAGCTCCTGGTCAACATTCCCATTTCTGTGTGGCCAGTGTGCTCTGTATAACCCCTGCAGCTCCTTGTCAACATTCCCAATTGTGTGTCCAGTGTGTGCTCTGTATACCCCTGCTCCTGGTCAACATTCCCATCACTGTGTGGTCAGGACGTGCTCTGTATAACCACTGCATCTCCTGGTCAACATTCCCATCTCTGTGTGGCCTCGATGTGCTCTGTATAACCCCTGCAGCTCATGGTCAACATTCCCATCTCTGCCTGGCCAGGATGTGCACTGCATAACCCCTGCAGCTCCTGATGAACACTCCCATCTCTGTGTGGCCAGGGTGTGCTCTGTATAACCCCTGCAGCTCCTGGTCAACATTCCCATCTCTCTGTGGCCAGGGTGTGCTCTGAATAACCCCTGCAGCTCCTGGTCAACATTCCCATCTCTGTGTGGCCAGGATGTGCTCTGTATACTCCTGCAGCTCCTGGTCAACATGCCCATCTCTGTGTGGCCAGGGTGTGCTCTGTATAACTCCTGCAGCTCCTGGTCAACATTCCCATCTCTGTGTGGCCAGGGTGTGCTCTTTATAACCCCAGCAGCTGCTGGTCAACATTCCCACCTCTGTGTGGCCAGGGTGTGCTCTGTATAACCCCTGCTCCTTGTCAACATTCCCATCTCTGTGTGTCCAGGGTGTGCTCTGTCTAACCCCAGCAGCTCCTGGTCAACATTCCCATCTGTGTCTGGCCAGGGTGTGCTCTGTATAACCCCTGCAGCTCCTGGTCAACATTCGCATCTCTGTGTGGCCAGGATGTGCTCTGTCTAACCCCAGCAGCTCATGGTCAACATTCCCATCTCTGTGTGGCCATGATGTGCTCTGTATAACCCCTGCAGCTCCTGGTCAACATTCCCTTCTCTGTGTGGCCAGGATGTGCTCTGCATAACCCCTGCAGCTCCTGGTCAACATTCCCATCTCTGTGTGGCCAGGGTGTGCTCTGTATAAACCCTGCTCCTGGTCAACAATCCCTTCTCTGTGTGGCCAGGGTGTGCTCTGTATAACCCCTGCTCCTGGTCAACATTCCCATCTCTGTGTGGCCAGGGTGTGCTCTGTATAACCCCTGCAGCTGCTGGTCAACATTCCCATCTCTGTGTGGCCAGGGTGTGCTCTGTATGAACCCTGCTCCTGGTCAACAATCCCTTCTCTGTGTGGCCAGGTTGTGCTCTGTATAACCCCTGCTCCTGGTCAACGTTCCCTTCTCTGTGTGGCCAGGGTGTGCTCTGTATAACTCCTGCAGCTCCTGGTCAACATTCCCATCTCTGTGTGGCCAGGATGTGCTCTGTATAACCCCTGCAGCTCATGGTCAACATTCCCATCTCTGTGTGGCCAGGGTGTGCTCTGTATAAACCCTGTTCCTGGTCAACACTCCCTTCTCTGTGTGGCCAGGGTGTGCTCTGTATAACCCCTGCTCCTGGTCAACATTCCCTTCTCTGTGTGGCCAGGGTGTGCTCTGTATAACCCCTGCTCCTGGTCAACATTCCCTTCTCTGTGTGGCCAGGGTGTGCTCTGTATAACCCCTGCTGCTGGTCAACATTCCCACCTCTGTGTGTGGCCAGGGTGTGCTCTGTATAACCCCTGCAGCTCCTGGTCAACATTCCCACCTCTGTGTGTGGCCAGGGTGTGCTCTGTATAACCCCTGCATCTCCTGGTCAACATTCCCATCTGTGTGGCAAGGGTGTGCTCTGTATACCCCTGCTCCTGGTTAACATTCCCATCACTGTGTGGCCAGGGTGTGCTCTGTCTAACCCCAGCAGCTCCTGGTCAACATTCCCATCTGTGTGTGGCCAGGATGTGCTCTGCATAACCCCTGCAGCTCCTGGTCAACATTCCCATCTCTGTGTGGCCAGGGTGTGCTCTGTATAACCCCTGCAGCTCCTGGTCAACATTCCCATCTCTCTGTGGCCAGGGTGTGCTCTATATAACTCCTGCAGCTCCTGGTCAACATTCCCATCTGTGTGTGGTCAGGGTGTGCTCTGTATAACCCCTGCAGCTCCTGGTCAACATTCCCATCTGTGTGTGTGAGAGAGTGCTCTGTATAACCCCTGCAAATCCTGTTCAACACTCCCATATCTGTATGGCCAGGGTGTGCTCTGTATAACTCCTGCAGCTCCTGGTTAACATTCCCATCTCTGTGTGGCCAAGGTGTGCTCTTTATAACCCCAGCAGCTCCTGGTCAACATTCCCATCTCTGTGTGGCCAGGGTGTGCTCTGTATATCCCCAGGTCCTGGTCAACATTCCCTTCTCTGTGTGGGCAGGGTGTGCTCTGTATAACACCTGCAGCTCCTGGTCAACATTCCCTTCTCTGTGTGGCCAGGGTGTGCTCTGTATAACCTCTGCAGCTCCTGGTCAACATTCCCATCTCCGTGTGGCCAGGGTGAGCTCTGTATAACACCTGCAGCTCCTGGTCAACATTCCCACCTCTGTGTGGCCAGGGTGTGCTCTGTATAACCCCTGCAGCTCCTGGTCAACATTCCCATCTCTGTGTGGCCAGGTGTGCTCTGTATAATCCCTGCTCCTGGTCAACATTCCCTTCTCTGTGTGGCCAGGGTGTGCTCTGTATAACCCCTGTTCCTGGTCAACATTCCCACCGCTGTGTGTGGCCAGGATGTGCTCTGTATAACCCCTGCAGCTCCTGGCCAACATTCCCACCTATGTGTGGTCAGGGTGTTCTCTGTATAACCCCTGCAACTCCTGGTCAACATTCCCATCTGTGTGGCCAGGGTGTGCTCTGTATAACCCCTGCAGCTCCTGGTCAACATTCCCATCTGTGTGTGGCCAGGGTGTGCTCTGTATAACCCCTGCAGCTCCTGGTCAACATTCCCATCTCTGTGTGGCCAGTGTGGGATCTGTATAACCCCTGCAACACCTGGTCAACATTCCCATCTGTGTGGTCAGGATGTGCTCTGTATAACCCCTGCAACTCCTGGTCAACATACCCATCTGTGTGGCCAGGGTCGCTCTGTATACCCCTGCTCCTGGTCATCATTCCCATCACTGTGTGGCCAGGGTGTGCTCTGTCTAAATCCAGCAGCTCCTGGTCAACATCCCCATCTGTGTGTGGCCAGGGTGTGCTCTGTATACCCCTGCTCCTGGTCAACATTCCCATCACTGTGTGGTCAGGATGTGCTCTGTATAACCCCTGCAGCTGCTGGACTACATTCCCATCACTGTGTTGTCAGGATGTGCTCTGTCTAACCCCTGCAGCTCCTGGTCAACATTCCCATCTCCATGTGGCCAGGATGTGCTCTGCATAATCCCTGCTCCTGGTCAACATTCCCACCTTTGTGTATCAGGGTGTTCTCTGTATAACCCCTGCAACTCCTGGTCAACATTCCCATCTGTGTGGCCAGGGTGTGCTCTGTTAACCCCTGCTCCTGGTCAACATTCCCATCACTGTGTGATCAGGGTGTGCTCTGTCTAACCCCAGCAGCTCCTGGTCAACATTCCCATCTGTGTGTGGCCAGGGTGTGCTCTGTATAACCCCTGCAGCTCCTGGTCAACATTCCCATCTCTGTGTGGCCAGGGTGTGCTCTGTATAACCCCTGCTCCTGGTCAACATTCCCTTCTCTGTGTGGCCAGGGTGTGCTCTGTATAACCCCTGCTACTGGTCAACATTCCCACCTCTGTGTGTGGCCAGGGTGTGCTCTGTATAACCCCTGCAGCTCCTGGTCGACATTCCCATCTCTGTGTGGTCAGGGTCTGCTCTGTATAACCCCTGCAGCTCCTGGTCGACATTCCCATCTCTGTGTGGCCAGGGTGTGCTCTGAATAACCCCTGCAGCTCCTGGTCAACATTCCCATCTCTGTATAGCCAGAGTGTACTCTGTATAACCCCGGCAGCCCCTGGTCAACATTCCCATCTCTGTGTGTGAGAGAGTGCTCTGTATAACCCCTGCAAATCCTGTTCAACACTCCCATCTCTGTATGGCCAGGGTGTGCTCTGTATAACTCCTGCAGCTCCTGGTCAACATTCCCATCTCTGTGTCGCCAGGGTGTGCTCTGTATAACCCCAGATCCTGGTCAACATTCCCTTCTCTGTATGGACAGTGTGTGCTCTGTATAATCCCTGCTCCTTGTCAATATTCCCATCTCTGTGTGGCCAAGGTGTGCTCTGTATAACCACTGCAGCGACTGGTCAACATTTCCATCTCTGTGTGTGGCGAGGATGTGCTCTGCATAACTGCTGCAGCTCCTGGTCAACATTTCCATCTCTGTGTGTGTCCAGGGTGTGCTCTGTATAACCTGTGCATCTCCTGGTCAACTTTCCCATCTCTGTGTGGCCAGGGTGTGCTCTGTATAATCCCTGCAGCTCCTGGTGAACATTCCCATCTCTGTGTGGCCAGGATGTGCTCTGTATAACCCCTGCAGCTCCTGGTCAACATTCCCATCTCTATGTGGCCAGGGTGTGCTCAGTATAACCCCTGCAGCTCCTGGTCAACATTCCCAACTCTGTGTGGCCAGGGTGTGCTCTGTTTAACCCCTGCAGCTCCTGGTGAACATTCCCATCTCTGTGTGGCCAGGATGTACTCTGTATAACCCCTGCAGCTCCTGGTCAACATTCCCTTCTTTGTGTGGCCAGTGTGTGCTCTGTATAACCCCTGCAGCTCCTGGCCAACATTCCCATCTCTCTGTGGCCAGCGTGTGCTCTGTATAATCCCTGCAGCTCCTGGTCGACATTCCCATCTCTGCGTGGCCAGGGTGTGCTCTGTATAACCCCAGATCGTGGTCAACATTCCCTTCTCTGTGTGGGCAGGGTGTGCTCTGTATAACCCCTGCTCCTTGTCAATATTCCCATCTCTGTGTGGCCAGGGTGTGCTCTGTGTAACCCCTGCAGCTCCTGGTCAACATTCCCCTCTCTGTGTGGCCAGGGTGTGCTCTGTATAACCACTGCAACGTCTGGTCAACATTTCCATCTATGTGTGTGGCCAGGATGTGCTCTGTATAACTCCTGCAGCTCCAGATCAACATTTCCATCTCTGTGTGGCCAGGATGTGCTCTGTATAACTCCTGCAGCTCCTGGTCAACATTTCCATCTCTGTATGGCCAGGGTGTGCTCTGTATAACCCCTGCAGCTCCTGGTCAACATTCCCATCTCTGTGTGGCCAGGGTGTGCTCTGTATAACACCTGCAGCTCCTGGTGAACATTCCCAACTCTGTGTGGCCAGGGTGTGCTCTGTATAACCCCTGCAGCTCCTGGTCAACATTCCCACCTCTGTGTGGTCAGGGTGTGCTCTGTATAACCCCTGCAGCTCCTGGTCAACATTCCCATCTCTGTGTCGCCAGGGTGTGCTCTGTATAACCCCTGCTCCTGGTCAACATTCCCACCTCTGTGTGTGGCCAGGGTGTGCTCTGTATAACCCCTGCAGCTCCTGGTCAACATTCCCATCACTGTGTGGCCAGGGTGTGCACTGTATAACCCCTGCTGCTCCTGGTCGACATTCCCATCTCTGTGTGGCCAGGGTGTGCTCTGTATAACCCCTGCAGCTCCTGGTCAACATTCCCATCTCTGTGTTTGAGAGAGTGCTCTGTATAACCCCTGCAAATCCTGTTCAACACTCCAATCTCTGTATTGCCAGGGTGTGCTCTGTATAACCCCAGATCCTGGTCAACATTCCCTTCTCTGTGTGGGCAGGGTGTGCTCTGTATCAACCCTGCTCCTTGTCAATATTCCCATCTCTGTGTGGCCAGGGTGTGCTCTGTATAACCCCTGCAGCTCCTGGTCAACATTCCCTTCTTTGTGTGGCCAGTCTGTGCTCTGTATAACCCCTGCAGCTCCTGGCCGACATTCCCATCTCTGTGTGGCCAGGGTGTGCTCTTTATAACCCCTGCAGCTCCTGGTCAACATTCCCATATCTGTGTGGCCAGGGTGTGCTCTGTATAACCCCTGCAACTACTGGTCAACATTCCCATCTGTGTGGCCAGGGTGTGCTCTGTATACCCCTGCTCCTGGTCAACATTCCCATCTCTGTGTGGCCAGGGTGTGCTCTGTCTAACCCCAGCAGCTCCTGGTCAACATTCCCATCGGTGTGTGGCCAGGGTGTGCTCTGTATAACCCCTGCATCTCCTGGTCAACATTCCCATCTCTGTGTGGCCAGGGTATGCACTGTATAACCCCTGCAGCTCCTGGTCAACATTCCCTTCTTTGTGTGGCCAGTGTGTGCTCTGTATACCCCTGCTCCTGGTCAACATTCCCATCTCTGTGTGGCCAGGGTGTGCTCTGTCTAACCCCAGCAGCTCCTGGTCAACATTCCCATCTGTGTGTGGCCAGGGTGTGCTCTGTATAACCCCTGCAGCTCATGGTCAACATTCCCATCTCTGTGTGGCCAGGGTGTGCTCTGCATAACCCCTGCTCCTGGTCAACATTCCCATCTCTGTGTGGCCAGGGTGTGCTCTGTATAACCCCTGCAGCTCATGGTCAACATTCCCATCTCTGTGTGGTCAGGATGTGCTCTGCATAACCCCTGCATCTTATGGTCAACATTCCCATCTCTGTGTGGCCAGGGTGTGGTCTGTATAAACCCTGCTCCTGATCAACATTCCCTTCTCTGTGTGGCCAGGGTGTGCTCTATTTAACCCCTGCTCCTGGTCAACATTCCCTTCACTGTGTGGCCAGGGTGTGCTCTGTAGAACCCCTGCAACTCCTTGTCAACATTCCCAATTGTGTGGCCAGGGTATGCTCTGTATACCCCTGCTCCTGGTAAACATTCCCCTCTCTGTGTGGCCAGGGTGTGCTCTTTATAACGCCAGCAACTCCTGGTCAACATTCCCATCTCTGTGTGGCCAGTGTGTGCTCTGTAGAACCCCTGCAACTCCTTGTCAACATTCCCAATTGTGTGGCCAGGGTATGCTCTGTATACCCGTGCTCCTGGTCAACATTCCCATCACTGTGTGGCCTGGGTGTGCTCTGTCTAACCCAGCAGCCTCTGGTCAACATTCCCATCTGTGTGTGTGAGAGAGTGCTCTGTATAACCCCTGCAGCTCATGGTCAACATTCCCATCTCTGTGTGGCCAGGGTGTGCTCTTTATAATGCCAGCAACTCCTGGTCAACATTCCCATCTCTGTGTGGCCAGGGTGTGCTCTGTATAACCCCAGATCCTGGTCAACATTCCCTTCTCTGTGTGGGCAGGGTGTGCTCTGTATAACCCCTGCTCCTTGTCAATATTTCCATCTCTGTGTGGCCAGTGTGTGCTCTGTGTAACCCCTGCAGCTCCTGGTCAACATTCCCCTCTCTGTGTGGCCAGGGTGTGCTCTGTATAACCACTGCAACGTCTGGTCAACATTTCCATCTCTGTGTGTGGCCAGGATGTGCTCTGTATATCACCTGCAGCTCCTGGTCAACATTCCCATCTCTGTGTGGCCAGGATGTGCTCTGTATAAACCCTTCTCCTGGTCAACATTCCCATCTCTGTGTGGCCAGGGTGTGCTCTGTATAAACCCTTCTCCTGGTCAACATTCCCATCTCTGTGTGGCCAGGGTGTGCTCTGTATAACCCCTGCTCCTGGTCAACATTCCCTTCTCTGTGTGGCCAGGGTGTGCACTGTATAACCCCTGCTCCTGGTCAACATTCCCATCTCTGTGTGGCCAGGGTGCGCTCTGTATAACCCCTGCAGCTCCTGGTCAACATTCCCACCTCTGTGTGGTCAGGGTGTGCTCTGTATAACCCCTGCAGCTCCTGGTCAACATTCCCATCTCTGTGTGGTCAGGGTGTGCTCTGTATAACCCCTGCAGCTCCTGGTCGACATTCCCATCTCTGTGTGGCCAGGGTGTGCTCTGTATAACCCCTGCAGCTCCTGGTCAACATTCCCATCTCTGTGTGTGAGAGAGTGCTCTGTATAACCCCTGCAAATCCTGTTCAACACTCCCATCTCTGTATGGCCAGGGTGTGCTCTGTATAACTCCTGCAGCTCCTGGTCAACATTCCCATCTCTGTGTGGCCAGGGTGTGCTCTTTATAATCCCAGCAGCTCCTGGTCAACATTCCCATCTCTGTGTGGCCAGGTCGTGCTCTGTATAACCCCAGATCCTGGTCAACATTCCATTCTCTGTGTGGGCAGGGTGTGCTCTGTATCACCCCTGCTCCTTGTAAAAATTCCCATCTCTGTGTGGCCAGCGTGTGCTCTGTATAACCCCTGGAGCTCCTGGTCAACATTCCCCTCTCTGTGTGGCCAGGGTGTGCTCTGTATAACCACTGCAACGTCTGGTCAACATTTCCATCTCTGTTTGTGGCCAGGATGTGCTCTGTATAACTCCTGCAGTTCCTGGTCAACATTTCCATCTCTGTGTGGCCAGGATGTGCTCTGCATAACTCCTGCAACTCCTGGTCAACATTTCCATCTCTGTATGGCCAGGGTGTGCTCTGTATAACCCCTGAAGCTCCTGGCCGACATTGCCATCTCTGTGTGGCCAGGGTGTGCTCTGTATAACCCCTGCAGCTCCTGGTCAACATTCCCATAGCTGTGTGGCCAGTGTGTGCTCTGTATACCCCTGCTCCTGGTCAACATTCCCATCTCTGTGTGGCCAGGGTGTGCTCTGTCTAACCCCAGCAGCTCCTGGTCAACATTCCCATCTGTGTGTGGCCAGGGTGTGCTCTGTATGACCCCTGCATCTCCTGGTCAACATTCCCATCTCTGTGTGGCCAGGGTGTGCTCTGTATAACCCCTGCAGCTCCTGGTCAACATTCCCTTCTTTGTGTGGCCAGTGTGTGCTCTGTATAACCCCTGCAGCTCCTGGCCAACATTACCATCTCTGTGTGGCCAGGGTGTGCTCTGTATAACCCCTGCAGCTCCTGGTCAACATTCCCATATCTGTGTGGCCAGGGTATGCTCTGTATAACCCCTGCAACTACTGGTCAACATTCCCATCTGTGTGGCCAGGGTGTGCTCTGTATACCCCTGCTCCTGGTCAACATTCCCATCTCTGTGTGGCCAGGGTGTGCTCTGTCTAACCCCAGCAGCTCCTGGTCAGCATTCCCATCTGTGTGTGGCCAGGGTGTGCTCTGTATAACCCCTGCATCTCCTGGTCAACATTCCCATCTCTGTGTGGCCACGATGTGCTCTGCATAACCCCTACTCCTGGTCAACATACCCATCTCTGTGTGGCCAGGGTGTGCTCTGTATAACCCTTGCAGCTCATGGTCAACATTCCCATCTCTGTGGGGCCAGGATGTGCTCTGCATAAACCATGCATCTCCTGATCAACATTCCCAACTCTGTGTGTAGCCAGGATGTGCTCTGTAAAACCCCTGCAACTCCTGGTCAACATTCTCATCTGTGTGTGGCCAGGGTGTGCTCTGTATAACCCCTGCAACTCCTTGTCAACATTCCCAATTGTGTGGCCAGGGTGTGCTCTGTATAACCCCTGCAGCTCCTGGTCAACATTCCCATCTCTGTGTGGCCAGTGTGTGCTCTGTATATCCCCTGCAAATCCTGTTCAACACTCCCTTCTCTGTATGGCCAGGGTGTTCACTGTATAACTCCTGCAGCTCCTGGTCAACATTCCCATCTCTGTGTGGCCAGGGTGTGCTCTTTATAACCCCAGCAGCTCCTGGTCAACATTCCCATCTCTGTGTGGCCAGGTTGTGCTCTTTATAACCCCAGATCCTGGTCAACATTCCCTTCTCTGTGTGGGCAGGGTGTGCTCTGTATACCCCTGCTCCTGGTCAACATTCCCACCTCTGTGTGGCCAGGGTGTGCTCTGTCTAACCCCAGCAGCTCCTGGTCAACATTCCTATCTGTGTGTGGCCAGGGTGTGCTCTGTATAACCCTGCATCTCCTCGTCAACATTCCCATCTCTGTGTGGCCAGGGTGTGCTCTGTATAAACCCTGCTCCTGATCAACATTCCCTTCTCTGTGTGGCCAGGGTGTGCTCTGTATAACCCCTGCAGCTCCTGGTCAACATTCCCATCTCTGTGTAGCCAGGGTGTGCTCTGTATAACCCCTGCAGCTCCTGGTCAACATTCCCTTCTTTGTGTGGCCAGTGTGTGCTCTGTATAACCCCTGCATCTCCTGTTCAACATTCCCATCTCTGTGTAGCCACAATGTGCTCTGTATAACCCCTGCAGCTCCTGGTGAACATTCCCATCTCTGTGTGGCCAGGATGTGCTCTGCATAACCCCTGCTCCTGGACAACATTCCCATCTCTGTGTGGCCAGGGTGTGCTCTGTATAACCCCTGCAGCTCATGGTCAACATTCCCATCTCTGTGTGGCCAGGATGTGCTCTGAATAACCCCTGCATCTCCTGGTCAACATTCCCATCTCTGTATGGCCAGGGTGTGCTCTGTATAAACCCTGCTCCTGATCAACATTCCCTTCTCTGTGTGGCCAGGGTGTGCTCTGTATATCCCCTGCTCCTGGTCAACATTCCCTTCTCTGTGTGGCCAGGGTGTGCTCTGTATAACCCCTGCAGCTCCTGGTCAACATTCCCATCTCTGTGTGGCCAGGATGTGCTCTGCATAACCTCTGCTCCTGGTCAACATTCCCATCACTGTGTGGCCAATGTGTACTCTGTATAACCCCTGCATCTCCTGGTCAACATTCCCATCTCTGTGTGGCCAGGGTGTGCTCTGTATAAACCCCTGCAGCTTCTGGTCAACATTCCCATCTCTGTGTGGCCAGGATGTGCTCTGTATAACCCCTGCAGCTCCTGGTCAACATTCCCATCTCTGTGTGGCCAGGATGTGCTCTGCATAACCTCTGCTCCTGGTCAACATTCCCATCTCTGTGTGGCCAATGTGTACTCTGTATACCCCCTGCATCTCCTGATCAACATTCCCTTCTCTGTGTGGCCAGGGTGTGCTCTGTATGACCCCTGCTCCTGGTCAACATTCCCACCTCTGTGTGTGGCCAGGGTGTGCTCTGTATAACCCCTGCATCTCCTGGTCAACATTCCCATCTCTGTGTGGCGACGAGGTGCTCTGTATAACCCCTGCAGCTCCTGGTCAACATTCCCATATCTGTGTGGCCAGTGTGTGCTCTGTATACCCGTGCTCCTGGTCAACATTCCCATCTCTGTGTGGCCAGGGTGTGCTCTGTCTAACCCCAGCAGCTCCTGGTCAACATCCCCATCTGTGTGTGGCCAGGGTGTGCTCTGTATAACCCCTGCATCTCCTGGTCAACATTCCCATTTCTGTGTGGCCAGGGTGTGCTCTGTATAAATCCTGCAGCTCCTGGTCCACATTCCCATATCTGTGTGGCCAGGGTATGCTCTGTATAACCTGCAACTACTGGTCAACATTCCCATCTGTGTGGCCAGGGTGTGCTCTGTATACCCCTGCTCCTGGTCAACATTCCCATCTCTGTGTGGCCAGGGTGTGCTCTGTCTAACCCCAGCAGCTCCTGGTCAACATTCCCATCACTGTGTGGCCTGGGTGTGCTCTGTATGACCCCTGCATCTCCTGGTCAACATTCCCATCTCTGTGTGGCCAGGGTGTGCTCTGTATAACCCCTGCAGCTCCTGGTCAACATTCCCTTCTTTGTGTGGCCAGTGTGTGCTCTGTATAACCCCTGCAGCTCCTGGCCAACATTACCATCTCTGTGTGGCCAGGGTGTGCTCTGTATAACCCCTGCAGCTCCTGGTCAACATTCCCATATCTGTGTGGCCAGGGTATGCTCTGTATAACCCCTGCAACTACTGGTCAACATTCCCATCTGTGTGGCCAGGGTGTGCTCTGTATACCCCTGCTCCTGGTCAACATTCCCATCTCTGTGTGGCCAGGGTGTGCTCTGTCTAGCCCCAGCAGCTCCTGGTCAACATTCCCATCTGTGTGTGGCCAGGGTGTGCTCTGTATAACCCCTGCATCTCCTGGTCAACATTCCCATCTCTGTGTGGCCAGGGTGTGCTCTGTATAACCCCTGCAGCTCCTGGTCAACATTCCCATCTCTGTGTGGCAGGATGTGCTCTGCATAACCCCTGCTCCTGGTCAACATTCCCATCTCTGTGTGGCCAGGGTGTGCTCTGTATAACCCCTGCAGCTCATGGTCAACATTCCCATCTCTGTGGGGCCAGGATGTGCTCTGCAAAACCCCTGCATCTCCTGATCAACATTCCCATCTCTGTGTGGCCAGGGTGCGCTCTGTATAACCCCTGCAACTCCTGGTCAACATTCCCATCTCTGTGTGGCCACGATGTGCTCTGTATAACCCCTGCAGCTCCTGGTCAACATTCCCATCTCTGTGTGGCCAGTGTGTGCTCTGTATAACCCCTGCAACTCCTTGTCAACATTCCCAATTGTGTGGCCAGTGTATGCTCTGTATACCGCTGCTCCTGGTCAACATTCCCATCACTGTGTGGCCTGGGTGTGCTCTGTCTAACCCCAGCAGCTCTTGGTCAACATTCCCATCTGTGTGTGGCCAGGGTGTGCTCTGTGTACCCATGCTCCTGGTCAACATTCCCATCATGTGTGGTCAGGATGTGCTCTGTATAACCTCTGCAAATCCTGGTCAACATTCCCTTCTCTGTGTGGCCAGGGTGTGCTCTGTATAACCCCTGCTCCTGGTCAACATTCCCACCTCTGTGTGTGGCCAGGGTGTGCTCTGTATAACCCCTGCAGCTCCTGGTCAACATTCCCATCTCTGTGTGGCCAGGATGTGCTCTGTATAATGCCTGCAGCTCCTGGTCAACATTCCCATCTCTGTGTGGTCAGGGTGTGCTCTGTATAACCCCTGCAGCTCCTGGTCAACATTCCCATCTCTGTGTGGCCAGGGTGTGCTCTGTATAACCCCTGCAGCTGCTGGTCAACATTCCCATCTCTGTGTGTGAGAGAGTGCTCTGTATATCCCCTGCAAATCCTGTTCAACACTCCCATCTCTGTATGGCCAGGGTGTGCGCTGTATAACCCCTGCAGCTCCTGGTCAACATTCCCATCTCTGTGTGTCCAGGGTGTGCTCTGTAAAACCCCTTCAGCTCCTGGTCAACATTCCCATCTCTGTGTAGCCAGGGTGTGCTCTGTATAACCCCTGCAGCTCCTGGTCAACATTCCCTTCTTTGTGTGGCCAGTGTGTGCTCTGTATAACTCCTGCAGCTCCTGGTGAACATTCCCATCTCTGTGTGGCCAGGATGTGCTCTGCATAACCCCTGCTCCTGGTCAACATTCCCATCTCTGTGTGGCCAGTGTGTGCTCTGTATAACCCCTGCAGCTCCTGGTCAACATTCCCATCTGTGTGTGTGTCCTTGGTGTGCTCTGTATACGCCCAGCAGCTCCTGGCCAACACTCCCATATGTGTGTGGACAGCATGCGCACTGTATAACCCCTGCAGCTCCTGGTCAACGTTCCCATCTCTGTGTGTGTCCAGGGTGTGCTCTGTATAACCCCTGCAGCTCCTGGTCAACATTCCCATCTCTGTGTGGCCAGGATGTGCTCTGTATATCCCCTACAGCTCCTGGTCAACATTCCCATCTGTGTGTGTGGCCAGGGTGTGCACTGTATAACCCCTGCAGCTCATGGTCAACATTCCCATCTCTGTGTAGCCAGGGTGTGCACTGTATAACCCCTGCAGCTCATGGTCAACATTCCCATCTCTGTTTGTGCCCAGGGTGTGCTCTGTATAACCCCAGCTGCTCCTGGTCAACATTCCCGTCTCTGTGTAGCCAGGGTGTGCTCTGTATAACCCTTGCAGCTCCTGGTCAACATTCTCATCTCTGTGTGTGCCCAGGGTGTGGTCTGTATACTCCTGGAGCTCCTGGTCAACATTCCCATCTCTGTGTGGCCAGGGTGTGCTCTGTATAACCCCTGCAGCTCCCGGTCAACATTCCCATCTCTGCGTGGCCAGGGTGTGATCTGTATAACCACTGCAGCTCCTGGTCAACATTCCCATCTCTGCGTGGCCAGGGTGTGATCTGTATAACCCCTGCAGCTCCTGGTCAACATTCCCATCTCTCAGTGTGTCCTGGGAGTGATCTGTGTAACCCTTGCAGCTCCTGGTTAACATTCCCATCTCTGTGTGGCCAGGGTGTGCTCTTTTATAACCCCAGCAGTTCGTGGTCAACATTCCCACCTCTGTGTGTCCAGGGTGTGCTCTGTATAACCCCAGCAGCTCCTGGTCAACATTCCCATCTCTGTGTGGCCAGGGTGTGCTCTGTTTAACCCCTGCAGCTCCTGGTCAACATTCCCATCTCTGTGTGGCCAGGGTGTGCTCTTTATAACCCCTGCAGCTCCTGGTCAACATTCTCATCTCTGTGTGGCCAGGGTGTGCTCTGTATAACCCCTGCAGCCCCTGGTCATCATTCCCATCTCTGTGTGGCCAGGGTGTGCTCTGTATAACCCCTGCAGCACCTGGTCAACATTCCCATCTCTGTGTGGCCAGGATGTGCTTTGTATACTCCTGCAGCTCCTGGTAAACATTCCCATCTCTGTGTGGCCAGGGTGTGCTCTGTATAACCCCTGCAGCTCCTGGTCGACATTCCCATCTCTGTGTGTGGTCAGGGTGTGCTCTGTCTAACCCCTGCAGCTCCTGGTCAACATTCCCATTTCTGTGTGGCTAGGATGTGCTCTGTAGAACTCCTGCTCCTGGTCAACATTCCCATCTCTGTGTGGCCAGGGTGTGCTCTGTATAACCCCTGCTGCTCCTGGTCAACATTCCCATCATGTGTGGCCAGGATGTGCGCTGTATAATCCCAGTAGCTCCTGGTCAACATTCCCATCTCTGTGTGTGGTCAGGGTGTGCTCTGTATAACTCCTGCAGCTCCTGGTCAACATTCCCATCTCTGTGTGGCCAGGGTGTGCTCTGTATAACCCCTGCAGCTCATGGTTAACATTCCCATCTCTGTGTGGCCAGGGTGTGCTCTGTATAACCCCTGCAGCTCATGGTTAACATTCCCATCTCTGTGTGGCAGGGTGTGCTCTGTATAACCCCTGCAGCTCCTGGTCTACATTCCCTTCTCTGTGTGGCCAGGGTGTGCTCTGTATAACTCCTGCAGCTCATTTTCAACATGTCCTTCTCTGTGAGGCCATGTGGCGCTCTGTATAACCCCTGCAGCTCCTGGTCAACATTCCCATCTGTGTGTGCCCAGGGTATGCTCTGTATAACTCCTGCAGCTCCTGGTCAACATTCCCATCTCTGTGTGGCCAGGGTGTGCTCTGTATAACTCCTGCAGCTCATTTTCAACATGTCCTTCTCTGTGAGGCCATGTGGCGCTCTGTATAACCCCTGCAGCTCCTGGTCAACATTCCCATCTGTATGGCCAGGGTGTGCTCTGTATAACCCCTGCAGCTCCTGGTCAACATTCCCATCTGTGTGTGCCCAGGGTGTGCTCTGTATAACCCCTGCAGCTCCTGGTCAACATTCCCATCTGTGTGTGTGTCCAGGGTGTGCTCTGTCTCTCTCCTGCAGCTCCTGGTCAAGATTCCCATCTGTGTGGCCTGGGTGTGCTCTGTATAACCCCTGCAGCTCCTCGTCAACATTTCCATCTGTGTGTGTGTCCAGGGTGTGCTCTGTATAACCCCAGCAGCTCCTGGTCAACACTCCCATCTGTGTGTGGACAGCGTGCGCACTGTATAACCCCTGCAGCACCTGGTCAACATTCCCATCTCTGTGTGTGTCCAGGGTGTGCTCTGTATAACCCCTGCAGCTCCTGGTCAACATTCCCTTCTCTCTGTGGCCAGGATGTGCTCTGTATATCCCCTGCAGCTCCTGTTCAACATTCCCATCTGTGTGTGTGGTCAGGGGGTGCTCTGTATAACTCCTGCAGCTCCTGGTCATCATTCCCATCTCTGTGTGGCGAGGGTGTGCTCTGTATAAGCCCTGCAGCTCCTGGTTAACATTCCCATCTCTGTGTGTGGCCAGGGTGTGCTCTGTATAACTCCTGCAGCTCCTGGTCAACATGTCCTTCTCTGTGAGGCCAGGGTGTGCTCTGTATAACCCCTGCAGCTCTTGGTCAACATTCCCATCTCTGTGTGGCAGGGTGTGCTCTGTATAACTCCTGCAGCTCCTGGTCAACATGTCCTTCTCTGTGAGGCCAGGTGGCGATCTGTATAACCCCTGCAGCTCCTGGTCAACATTCCCATCTCTGTGTGTGGCCAGGGTGTGCTCTGTATAACTCCTGCAGCTCCTGGTCAACATTCCCAATTCTGTGTGTGGCCAGGGTGTGCTCTGTATAACCCCTGCAGCTCCTGGTTAACATTCCCATCTCTGTGTGTGGCCAGGCTGTGCTCTGTATAACTCCTGCAGCTGCTGGTCAACATGTCCTTCTCTGTGTGGCCAGGGTGTGCTCTGTATAACCCCTGCAGCACCTGGTCAACATTCCCATCTCTGTGTGGCCAGGATGTGCTTTGTATACTCCTGCAGCTCCTGGTAAACATTCCCATCTCTGTGTGGCCAGGGTGTGCTCTGTATAACCCCTGCAGCTCCTGGTCGACATTCCCATCTCTGTGTGTGGTCAGGGTGTGCTCTGTCTAACCCCTGCAGCTCCTGGTCAACATTCCCATTTCTGTGTGGCTAGGATGTGCTCTGTAGAACTCCTGCTCCTGGTCAACATTCCCATCTCTGTGTGGCCAGGGTGTGCTCTGTATAACCCCTGCTGCTCCTGGTCAACATTCCCATCATGTGTGGCCAGGATGTGCGCTGTATAATCCCAGTAGCTCCTGGTCAACATTCCCATCTCTGTGTGTGGTCAGGGTGTGCTCTGTATAACTCCTGCAGCTCCTGGTCAACATTCCCATCTCTGTGTGGCCAGGGTGTGCTCTGTATAACCCCTGCAGCTCATGGTTAACATTCCCATCTCTGTGTGGCCAGGGTGTGCTCTGTATAACCCCTGCAGCTCATGGTTAACATTCCCATCTCTGTGTGGCAGGGTGTGCTCTGTATAACCCCTGCAGCTCCTGGTCTACATTCCCTTCTCTGTGTGGCCAGGGTGTGCTCTGTATAACTCCTGCAGCTCATTTTCAACATGTCCTTCTCTGTGAGGCCATGTGGCGCTCTGTATAACCCCTGCAGCTCCTGGTCAACATTCCCATCTGTGTGTGCCCAGGGTATGCTCTGTATAACTCCTGCAGCTCCTGGTCAACATTCCCATCTCTGTGTGGCCAGGGTGTGCTCTGTATAACTCCTGCAGCTCATTTTCAACATGTCCTTCTCTGTGAGGCCATGTGGCGCTCTGTATAACCCCTGCAGCTCCTGGTCAACATTCCCATCTGTATGGCCAGGGTGTGCTCTGTATAACCCCTGCAGCTCCTGGTCAACATTCCCATCTGTGTGTGCCCAGGGTGTGCTCTGTATAACCCCTGCAGCTCCTGGTCAACATTCCCATCTGTGTGTGTGTCCAGGGTGTGCTCTGTCTCTCTCCTGCAGCTCCTGGTCAAGATTCCCATCTGTGTGGCCTGGGTGTGCTCTGTATAACCCCTGCAGCTCCTCGTCAACATTTCCATCTGTGTGTGTGTCCAGGGTGTGCTCTGTATAACCCCAGCAGCTCCTGGTCAACACTCCCATCTGTGTGTGGACAGCGTGCGCACTGTATAACCCCTGCAGCACCTGGTCAACATTCCCATCTCTGTGTGTGTCCAGGGTGTGCTCTGTATAACCCCTGCAGCTCCTGGTCAACATTCCCTTCTCTCTGTGGCCAGGATGTGCTCTGTATATCCCCTGCAGCTCCTGTTCAACATTCCCATCTGTGTGTGTGGTCAGGGGGTGCTCTGTATAACTCCTGCAGCTCCTGGTCATCATTCCCATCTCTGTGTGGCGAGGGTGTGCTCTGTATAAGCCCTGCAGCTCCTGGTTAACATTCCCATCTCTGTGTGTGGCCAGGGTGTGCTCTGTATAACTCCTGCAGCTCCTGGTCAACATGTCCTTCTCTGTGAGGCCAGGGTGTGCTCTGTATAACCCCTGCAGCTCTTGGTCAACATTCCCATCTCTGTGTGGCAGGGTGTGCTCTGTATAACTCCTGCAGCTCCTGGTCAACATGTCCTTCTCTGTGAGGCCAGGTGGCGATCTGTATAACCCCTGCAGCTCCTGGTCAACATTCCCATCTCTGTGTGTGGCCAGGGTGTGCTCTGTATAACTCCTGCAGCTCCTGGTCAACATTCCCAATTCTGTGTGTGGCCAGGGTGTGCTCTGTATAACCCCTGCAGCTCCTGGTTAACATTCCCATCTCTGTGTGTGGCCAGGCTGTGCTCTGTATAACTCCTGCAGCTGCTGGTCAACATGTCCTTCTCTGTGAGGCCAGGGTGTGCTCTGTATAACCCCTGCAGCTCCTGGTCAACATTCCCATCTCTGTGTGGCCAGGGTGTGCTCAGTATAACCCCTGCAGCTCCTGGTCAACATTCCCATCTGTGTGTGCCCAGGGTGTGCTCTGTATAACTCCTCAGCTCCTGGTCAACATTCCCATCTCTGTGTGGCCAGGATGTGCTCTGTATACTCCTGCAGCTCCTGGTAAACATTCCCATCTCTGTGTGGCAAGGGTGTACTCTGTATAACTCCTGCAGCTCCTGGTCAACATTCCCATCTCTGTGTGTGGGCAGGGTGTGGTCTGTATAACCCCTGCTGCTCCTGGTCAACATTCCCATCTCTGTGTGGCCAGGATGTGCACTGTATAATCCCAGTAGCTCCTGATCAACATTCCCATCTCGGTGTGTGGTCAGGGTGTGCTCTGTATACCCCTGCTCCTGGTCAACATTCCCATCTCTGTGTGGCCAGGGTGTGCTCTGTCTAACCCCAGCAGCTCCTGGTCAACATTCCCATCTGTGTGTGGCCAGGGTGTGCTCTGTATGACCCCTGCATCTCCTGGTCAACATTCCCATCTCTGTGTGGCCAGGGTGTGCTCTGTATAACCCCTGCAGCTCCTGGTCAACATTCCCTTCTTTGTGTGGCCAGTGTGTGCTCTGTATAACCCCTGCAGCTCCTGGCCAACATTACCACCTCTGTGTGGCCAGGGTGTGCTCTGTATAACCCCTGCAACTACTGGTCAACATTCCCATCTGTGTGGCCAGGGTGTGCTCTGTATACCCCTGCTCCTGGTCAACATTCCCATCTCTGTGTGGCCAGGGTGTGCTCTGTCTAACCCCAGCAGCTCCTGGTCAACATTACCATGTCTCAGTGTGTCCTGGGAGTGATCTGTGTAACCCCTGCATCTCCTGGTCAACATTCCCATCTCTGTGTGTGGCCAGGGTGTGCTCTGTATAACCCCTGCATCTCCTGGTCAACATTCCCATCTCTGTGTGGCCACGATGTGCTCTGTCTAACCCCAGCAGCTCCTGGTCAACATTCCCATATGTGTGTGGCCAGGGTGTGCTCTGTATAACCCCTGCTCCTGGTCAACATTCCCATCTCTGTGTGGCAGGATGTGCTCTGCATAACCCCTGCTCCTGGTCAACATTCCCATCTCTGTGTGGCCAGGGTGTGCTCTGTATAACCCCTGCAGCTCATGTTCAACATTCCCTTCTCTGTGTGTGGCCAGGGTGTGCTCTGTATAACCCCTGCAGCTCCTGGTCAACATTCCCATCTCTGTGTGGCCAGTGTGTGCCCTGTATAACCCCTGCAGCTCCTGGTCAACATTCCCATCTCTGTGTGGCCAGTGTGTGCTCTGTATAACCCCTGCAACTCCTGGTCAACATTCTCATCTCTGTGTGGCCAGAGTGTGCTCTGTATAACCCCTGCAACTCCTTGTCAACATTCCCAATTGTGTGGCCAGGGTATGCTCTGTCTAACCCCAGCAGCTCCTGGTCAACATTCCCATCTGTGTGTGGCCAGGGTGTGCTCTGTGTACCCATGCTCCTGGTCAACATTCCCATCACTGTGTGGTCAGGATGTGCTCTGTATAACCTCTGCAAATCCTGGTCAACATTCCCTTCTCTGTGTCGCCAGGGTGTGCCCTGTATAACCCCTGCTCCTGGTCAACATTCCCACCTCTGTGTGTGGCCAGGGTGTGCTCTGTATAACCCCTGCAGCTCCTGGTCAACATTCCCATCTCTGTGTGGCCAGGATGTGCTCTGTATAATGCCTGCAGCTCCTGGTCAACGTTCCCATCTCTGTGTGGTCAGGGTGTGCTCTGTATAACCCCTGCAGCTACTGGTCAACATTCCCATCTCTGTGTGGCCAGGGTGTGCTCTGTATAACCCCTGCAGCTGCTGGTCAACATTCCCATCTCTGTGTGTGAGAGAGTGCTCTGTATATCCCCTGCAAATCCTGTTCAACACTCCCATCTCTGTATGGCCAGGGTGTTCTCTGTATAAATCCTGCAGCTCCTGGTCAACATTCCCATCTCTGTGTGGCCAGGGTGTGCTCTTTATAACCCCAGCAGCTCCTGGTCAACATTCCCATCTCTGTGTGGCCAGGTTGTGCTCTTTATAACCCCAGATCCTGGTCAACATTCCCTTCTCTGTGTGGGCATGGTGTGCTCTGTATACCCCTGCTCCTGGTCAACATTCCCACCTCTGTGTGGCCAGGGTGTGCTCTGTCTAACCCCAGCAGCTCCTGGTCAACATTCCTATCTGTGTGTGGCCAGGGTGTGCTCTGTATAACCCCTGCATCTCCTGGTCAACATTCCCATCTCTGTGTGGCCAGGGTGTGTTCTGTATAAACCATGCTCCTGATCAACATTCCCTTCTCTGTGTGGCCAGGGTGTGCTCTGTATAACCCCTGCTCCTGGTCAACATTCCCTTCTCTGTGTGGGCAGGGTGTGCTCTGTATAACCACTGCTCCTTGTCAATATTCCCATGTCTGTGTCGCCAGGGTGTGCTCTGTATAACCCCAGCTCCTGGTCAACATTCCCATCTCTGTGTGGCCAGGATGTGCTCTGTATAACCCCAGCTCCTGGTCAACATTCCCATCTCTGTGTGGCCAGGATGTGCTCTGTATACTCCTGCAGCACCTGGTCAACATTCCCATCTCTGTGTGTCCAGGGTGTGCTCTGTATAACCCCAGCAGCTCCTGGTCAACATTCCCATCTCTGTGTGGCCAGGGTGTGCTCTGTAAAACCCCTGCAGCTCCTGGTCAACATTCCCATCTCTGTGTGGCCAGGGTGTGCTCTGTATAACCCCTGCTCCTGGTCAACATTCCCATCTCTGTGTGGCCAGGGTGTGATCTGTATAACCCCTGCAGCTGCTGGTCAACATTCCCATCTCTGTGTGGCCAGGATGTGCTCTGTATATCCCCTGCAAATCCTGTTCAACACTCCCATCTCTGTGTGGCCAATGTGTACTCTGTATAACCCCTGCATCTCCTGGTCAACATGTCCTTCTCTGTGAGGCCAGGTGGCGCTCTGTATAACCCCTGCAGCTCCTGGTCAACATTCCCATCTCTGTGTGTGTCCAGGGTGTGCTCTGTATAACCCCTGCAGCTCCTGGTAAA
Organism: Scyliorhinus torazame; assembly: GCF_047496885.1. Taxonomy (NCBI): domain Eukaryota; kingdom Metazoa; phylum Chordata; class Chondrichthyes; order Carcharhiniformes; family Scyliorhinidae; genus Scyliorhinus; species Scyliorhinus torazame. Next base: position 57,557,317 of record NC_092711.1, read on the forward strand.
CATTCCCATCTCTGTGTGGCCAGGATGTGCTCTGTATATCCCCTACAGCTCCTGGTCAACATTCCCATCTGTGTGTGTGGCCAGGGTGTGCACTGTATAACCCCTGCAGCTCAAGGTCAACATTCCCATCTCTGTGTGGCCAGGGTGTGCACTGTATAACCCCTGCAGCACATGGTCAACATTCCCATCTCTGTTTGTGTCCAGGGTGTGCTCTGTCTCTCTCCTGCAGCTCCTGGTCAAGATTCCCATCTGTTTGGCCTGGGTGTGCTCTGTATAACCCCTGCAGCTCCTGGTCAACATTTCCATCTGTGTGTGTGTCCAGGGTGTGCTCTGTATAACCCCTACAGCTCCTGGTCAACATTCCCATCTGTGTGTGTGGCCAGGGTGTGCACTGTATAACCCCTGCAGCTCAAGGTCAACATTCCCATCTCTGTGTGGCCAGGGTGTGCACTGTATAACCCCTGCAGCACATGGTCAACATTTCCATCTGTGTGTGTGTCCAGGGTGTGCTCTGTATAACCCCTGCAGCTCCTGGTCAACATTCCCATCTCTGTGTGTGTCCAGGGTGTGCTCTGTATAACCCCTGCAGCTCCTGGTCAACATTCCCTTCTCTGTGTGGCCAGGATGTGCTCTGTTTATCCCCTGCAGCTCCTGTTCAACATTCCCATCTGTGTGTGTGGTCAGGGGGTGCTCTGTATAACTCCTGCAGCTCCTGGTCATCATTCCCATCTCTGTGTGGCCAGGGTGTGCTCTGTATAAGCCCTGCAGCTCCTGGTTAACATTCCCATCTCTGTGTGTGGCCAGGGTGTGCTCTGTATAACTCATGCAGCTCCTGGTCAACATGTCCTTCTCTGTGAGGCCAGGGTGTGCTCTGTATAACCCCTGCAGCTCCTGGTCAACATTCCCATCTCTGTGTGGCCAGGGTGTGCTCTGTATAACTCCTGCAGCTCCTGGTCAACATGTCCTTCTCTGTGAGGCCAGGTGGCGCTCTGTATAACCCCTGCAGCTCCTGGTCAACATTCCCATCTCTGTGTGTGGCCAGGGTGTGCTCTGTATAACTCCTGCAGCTCCTGGTCAACATTCCCATTTCTGTGTGTGGCCAGGGTGTGCTCTGTATAACCCCTGCAGCTCCTGGTCAACATTCCCATCTGTGTGTGCCCAGGGTGTGCTCTGTATAACTCCTCAGCTCCTGGTCAACATTCCCATCTCTGTGTGGCCAGTGTGTGCTCTGTATAACCCCTGCAGCTCCTGGTGAACATTCCCATCTCTGTGTGGCCAGGATGTGCTCTGTATGCTCCTGCAGCACCTGGTCAACATTCCCATCTCTGTGTGGCCAGGATGTGCTCTGTATACTCCTGCAGCTCCTGGTAAACATTCCCATCTCTGTGTGGCAAGGGTGTGCTCTGTATAACTCCTGCAGCTCCTGGTCAACATTCCCATCTCTGTGTGTGGTCAGGGTGTGCTCTGTATAACCCCTGCTGCTCCTGGTCAACATTCCCATCTCTGTGTGGCCAGGATGTGCACTGTATAATCCCAGTAGCTCCTGGTCAACATTCCCATCTCGGTGTGTGGTCAGGGTGTGCTCTGTATAACTCCTGCAGCTCCTGTTTAACATTCCCATTTCTGTGTGGCCAGGGTGTGCTCTGTATAACCCCTGCAGCTCCTGGTTAACATTCCCATTTCTGTGTGTGGCCAGTATGTGCTTTGTATAACGCCTGCAGCTCCTGGTCAACATTCCCATCTCTGTGTGGCCAGGGTGTGCTCTGTATAACCCCTGCAGCTCCTGGTCTACATTCCCATCTCTGTGTGGCCAGGGTGTGCTCTGTATAACTCCTGCAGCTCCTGGTCAACATGTCCTTCTCTGTGAGGCCAGGTGGCGCTCTGTATAACCCCTGCAGCTCCTGGTCAACATTCCCATCTGTGTGTGCCCAGGGTATGCTCTGTATAACTCCTGCAGCTCCTGGTCAACATTACCATCTCTGTGTGGCCAGGTTGTGCTCTGTATAACTCCTGCAGCTCCTGGTCAATATTCCCATTTCTGTGAGGCCAGGTGGCGCTCTGTATAACCACTGCAGCTCCTGGTCAACATTCCCATCTCTGTGTGTGTCCAGGGTGGGCTCTGTAAAACCCCTGCAGCTCCTGGTCAACATTCCCATCTCTGTGTGGCAAGGATGTGCTCTGTATATCCCCTACAGCTCCTGGTCAACATTCCCATCTGTGTGTGTGGCCAGGGTGTGCACTGTATAACCCCTGCAGCTCATGGTCAACATTCCCATCTCTGTGTGGCCAGGGTGTGCACTGTATAACCCCTGCAGCTCATGGTCAACATTCCCATCTCTGTTTGTGCCCAGGGTGTGCTCTGTATAACCCCTACAGCTCATGGTCAACATTCCCATCTCTGTTTGTGCCCAGGGTGTGCACTGTTTAACCCCAGCAGCTCCTGGTCAGCATTCTCATCTCTGTGTGTGGCCAGGGTGTGGTCTGTATACTCCTGCAGCTCCTGGTCAACATTCCCATCTCTGTCTGGCCAGAGTGTGCACTGTATAACCCCTGCAGCTCCTGGTCAACATTCTCATCTCTGTGTGTGGCCAGGGTGTGGTCTGTATACTCCTGCAGCTCCTGGTCAACATTCCCATCTCTGTGTGGCCAGGGTGTGCTCTCTATGACCCCTGCAGCTCCCGGTCAACATTCCCATCTCTGCGTGGCCAGGGTGTGATCAGTATAACCACTGCAGCTCCTGGTCAACATTCCCATCTCTGCGTGGCCAGGGTGTGATCTGTATAACCCCTGCAGCTCCTGGTCAACATTCCCATCTCTCAGTGTGTCCTGGGAGTGATCTGTGTAACCCCTGCAGCTCCTGGTTAACATTCCCATCTCTGTGTGGCCAGGGTGTGTTCTTTTATAACTCCAGCAGTTGCTGGTCAACATTCCCACCTCTGTGTGTCCAGGGTGTGCTCTGCATAACCCCTGCAGCTCCTGGCCAACATTCCCATCTCTGTGTGTCCAGGGTGTGCTCTGTATAACCCCAGCAGCTCCTGGTCAACATTCCCATCTCTGTGTGGCCAGGGTGTGCTCTGTTTAACCCCTGCAGCTCCTGGTCAACATTCCCATCTCTGTGTGGCCAGGGTGTGCTCTGTATAACCCCTGCAGCTCCTGGTCAACATTCCCATCTCTGTGTGGCCAGGGTGTGCTCTGAATAACCCCTGCAGCTCCTGGTCAACATTCCCATCTCTGTGTGGCCAGGATGTGCTCTGTATACTCCTGCAGCACCTGGTCAACATTCCCATCTCTGTGTGGCCAGGATGTGCTCTGTATACTCCTGCAGCTCCTGGTAAACGTTCCCATCTCTGTGTGGCCAGGGTGTGCTCTGTATAACTCCTGCAGCTCCTGGTCGACATCCCCATCTCTGTGTATGGTCAGGGTGTGCTCTGTATAACCCCTGCTGCTCCTGGTCAACATTCCCATCTCTGTGTGCCCAGGGTATGCTCTGTATAACACCTGCATCTCCTGGTCAACATTCCCATCTCTGTGTGGCCAGGGTATGCTCTGTATAACTCCTGCAGCTCCTGGTCAACATTCCCATTTCTGTGTGGCCAGCTTGTGCTCTGTAAAACTCCTGCTCCTGGTCAACATTCCCATCTCTGTTTGGCCAGTGTGTGCTCTGTATAACCCCTGCTGCTCCTGGTCAACATTCCCATCTCTGTGTGGCCAGGATGTGCACTCTATAATCCCAGTAGCTCCTGGTCAACATTCCCATCTCTGTGTGTGGTCAGGGTGTGCTCTATATAACACCTGCAGCTCCTGGTCAACATTCCCATCTCTGTGTGTCCAGGGTGTGCTCTGTATAACTCCAGCAGCTCCGGGTCAACATTCCCATCTCTGTGTGGCCAGGGTGTGCTCTGTTTAACCCCTGCAGCTCCTGGTCAACATTCCCATCTCTGTGTGGCCAGGGTGTGCTCTGTATAACCCCTGCAGCTCCTGGTCAACATTCCCATCTCTGTGTGTCCAGGGTGTGCTCTGTATAACCCCAGCAGCTCCTGGTCAACATTCCCATCTCTGTGTGGCCAGGGTGTGCTCTGTTTAACCCCTGCAGCTCCTGGTCAACATTCCCATCTCTGTGTGGATAGGGTGTGCTCTGTATAACCCCTGCAGCTCCTGGTCAACATTCCCATCTCTGTGTGGCCAGGGTGTGCTCTGTATAACCCCTGCAGCTCCTGGTCAACATTCCCATCTCTGTGTGGCCAGGATGTGCTCTGTATACTCCTGCAGCACCTGGTCAACATTCCCATCTCTGTGTGGCCAGGATGTGCTCTGTATACTCCTGCAGCTCCTGGTAAACATTCCCATCTCTGTGTGGCCAGGGTGTGCTCTGTATAAGCCCTGCAGCTCCTGGATAACATTCCCATCTCTGTGTGTGGCCAGGGTGTGCTCTGTATAAGCCCTGCAGCTCCTGGTTAACATTCCCATCTCTGTGTGTGGCCAGGGTGTGCTCTGTAAAACTCATGCAGCTCCTGGTCAACATGTCCTTCTCTGTGAGGCCAGGGTGTGCTCTGTATAACCCCTGCAGCTCCTGGTCAACATTCCCATCTCTGTGTGGCCAGGGTGTGCTCTGTATAACCCCTGCAGCTCCTGGTCAACATTCCCATCTCTGTGTGTGGCCAGGGTGTGCTCTGGATAACTCCTGCAGCTCCTGGTCAACATTCCCATTTCTGTGTGTGGCCAGGGTGTGCTCTGTATAACCCCTGCAGCTCCTGGTCAACATTCCCATCTGTGTGTGCCCAGGGTGTGCTCTGTATAACTCCTCAGCTCCTGGTCAACATTCCCATCTCTGTGTGGCCAGTGTGTGCTCTGTATAACCCCTGCAGCTCATGGTGAACAATTCCCATCTCTGTGTGGCCAGGATGTGCTCTGTATACTCCTGCAGCACCTGGTCAACATTCCCATCTCTGTGTGGCCAGGATGTGCTCTGTATACTCCTGCAGCTCGTGGTAAACATTCCCATCTCTGTGTGGCAAGGGTGTGCTCTGTATAACTCCTGCAGCACCTGGTCAACATTCCCATCTCTGTGTGTGGTCAGGGGGTGCTCTGTATAACTCATGCAGCTCCTGGTCAACATGTCCTTCTCTGTGAGGCCAGGCTGTGCTCTGTATAACCCCTGCAGCTCCTGGTCAACATTCCCATCTCTGTGTGGCCAGGGTGTGCTCTGTATAACTCCTGCAGCTCCTGGTCAACATGTCCTTCTCTGTGAGGCCAGGTGGCGCTCTGTATAACCCCTGCAGCTCCTGGTCAACATTCCCATCTCTGTGTGTGGCCAGGGTGTGCTCTGTATAACTCCTGCAGCTCCTGGTCAACATTCCCATTTCTGTGTGTGGCCAGGGTGTGCTCTGTATAACCCCTGCAGCTCCTGGTCAACATTCCCATCTGTGTGTGCCCAGGGTGTGCTCTGTATAACTCCTCAGCTCCTGGTCAACATTCCCATCTCTGTGTGGCCAGTGTGTGCTCTGTAAAACCCCTGCAGCTCCTGGTGAACATTCCCATCTCTGTGTGTGGCCAGGGTGTGCTCTGTATAACTCATGCAGCTCCTGGTCAACATGTCCTTCTCTGTGAGGCCAGGCTGTGCTCTGTATAACCCCTGCAGCTCCTGGTCAACATTCCCATCTCTGTGTGGCCAGGGTGTGCTCTGTATAACTCCTGCAGCTCCTGGTCAACATGTCCTTCTCTGTGAGGCCAGGTGGCGCTCTGTATAACCCCTGCAGCTCCTGGTCAACATTCCCATCTCTGTGTGTGGCCAGGGTGTGCTCTGTATAACTCCTGCAGCTCCTGGTCAACATTCCCATTTCTGTGTGTGGCCAGGGTGTGCTCTGTATAACCCCTGCAGCTCCTGGTCAACATTCCCATCTCTGTGTGGCCAGGATGTGCTCTGTATACTCCTGCAGCACCTGGTCAACATTCCCATCTCTGTGTGGCCAGGATGTGCTCTGTATACTCCTGCAGCTCCTGGTAAACATTCCCATCTCTGTGTGGCAAGGGTGTGCTCTGTATAACTCCTGCAGCTCCTGGTCAACATTCCCATCTCTGTGTGTGGTCAGGGTGTGCTCTGTATAACCCCTGCTGCTCCTGGTCAACATTCCCATCTCTGTGTGGCCAGGATGTGCACTGTATAATCCCAGTAGCTCCTGGTCAACATTCCCATCTCGGTGTGTGGTCAGGGTGTGCTCTGTATAACTCCTGCAGCTCCTGGTTAACATTCCCATTTCTGTGTGGCCAGGGTGTGCTCTGTATAACCCCTGCAGCTCCTGGTTAACATTCCCATTTCTGTGTGTGGCCAGTATGTGCTTTGTATACCGCCTGCAGCTCCTGGTCAACATTCCCATCTCTGTGTGGCCAGGGTGTGCTCTGTATAACTCCTGCAGCTCCTGGTCAACATGTCCTTCTCTGTGAGGCCAGGTGGCGCTCTGTATAACCCCTGCAGCTCCTGGTCAACATTCCCATCTCTGTGTGTGGCCAGGGTGTGCTCTGTATAACTCCTGCAGCTCCTGGTCAACATTCCCATTTCTGTGTGTGGCCAGGGTGTGCTCTGTATAACCCCTGCAGCTCCTGGTCAACATTCCCATCTGTGTGTGCCCAGGGTGTGCTCTGTATAACTCCTCAGCTCCTGGTCAACATTCCCATCTCTGTGTGGCCAGTGTGTGCTCTGTAAAACCCCTGCAGCTCCTGGTGAACATTCCCATCTCTGTGTGTGGCCAGGGTGTGCTCTGTATAACTCATGCAGCTCCTGGTCAACATGTCCTTCTCTGTGAGGCCAGGCTGTGCTCTGTATAACCCCTGCAGCTCCTGGTCAACATTCCCATCTCTGTGTGGCCAGGGTGTGCTCTGTATAACTCCTGCAGCTCCTGGTCAACATGTCCTTCTCTGTGAGGCCAGGTGGCGCTCTGTATAACCCCTGCAGCTCCTGGTCAACATTCCCATCTCTGTGTGTGGCCAGGGTGTGCTCTGTATAACTCCTGCAGCTCCTGGTCAACATTCCCATTTCTGTGTGTGGCCAGGGTGTGCTCTGTATAACCCCTGCAGCTCCTGGTGAACATTCCCATCTCTGTGTGGCCAGGATGTGCTCTGTATACTCCTGCAGCACCTGGTCAACATTCCCATCTCTGTGTGGCCAGGATGTGCTCTGTATACTCCTGCAGCTCCTGGTAAACATTCCCATCTCTGTGTGGCAAGGGTGTGCTCTGTATAACTCCTGCAGCTCCTGGTCAACATTCCCATCTCTGTGTGTGGTCAGGGTGTGCTCTGTATAACCCCTGCTGCTCCTGGTCAACATTCCCATCTCTGTGTGGCCAGGATGTGCACTGTATAATCCCAGTAGCTCCTGGTCAACATTCCCATCTCGGTGTGTGGTCAGGGTGTGCTCTGTATAACTCCTGCAGCTCCTGGTTAACATTCCCATTTCTGTGTGGCCAGGGTGTGCTCTGTATAACCCCTGCAGCTCCTGGTTAACATTCCCATTTCTGTGTGTGGCCAGTATGTGCTTTGTATACCGCCTGCAGCTCCTGGTCAACATTCCCATCTCTGTGTGGCCAGGGTGTGCTCTGTATAACCCCTGCAGCTCCTGGTCTACATTCCCATCTCTGTGTGGCCAGGGTGTGCTCTGTATAACTCCTGCAGCTCCTGGTCAACATGTCCTTCTCTGTGAGGCCAGGTGGCGCTCTGTATAACCCCTGCAGCTCCTGGTCAACATTCCCATCTGTGTGTGCCCAGGGTATGCTCTGTATAACTCCTGCAGCTCCTGGTCAACATTACCATCTCTGTGTGGCCAGGTTGTGCTCTGTATAACTCCTGCAGCTCCTGGTCAATATTCCCATTTCAGTGAGGCCAGGTGGCGCTCTGTATAACCCCTGCAGCTCCTGGTCAACATTCCCATCTCTGTGTGTGTCCAGGGTGTGCTCTGTAAAACCCCTGCAGCTCCTGGTCAACATTCCCATCTCTGTGTGGCCAGGATGTGCTCTGTATATCCCCTACAGCTCCTGGTCAACATTCCCATCTGTGTGTGTGGCCAGGGTGTGCACTGTATAACCCCTGCAGCTCATGGTCAACATTCCCATCTCTGTGTGGCCAGGGTGTGCACTGTATAACCCCTGCAGCTCATGGTCAACATTCCCATCTCTATGTGGCCAGGGTGTGCACTGTTTAACCCCAGCAGCTCCTGGTCAACATTCTCATCTCTGTGTGTGGCCAGGGTGTGGTCTGTATACTCCTGCAGCTCCTGGTCAACATTCCCATCTCTGTGTGGCCAGGGTGTGCACTGTATAACCCCTGCAGCTCCTGGTCAACATTCTCATCTCTGTGTGTGGCCAGGGTGTGGTCTGTATACTCCTACAGCTCCTGGTCAACATTCCCATCTCTGTGTGGCCAGGGTGTGCTCTCTATGACCCCTGCAGCTCCCGGTCAACATTCCCATCTCTGCGTGGCCAGGGTGTGATCAGTATAACCACTGCAGCTCCTGGTCAACATTCCCATCTCTGCGTGGCCAGGGTGTGATCTGTATAACCCCTGCAGCTCCTGGTCAACATTCCCATCTCTCAGTGTGTCCTGGGAGTGATCTGTGTAACCCCTGCAGCTCCTGGTTAACATTCCCATCTCTGTGTGGCCAGGGTGTGCTCTTTTATAACTCCAGCAGTTGCTGGTCAACATTCCCACCTCTGTGTGTCCAGGGTGTGCTCTGTATAACCCCTGCAGCTCCTGGTCAACATTCCCATCTCTGTGTGTCCAGGGTGTGCTCTGTATAACCCCAGCAGCTCCTGGTCAACATTCCCATCTCTGTGTGGCCAGGGTGCGCTCTGTTTAACCCCTGCAGCTCCTGGTCAACATTCCCATCTCTGTGTGGCCAGGGTGTGCTCTGTATAACCCCTGCAGCTCCTGGTCAACATTCCCATCTCTGTGTGGCCAGGGTGTGCTCTGAATAACCCCTGCAGCTCCTGGTCAACATTCCCATCTCTGTGTGGCCAGGATGTGCTCTGTATACTCCTGCAGCACCTGGTCAACATTCCCATCTCTGTGTGGCCAGGATGTGCTCTGTATACTCCTGCAACTCCTGGTAAACGTTCCCATCTCTGTGTGGCCAGGGTGTGCTCTGTATAACTCCTGCAGCTCCTGGTCGACATTCCCATCTCTGTGTGTGGTCAGGGTGTGCTCTGTATAACCCCTGCTGCTCCTGGTCAACATTCCCATCTCTGTGTGCCCAGGGTATGCTCTGTATAACACCTGCATCTCCTGGTCAACATTCCCATCTCTGTGTGGCCAGGGTATGCTCTGTATAACTCCTGCAGCTCCTGGTCAACATTCCCATTTCTGTGTGGCCAGCTTGTGCTCTGTAAAACTCCTGCTCCTGGTCAACATTCCCATCTCTGTGTGGCCAGTGTGTGCTCTGTATAACCCCTGCTGCTCCTGGTCAACATTCCCATCTCTGTGTGGCCAGGATGTGCACTGTACAATCCCAGTAGCTCCTGGTCAACATTCCCATCTCTGTGTGTGGTCAGGGTGTGCTCTGTATATCTCCTGCAGCTCCTGGTCAACATTCCCATCTCTGTGTGGCCAGGGTGTGCTCTGTATAACCCCTGCAGCTCATGGTTAACATTCCCATCTCTGTGTGTGGTCAGTATGTGCTTTGTATAACTCCTGCAGCTCCTGGTTAACATTCCCATCTCTGTGTGGCAGGGTGTGCTCTGTATAACCCCTGCAGCTCCTGGTCTACATTCCCATCTCTATGTGGCCAGGGTGTGCTCTGTATAACCCCTGCAGCTCCAGGTCAACATTCCCATCTGTGTGTGTGTCCAGGGTGTGCTCTGTATATCTCCTGCAGCTCCTGGTCAACATTCCCATCTGTGTGGCCTGGGTGTGCTCTGTATAACCCCTGCAGCTCCTGGTCAACATTTCCATCTGTGTGTGTGTCCAGGGTGTGCTCTCTATAACCCCAGCAGCTCCTGGTCAACACTCCCATCTGTGTGTGGACAGCGTGCGCACTGTATAACCCCTGCAGCACCTGGTCAACATTCCCATCTCTGTGTGGCCAGGATGTGCTCTGTATATCCCCTGCAGCTCCTGTTCAACATTCCCATCTGTGTGTGTGGACAGGATGTGCTCTGTATAACTCCTGCAGCTCCTGGTCAACATTCCCATCTCTGTGTGGCCAGGGTATGCTCTGTATAACCCCTGCAGCTCCTGGTCAACAATCCCATCTCTGTGTGGCCAGGGTGTGTTCTGTATAACCCCTGCAACTCCTGGTCAACATTCCCACCTCTGTGTGGCCAGGGTGTGCTCTGTATATCCCCTGCAGCTCCTGTTCAACATTCCCATCTGTGTGTGTGGACAGGATGTGCTCTGTATAACTCCTGCAGCTCCTGGTCAACATTCCCATCTCTGTGTGGCCAGGGTGTGCTCTGTATAACCCCTGCAGCTCCTGGTCAACAATCCCATCTCTGTGTGGCCAGGATGTGTTCTGTATAACCCCTGCAACTCCTGGTCAACATTCCCACCTCTGTGTGGCCAGGGTGTGCTCTATATAACTCCTGCAGCTCCTGCTCAACATTCCCATCTGTGTGTGTGGCCAGGGTGTGCTCTGTATAACTCCTGCAGCTCCTGGTCAACATGTCCTTCTCTGTGAGGCCAGGTGGCGCTCTGTATAACCCCTGCAGCTCCTGGTCAACATTCCCATCTGTGTGTGCCCAGGGTATGCTCTGTATAACTCCTGCAGCTCCTGGTCAACATTCCCTTCTCTGTGTGGCCAGGGTGTGCTCTGTATAACCCCTGCAGCTCCTGGTCAACATTCTCATCTCTGTGTGTGGCCAGCGTGTGCTCTGTATAACTCCTGCAGCTCCTGGTCAACATCCCGATCTCTGAGTGGCCAGGGTGTGCTCTGTATAACCCCTGCAGCTCATGGTCAACATTCCCATCTCTGTTTGTGCCCAGGGTGTGCACTGTTTAACCCCAGCAGCTCCTGGTCAACATTCTCATCTCTGTGTGTGGCCAGAGTGTCGTCTGTATACTCCTGCAGCTCCTGGTCATCATTACCATCTCTGTGTGTGTCCAGGGTGTGCTCTGTAAAACCCCTGCAGCTCCTGGTCAACATTCCCATCTCTGTGTGGCCAGGATGTGCTCTGTATATCCCCTACAGCTCCTGGTCAACATTCCCATCTGTGTGTGTGGCCAGGGTGTGCACTGTATAACCCCTGCAGCTCATGGTCAACATTCCCATCTCTGTGTGGCCAGGGTGTGCACTGTATAACCCCTGCAGCTCATGGTCAACATTCCCATCTCTGTTTGTGCCCAGGGTGTGCTCTGTATAACCCCTGCAGCTCATGGTCAACATTCCCATCTCTGTTTGTGCCCAGGGTGTGCACTGTTTAACCCCAGCAGCTCCTGGTCAACATTCTCATCTCTGTGTGTGGCCAGAGTGTGGTCTGTATACTCCTGCAGCTCCTGGTCAACATTCCCATCTCTGTGTGGCCAGGGTGTGCACTGTATAACCCCTGCAGCTCCTGGTCAACATTCTCATCTCTGTGTGTGGCCAGGGTGTGGTCTGTATACTCCTGCAGCTCCTGGTCAACATTCCCATCTCTGTGTGGCCAGGGTGTGCTCTCTATGACCCCTGCAGCTCCCGGTCAACATTCCCATCTCTGCATGGCCAGGGTGTGATCAGTATAACCACTGCAGCTCCTGGTCAACATTCCCATCTCTGCGTGGCCAGGGTGTGATCTGTATAACCCCTGCAGCTCCTGGTCAACATTCCCATCTCTCAGTGTGTCCTGGGAGTGATCTGTGTAACCCCTGCAGCTCCTGGTTAACATTCCCATCTCTGTGTGGCCAGGGTGTGCTCTTTTATAACCCCAGCAGTTCCTGGTCAACATTCCCACCTCTGTGTGTCCAGGGTGTGCTCTGTATAACCCCTGCAGCTCCTGGTCAACATTCCCATCTCTGTGTGGCCAGGGTGTGCTCTGTATAACCCCTGCAGCTCCTGGTCAACATTCCCATCTCTGTGTGGCCAGGATGTGCTCTGTATACTCCTGCAGCACCTGGTCAACATTCCCATCTCTGTGTGGCCAGGATGTGCTCTGTATACTCCTGCAGCTCCTGGTAAACATTCCCATCTCTGTGTGGCCAGGGTGTGCTCTGTATAACTCCTGCAGCTCCTGGTCGACATTCCCATCTCTGTGTGTGGTCAGGGTGTGCTCTGTATAAATCCTGCTGCTCCTGGTCAACATTCCCATCTCTGTGTGTCCTGGGTATGCTCTGTATAACACCTGCATCTCCTGGTCAACATTCCCATCTCTGTGTGGCCAGGGTATGCTCTGTATAACTCCTGCAGCTCCTGGTCAACATTCCCATTTCTGTGTGGCCAGCTTGTGCTCTGTAAAACTCCTGCTCCTGGTCAACATTCCCATCTCTGTGTGGCCAGGGTGTGCACTGTATAACCCCAGCAGCTCCTGGTCAACATTCCCATCTCTGTGTGTAGCCAGGGTGTGCTCTGTATAACCGCTGCAGCTCCTGGTGAACATTCCTATCTCTGTGTGGCCAGGGTGTGCTCTGTATAACCCCTGCAGCTCCTGGTTAACATTTCCATCTCTGTGTGTGTCCAGGATGTGCTCTGTATAACTCCTGCAGCTCCTGGTCAACATCCCGATCTCTGAGTGGCCAGGGTGTGCTCTGTATAACCCCTGCAGCTCATGGTCAACATTCCCATCTCTGTTTGTGCCCAGGGTGTGCACTGTTTAACCCCAGCAGCTCCTGGTCAACATTCTCATCTCTGTGTGTGGCCAGAGTGTCGTCTGTATACTCCTGCAGCTCCTGGTCAACATTCCCATCTCTGTGTGGCCAGGGTGTGCACTGTATAACCCCTGCAGCTCCTGGTCATCATTCTCATCTCTGTGTGTGGCCAGGGTGTGGTCTGGATACTCCTGCAGCTCCTGGTCAACATTCCCATCTCTGTGTGGCCAGGGTGTGCTCTCTATGACCCCTGCAGCTCTCGGTCAACATTCCCATCTCTGCGTGGCCAGGGTGTGATCAGTATAACCACTGCAGCTCCTGGTCAACATTCCCATCTCTGCGTGGCCAGGGTGTGATCTGTATAACCCCTGCAGCTCCTGGTCAACATTCCCATCTCTCAGTGTGTCCTGGGAGTGATCTGTGTAACCACTGCAGCTCCTGGTTAACATTCCCATCTCTGTGTGGCCAGGGTGTGCTCTTTTATAACCCCAGCAGTTCCTGGTGAACATTCCCACCTCTGTGTGTCCAGGGTGTGCTCTGTATAACCCCTGCAGCTCCTGGTCAACATTCCCATCTCTGTGTGTCCAGGGTGTGCTCTGTATAAACCCAGCAGCTCCTGGTCAACATTCCCATCTCTGTGTGGCCAGGGTGTGCTCTGTTTAACCCCTGCAGCTCCTGGTCAACATTCCCATCTCTGTGTGGCCAGGGTGTGCTCTGTATAACCCCTGCAGCTCCTGGTCAACATTCCCATCTCTGTGTGGCCAGGGTGTGCTCTGTATAACCCCTGCAGCTCCTGGTCAACATTCCCATCTCTGTGTGGCCAGGATGTGCTCTGTATACTCCTGCAGCACCTGGTCAACATTCCCATCTCTGTGTGGCCAGGATGTGCTCTGTATACTCCTGCAGCTCCTGGTAAACATTCCCATCTCTGTGTGGCCAGGGTGTGCTCTGTATAACTCCTGCAGCTCCTGGTCGACATTCCCATCTCTGTGTGTGGTCAGGGTGTGCTCTGTATAAACCCTGCTGCTCCTGGTCAACATTCCCATCTCTGTGTGTCCAGGGTATGCTCTGTATAACACCTGCATCTCCTGGTCAACATTCCCATCTCTGTGTGGCCAGGGTATGCTCTGTATAACTCCTGCAGCTCCTGGTCAACATTCCCATTTCTGTGTGACCAGCTTGTGCTCTGTAAAACTCCTGCTCCTGGTCAACATTCCCATCTCTGTGTGGCCAGGGTGTGCTCTGTATAACCCCTGCAACTTCTGGTCAACATTCTCATCTCTGTGTGGCCAGGGTGTGCTCTGTATAACTCCTGCTCCTGGTCAACATTCCCATCTCTGTGTGGCCAGGGTGTGGACTGTATAACCCCTGCAGCTCATGGTCAACATTCCCATCTCTGTTTGTGCCCAGGGTGTGCAATGTATAACCCCAGCAGCTCCTGGTCAACATTCCCGTCTCTGTGTGGTCAGGGTGTGCTCTGTATAACCCGTGCAGGTCCTGGTCAACATTCCCATCTCTGTGTGACCAGGGTGTGCTCTGCATAACCCCTGCAGCTCCTGGTTAACATTCCCATCTCTGTGTGTGGCCAGGATGTGCTCTGTATAACTCCTGCAGCTCCTGGTCAACATTCCCATATCTGAGTGGCCAGGGCGTGCTCTGTATAACCCCTGCAGCTCCTGGTCAACATTTCCATCTCTGTGTGTGGCCAGGGTGTGCTCTGTATAACTCCTGCAGCTCCTGGTCAACATGTCCTTCTCTGTGTGGCCAATGTGTTCACTGTATAACACCTGCAGCTCCTATTCAATATTCCCATCTCTGTGTGGCCAGGGTGTGCCCAGTATAACTCCTGCAGCTCCTGGTCGACATTCCCATCTCTGTGTGTCGAGGGTGTGCTCTGTATAACCCTAGCAGCTCCTGGTCAACATTCCCATATCTGTGTGGCCAGGGTGTGCTCTGTATACCCCCAGCAGCTCCTGGTCAACATTCCCATCTCTGTGTGGCCAGGGTGTGCTCTGTTTAACCCCTGCAGCTCCTGGTCAACATTTCCATCTCTGTGTGGCCAGGGTGTGCTCTGAAAAACCCCTGCAGCTCCTGGTCAACATTCCCATCTCTGTGTGGCCAGGATGTGCACTGTATAACCCCAGCAGCTCCTGGTCAACATTCCCATCTCTGTGTGTGGTCAGGGTGTGCTCTGTATAACTCCTGCAGCTCCTGGTCAACATTCCCATCTCTGCTTGGCCAGGATGTGCTCTGTATACCCTTGCAGCTCCTGGTCAACATTCCCATCTCTGTGTGGCCAGGCTGCGCTCTGTATAACTCCTGCAGCTCCTGGTCAACATTCCCATCTCTGCTTGGCCAGGATGTGCTCTGTATACCCTTGCAGCTCCTGGTCAACATTCCCATCTCTGTGTGGCAAGGATGTGCACTGTATAACCCTAGCAGCTCCTGGTCAACATTCCCATATCTGTGTGGCCAGGGTGTGCTCTGTTTAACCCCTGCAGCTCCTGGTCAACATTCCAATCTCTGTGTGGCCAGGGTGTGCTCTGTATAATCCCTGCAGCTCCTGGTCAACATTCCCATCTCTGTGTGTCCATGGTTTGCTCTGTATAACCCCTGCAGGTCCTGGTCAACATTCCCATCTCTGTGTGACCAGGGTGTGCTCTGTACAACCCCTGCAGCTCCTGGTTAACATTCCCATCTCTGTGTGTGGCCAGGATGTGCTCTGTATAACTCCTGCATCTCCTGGTCAACATGTCCTTCTCTGTGTGTCCAAGGTGTGCTCTGTGTAACCCCAGTAGCTCCTGGTCAACATTCCCATCTCTGTGTGGCCAAATTGTTCACTGTATAACACCTGCAGCTCCTATTCAACATTCTCATCTCTGTGTGGCCAGGGTGTGCTCTGTATAACCCCTGCAGCTCCTGGTCAACATTCCCATCTCTGTGTGGCCAGGGTGTGCTCAGTATAAGCCCAGCAGCTCCTGGTCAACATTCCCATCTCTGTGTGGCCAGGGTGTGCTCTGTTTAACCCCTGCAGCTCCTGGTCAACATTCCCATCTCTGTGTGGCCAGGGTGTGCTCTGTATAACCCCTGCAGCTCC
Organism: Scyliorhinus torazame; assembly: GCF_047496885.1. NCBI lineage: Eukaryota > Metazoa > Chordata > Chondrichthyes > Carcharhiniformes > Scyliorhinidae > Scyliorhinus > Scyliorhinus torazame. Next base: position 57,573,173 of record NC_092711.1, read on the forward strand.
TGGTCAACATTCCCATCTCTGTGTGGCCAGGATGTGCACTGTATAAACCCAGCAGCTCCTGGTCAACATTCCCATCTCTGTGTGTGGTCAGGGTGTGCTCTGTATAACTCCTGCAGCTCCTGGTCAACATTCCCATCTCTGCTTGGCCAGGATGTGCTCTGTAAACCCCTGCAGCTCCTGGTCAACATTCCCATCTCTGTGTGGCCAGGCTGTGCTCTGTATAACCCCTACAGCTCCTGGTCAACATTCCCATGTCTGTGTGGCAAGGATGTGCACTGTATAACCCTAGCAGCTCCTGGTCAATATTCCCATATCCGTGTGGCCAGGGTGTGCTCTGTATAACCCCAGCAACTCCTCGTCAACATTCCCATCTCTGTGTATCCAGGTTGTGCTCTGTATAACCTCAGCAGCTCCTGGTCAACATTCCCATCTCTGTGTGGCCAGGGTGTGCTCTGTTTAACCCTTCCAGCTCCTGGTCAACATTCCCATCTCTGTGTGTCCAGGGTGTGCTCTGTATAACCCCTGCAGCTCCTGGTCAACATTCCCATCTCAGTGTGGCCAGGGTGTGCTCTGTATAATCCCTGCAGCTCCTGGTCAACATTCCCATCTCTGTGTGTCCATGGTTTGGTCTGTATAACACCTGCAGGTCCTGGTCAACATTCCCATCTCTGTGTGACCAGGGTGTGCTCTGTATAACCCCTGCAGCTCCTGGTTAACATTCCCATCTCTGTGTGTGGCCAGGATGTGCTCTGTATAACTCCTGCAGCTCCTTGTCAACATTCCCATATCTGAGTGGCCAGGGTGTGCTCTGTATAACCCCTGCAGCTCCTATTCAACATTCTCATCTCTGTGTGGCCACGGTGTGCTCTGTATAACCCCTGCAGCTCCTGGTCAACATTCCCATCTCTGTGTGTCCCGGGTGTGCTCAGTATAACTCCAGCAGCTCCTGGTCGACATTCCCATCTCTGTGTGTCGAGGGTGTCCTCTGTATAACCCTAGCAGCTCCTGGTCAACATTCCCATATCTGTGTGGCCAGGGTGTGCTCTGTATAACCCCAGCAGCTCCTGGTCAACATTCCCATCTCTGTTTGGCCAGGATGTGCTCTGTATACCCCTGCAGCTCCTGGTCAACATTCCCATCTCGGTTTGGCCAGGGTGTGCTCTGTATAACCCCTGCAGCTCCTGGTCAACATTCCCATCTCTGTGTGTGTCCAGGGTGTGCTCTGTATAACCCCAGTAGCTCCTGGTCAACATTCCCATCTCTGTGTGTGGTCAGGGTGTGCTCTGTATAACTCCTGCAGCTCCTGGCCACCATTCCCATCTCAGTGTGGCCAGGGTGTGCTCTGTATAACCCCTGAAGCTCCTGGTCAACATTCCCATCTCTGTGTGGCCAGGGTGTGCTCTGTATAACCCCAGCAGCTCCTGGTCAACATTCCCATCTCTGTGTGGCCAGGGTGTGCTCTGTATAACCGCTGCAGCTCCTGGTTAACATTCCCATCTCTATGTGTGGCCAGGATGTGCTCTGTATAACTCCTGCAGCTCTTGGTCAACATTCCCATCTCTGTGTGGCCAGGGTGTGCTCTGTATAACCCCAGCAGCTCCTGGTCAACATTCCCATCTCTGTGTGGCCAGGGTGTGCTCTGATTAACTCCTGCAGCTCCTGGTCAACATTCCCATCTCTGTGTGGCCAGGGTGTGCTCTGTATAACCCCTGCAGCTCATAGTCAACATTCCCATATCTGTGTGGCCAGGGTGTGCTCTGTATAACCCCTGCAGCTCCTGGTCAACATTCCCATCTCTGTGTGGCTAGGGTGTTCTCTGTATAACTCCTGCAGCTCCTGGTGAACTAGTCCTTCTCTGTGAGGCCAGGTGGCGCTCTGTATAACCCCTGCAGCTCCTGGTCAACATTCCCATCTGTGTGTGCCCAGGGTATGCTCTGTATAACTCCTGCAGCTCCTGGTCAACATTCCCATCTCTGTGTGGCCAGGTTGTTCTCTGTATAACTCCTGCAGCTCCTGGTCAGCATTCCCATTTCTGTGTGTGGGCAGGGTGTGCTCTGTATAACCACTGCAGCTCCTGGTCAACATTCCCATCTCTGTGTGGCTAGGGTATGCTCTTTATAACCCCTGCAGCTCCTGTTCAACATTCACATCTCTGTGTGGCCAGGGTGTGCTCTGTGTAACTCCTGCAGCTCCTGCTCAACATTCCCATCTGTGTGGCCAGGGTGTGCTCTGTATAACCCCTGCAGCTCCTGGTGAACATTCCCATCTCTGTGTGGCCAGGATGTGCTCTGTTTAACCCCTGCAGCTCCTGGTCAACATTCCCATCTCTGTGTGGCCAGGGTGTGCTCTGTATAACCCCTGCAGCTCCTGGTCAACATTCCCATCTGTGTGTGGCCAGGGTGTGCTCTGTATAACCCCTGCAGCTCCTGGTCAACATTCCCATCTCTGTGTGGCCAGGATGTGCTCTGTATACTCCTGCAGCACCTGGTCAACATTCCCATCTCTGTGTGGCCAGGATGTGCTCTGTATACTCCTGCAGCTCCTGGTAAACATTCCCATCTCTGTGTGGCCAGGGTGTGCTCTGTATAACTCCTGCAGCTCCAGGTCAACATTCCCATCTCAGTGTGGCCAGGGTGTGCTCTGTATAATCTCTGCAGCTCCTGGTCAACATTCCCATCTCTGTGTGTCCATGGTTTGCTCTGTATAACCCCTGCAGGTCCTGGTCAACATTCCCATCTCTGTGTGACCAGGGTGTGCTCTGTATAACCCCTGCAGCTCCTGGTTAACATTCCCATCTCTGTGTGTGGCCAGGATGTGCTCTGTATAACTCCTGTAGCTCCTGGTCAACATTCCCATATCTGAGTGGCCAGGGTGTGCTCTGTATAACCCCTGCAGCTCCTATTCAACATTCTCATCTCTGTGTGGCCACGGTGTGCTCTGTATAACCCCTGCAGCTCCTGGTCAACATTCCCATCTCTGTGTGGCCCGGGTGTGCTCAGTATAACTCCAGCAGCTCCTGGTCGACATTCCCATCTCTGTGTTTCGAGGGTGTCCTCTGTATAACCCTAGCAGCTCCTGGTCAACATTCCCATCTCGGTTTGGCCAGGATGTGCTCTGTATACCCCTGCAGCTCCTGGTCAACATTCCCATCTCGGTTTGGCCAGGGTGTGCTCTGTATAACCCCTGCAGCTCCTGGTCAACATTCCCATCTCTGTGTGTGTCCAGGGTGTGCTCTGTATAACCCCAGTAGCTCCTGGTCAACATTCCCATCTCTGTGTGTGGTCAGGGTGTGCTCTGTATAACTCCTGCAGCTCCTGGTCAACATTCCCATCTCAGTGTGGCCAGGGTGTGCTCTGTATAACCCCTGCAGCTCCTGGTCAACATTCCCATCTCTGTGTGGCCAGGGTGTGCTCTGTATAACCCCAGCAGCTCCTGGTCAACATTCCCATCTCTGTGTGGCCAGGGTGTGCTCTGTATAACCGCTGCAGCTCCTGGTTAACATTCCTATCTCTATGTGTGGCCAGGATGTGCTCTGTATAACTCCTGCAGCTCTTGGTCAACATTCCCATCTCTGTGTGGCCAGGGTGTGCTCTGTATAACCCCAGCAGCTCCTGGTCAACATTCCCATCTCTGTGTGGCCAGGGTGTGCTCTGATTAACTCCTGCAGCTCCTGGTCAACATTCCCATCTCTGTGTGGCCAGGGTGTGCTCTGTATAACCCCTGCAGCTCATAGTCAACATTCCCATCTCTGTGTGGCCAGGGTGTGCTCTGTATAACTCCTGCAGCTCCTGGTCAACATTCCCATCTCTGTGTGGCTAGGGTGTTCTCTGTCTATCTCCTGCAGCTCCTGGTGAACTAGTCCTTCTCTGTGAGGCCAGGTGGCGCTCTGTATAACCCCTGCAGCTCCTGGTCAACATTCCCATCTGTGTGTGCCCAGGGTATGCTCTGTATAACTCCTGCAGCTCCTGGTCAACATTCCCATCTCTGTGTGGCCAGGTTGTTCTCTGTATAACTCCTGCAGCTCCTGGTCAACATTCCCATTTCTGTGTGTGGGCAGGGTGTGCTCTGTCTAACCACTGCAGCTCCTGGTCAACATTCCCATCTCTGTGTGGCTAGGGTGTGCTCTTTATAACCCCTGCAGCTCCTGTTCAACATTCACATCTCTGTGTGGCCAGGGTGTGCTCTGTGTAACTCCTGCAGCTCCTGGTCAACATTCCCATCTGTGTGGCCAGGGTGTGCTCTGTATAACCCCTGCAGCTCCTGGTGAACATTCCCATCTCTGTGTGGCCAGGATGTGCTCTGTTTAACCCCTGCAGCTCCTGGTCAACATTCCCATCTCTGTGTGGCCAGGGTGTGCTCTGTATAACCCCAGCAGCTCCTGGTCAACATTCCCATCTCTGTGTGGCCAGGGTGTGCTCTGTATAACCCCTGCAGCTCCTGGTCAACATTCCCATCTCTGTGTGGCCAGGATGTGCTCTGTATACTCCTGCAGCACCTGGTCAACATTCCCATCTCTGTGTGGCCAGGATGTGCTCTGTATACTCCTGCAGCTCCTGGTAAACATTCCCATCTCTGTGTGGCCAGGGTGTGCTCTGTATAACTCCTGCAGCTCCTGGTCGACATTCCCATCTCTGTGTGTGGTCAGGGTGTGCTCTGTATAACCCCTGCTGCTCCTGGTCAACATTCCCATCTCTGTGTGCCCAGGGTATGCTCTGTATAACACCTGCATCTCCTGGTCAACATTCCCATCTCTGTGTGGCCAGGGTATGCTCTGTATAACTCCTGCAGCTCCTGGTCAACATTCCCATTTCTGTGTGGCCAGCTTGTGCTCTGTATAACTCCTGCTCCTGGTCAACATTCCCATCTCTGTGTGGCCAGTGTGTGCTCTGTATAACCCCTGCTGCTCCTGGTCAACATTCCCATCTCTGTGTGGCCAGGATGTGCACTGTATAATCCCAGTAGCTCCTGGTCAACATTCCCATCTCTGTGTGTGGTCAGGGTGTGCTCTGTATAACTCCTGCAGCTCCTGGTCAACATTCCCATCTCTCTGTGGCCAGGGTGTGCTCTGTATAACCCCTGCAGCTCATGGTTAACATTCCCATCTCTGTGTGTGGTCAGTATGTGCTTTGTATAACTCCTGCAGCTCCTGGTTAACATTCCCATCTCTGTGTGGCAGGGTGTGCTCTGTATAACTCCTGCAGCTCCTTGTCAGCATTCCCATCTGTGTGTGCCCAGGGTATGCTCTGTATAACTCCTGCAGCTCCTGGTCAACATTCCCATCTCTGTGTGGCCAGGGTGTGCTCTGTATACCTCCTGCAGCTCCTGGTCAATATTCCCATTTCTGTGTGGCCAGGTTGTGCTCTGTATAACCCCTGCAGCTCCTGGTCAACATTCCCATCTGTGTGTGTGTCCAGGGTGTGCTCTGTATATCTCCTGCAGCTCCTGGTCAACATTCCCATCTGTGTGGCCTGGGTGTGCTCTGTATAACCCCTGCAGCTCCTGGTCAACATTTCCATCTGTGTGTGTGTCCAGGATGTGCTCTGTATAACCCCAGCAGCTCCTGGTCAACACTCCCATCTGTGTGTGGACAGCGTGCGTACTGTATAACCCCTGCAGCACCTGGTCAACATTCCCATCTCTGTGTGTGTCCAGGGTGTGCTCTGTATAACCCCTGCAGCTCCTGGTCAACATTCCCTTCTCTGTGTGGCCAGGATGTGCTCTGTATATCCCCTGCAGCTCCTGTTCAACATTCCCATCTGTGTGTGTGGACAGGATGTGCTCTGTATAACTCCTGCAGCTCCTGGTCAACATTCCCATCTCTGTGTGGCCAGGGTGTGCTCTGTATAACCCCTGCAGCTCCTGGTCAACATTCCCATCTCTGTGTGGCCAGGGTGTGTTCTGTATAACCCCTGCAACTCCTGGTCAACATTCCCACCTCTCTGTGGCCAGGGTGTGCTCTGCATAACTCCTGCAGCTCCTGCTCAACATTCCCATCTGTGTGTTTGGCCAGTGTGTGCTCTGTATAACTCCTGCAGCTCCTGGTCAACATGCCCTTCTCTGTGAGGCCAGGTGGCGCTCTGTATAACCCCTGCAGCTCCTGGTCAACATTCCCATCTGTGTGTGCCTAGGGCATGCTCTGTATAACTCCTGCAGCTCCTGGTCAACATTCCCATCTCTGTGTGGCCAGTTTGTGCTCTGTATAACCCCTGCAGCTCCTGGTCAGCATTCTCATCTGTGTGTGTGTCCAGGGTGTGCTCTGTATGACCCCTGCAGCTCCTGGTCAACATTCCCATCTCTGTGTGGCCAGGGTGTGCTCTGTATAACCCCTGCAGCTCCTGGTCAACATTCCCATCTGTGTGTATGTCCTTGGTGTGCTCTGTATAACCCCTGCAGCTCCTGGTCAACATTCCCATCTCTGTGTGTGTCCAGGGTGTGCTCTGTATAACCACTGCAGCTCCTGGTCAACATTCCCATCTCTGTGTGGCCAGGATGTGCTCTGTATATCCCCTGCAGCTCCTGGTCAACATTCCTATCTGTGTGTGTGGCCAGGGTGTGCTCTGTATAACCCCTGCAACTTCTGGTCAACATTCCCATCTCTGTGTGGCCAGGGTGTGCACTTTATAACCCCTGCAGCTCATGGTCAACATTCCCATCTCTGTTTGTGCTCAGTGTGTGCTCTGTATAACCCCAGCAGCTCCTGGTCAACATTCCCGTCTCTGTGTGGCCAGGGTGTGCTCTGCATAACCCCTGCAGCTCCTGGTCAACATGTCCTTCTCTGTGTGGCCAGGGAGTGATCTGTGTAACCCCTGCATCTCCTGGTTAACATTCCCATCTCTGTGTGGCCAGGGTCTTCTCTTTTATAACCCCAGCAGTTCCTGGTCAACATTCCAACCTCTTTGTGTCTAGGGTGTGCTCTGTATAACCCCTGCATCTCCTGGTCAACATTCCCATCTCTGTGTGTCCAGGGTGTGCTCTGTATAACCCCAGCAGCTCCTGGTCAACATTCCCATCTCTGTGTGGACAGGGTGTGCTCTGTTTAACCCCTGCAGCTCCTGGTCAACATTCCCATCTCTGTGTGGCCAGGGTGTGCTCTGTATAACCCTTGCAGCTCCTGGTCAACATTCCCATCTCTGTGTGGCCAGGGTGTGCTCTGTATAACCCCTACAGCTCCTGGTCAACATTCCCATCTCTGTGTGGCCAGGGTGTGCACTGTATAACCCCAGCAGCTCCTGGTCAACATGCCGATCTCTGTGTGTAGCCAGGGTGTGCTCTGTATAACTCCTGCAGCTCCTGGTGAACATTCCTATCTCTGTGTGGCCAGGGTGTGCACTGTATAACCCCTGCAGCTCCTGGTTAACATTCCCATCTCTGTGTGTGGCCAGGATGTGCTCTGTATAACTCCTGCAGCTCCTGGTCAACATCTCGATCTCTGAGTGGCCAGGGTGTGCTCTGTATAACCCCTGCAGCTCCTGGTCAACATTCCCATCTCTGTGTGGCCAGGGTGTGGACTGTAAAACCCCAGCAGCTCCTGGTCAACATTCCCATCTCTGTGTGTGGCCAGGATGAGCTCTGTATAACTCCTGCAGCTCCTGGTCAACATTCCCATCTCTGTGTGACCAGGGTGTGCTCTGTATAACCCCTGCAGCTCCTGGTTAACATTCCCATCTCTGTGTGTGGCCAGGATGTGCTCTGTATAACCCCTGCAGCTCCTGGTCAACATTTCCATCTCTGTGTGTGGCCAGGGTGTGCTCTGTATAACTCCTGCAGCTCCTGGTCAACATGTCCTTCTCTGTGTGTCCAGGGTGTGCACTGTATAACCCCTGCAGCTCCTGGTCAACATTCCCATCTCTGTGTGGCCAATGTGTTCACTGTATAACACCTGCAGCTCCTATTCAACATTCTCATCTCTGTGTGGCCAGGGTGTGCTCTGTATAACCCCTGCTGCTCCTGGTCAACATTCCCATCTCTGTGTGGCCAGGGTGTGCCCAGTAAAACCCCTGCAGCTCCTGGTCGACATTCCCATCTCTGTGTGTCGAGGGTGTGCTCTGTATAACCCTAGCAGCTCCTGGTCAACATTCCCATATCTGTGTGGCCAGGGTGTGCTCTGTATAGCCCCAGCAGCTCCTGGTCAACATTCCCATCTCTATGTGGCCAGGGTGTGCTCTGTTTAACCCCTGCAGCTCCTGGTCAACATTCCCATCTCTGTGTGTCCAGGGTGTGCTCTGTATAACCCCTGCAGCTCCTGGTCAACATCCCCATCTCTGTGTGGCCAGGGTGTGCTCTGTATAACCCCTGCAGCTCCTGGTCAACATTCCCATCTCTGTGTGGCTAGGGTGTTCTCTGTATAACTCCTGCAGCTCCTGGTGAACTAGTCCTTCTCTGTGAGGCCAGGTGGCGCTCTGTATAACCCCTGCAGCTCCTGGTCATCATTCCCATCTGTGTGTGCCCAGGGTATGCTCTGTATAACTCCTGCAGCTCCTGGTCAACATTCCCATCTCTGTGTGGCCAGGTTGTTCTCTGTATAACTCCTGCAGCTCCCGGTCAACATTCCCATTTCTGTGTGTGGGCAGGGTGTGCTCTGTATAACCACTGCAGCTCCTGGTCAACATTCCCATCTGTGTGTGGCTAGGGTGTGCTCTTTATAACTCCTGCAGCTCCTGTTCAACATTCACATCTCTGTGTGGCCAGGGTGTGCTCTGTGTAACTCCTGCAGCTCCTGGTCAACATTCCCATCTGTGTGGCCAGGGTGTGCTCTGTATAACCCCTGCAGCTCCTGGTGAACATTCCCATCTCTGTGTGGCCAGGATGTGCTCTGTTTAACCCCTGCAGCTCCTGGTCAACATTCCCATCTCTGTGTGGCCAGGGTGTGCTCTGTATAACCCCTGCAGCTCCTGGTCAACATTCCCATCTCTGTGTGGCCAGGGTGTGCTCTGTATAACCCCTGCAGCTCCTGGTCAACATTCCCATCTCTGTGTGGCCAGGATGTGCTCTGTATACTCCTGCAGCACCTGGTCAACATTCCCATCTCTGTGTGGCCAGGATGTGCTCTGTATACTCCTGCAGCTCCTGGTAAACATTACCATCTCTGTGTGGCCAGGGTGTGCTCTGTATAACTCCTGCAGCTCCTGGTCAACATTCCCATCTCTGTGTGTGGTCAGGGTGTGCTCTGTATAACCCCTGCTGCTCCTGGTCAACATTCCCATCTCTGTGTGCCCAGGGTATGCTCTGTATAACACCTGCATCTCCTGGTCAACATTCCCATCTCTGGGTGGCCAGGGTATGCTCTGTATAACTCCTGCAGCTCCTGGTCAACATTCCCATTTCTGTGTGGCCAGCTTGTGCTCTGTATAACTCCTGCTCCTGGTCAACATTCCCATCTCTGTGTGGCCAGGGTATGCTCTGATTAACTCCTGCAGCTCCTGGTCAACATTCCCATCTCTGTGTGGCCAGGGTGTGCTCTGTATAACCCCTGCAGCTCATGGTCAACATTCCCATCTCTGTGTGGCCAGGGTGTGCTCTGTATAAGCCCCTCCAGCTCCTGGTCAACATTCCCATCTCTGTGTGGCTAGGGTGTGCTCTGTATAACTCCTGCAGCTCCTGGTGAACTAGTCCTTCTCTGTGAGGCCACGTGGCGCTCTGTATAACCCCTGCAGCTCCTGGTCAACATTCCCATCTGTGTGTGCCCAGGGTATGCTCTGTATAACTCCTGCAGCTCCTGGTCAACATTCCCATCTCTGTGTGGCCAGGTTGTGCTCTGTATAACTCCTGCAGCTCCTGGTCAACATTCCCATTTCCGTGCGTGGGCAGGGTGTGCTCTGTATAACCACTGCAGCTCCTGGTCAACATTCCCATCTCTGTGTGGCTAGGGTGTGCTCTTTATAACCCCTGCAGCTCCTGTTCAACATTCACATCTCTGTGTGGCCAGGGTGTGCTCTGTATAACCCCTGCAGCTCCTGGTGAACATTCCCATCTCTGTGTGGCCAGGATGTGCTGTTTAACCCCTGCAGCTCCTGGTCAACATTCCCATCTCTGTGTGGCCAGGGTGTGCTCTGTATAACCCCTGCAGCTCCTGGTCAACATTCCCATCTCTGTGTGGCCAGGGTGTGCTCTGTATAACCCCTGCAGCTCCTGGTCAACATTCCCATCTCTGTGTGGCCAGGATGTGCACTGTATACTCCAGCAGCACCTGGTCAACATTCCCATCTCTGTGTGGCCAGGATGTGCTCTGTATACTCCTGCAGCTCCTGGTAAACATTCCCATCTCTGTGTGGCCAGGGTGTGCTCTGTATAACTCCTGCAGCTCCTGGTCGACATTCCCATCTCTGTGTGTGGTCAGGGTGTGCTCTGTATAACCCCTGCTGCTCCTGGTCAACATTCCCATCTCTGTGTGCCCAGGGTATGCTCTGTATAACACCTGCATCTCCTGGTCAACATTCCCATCTCTGTGTGGCCAGGGTATGCTCTGTATAACTCCTGCAGCTCCTGGTCAACATTCCCATTTCTGTGTGGCCAGCTTGTGCTCTGTATAACTCTTGCTCCTGGTCAACATTCCCATCTCTGTGTGGCCAGTGTGTGCTCTGTATAACCCCTGCTGCTCCTGGTCAACATTCCCATCTCTGCGTGGCCAGGATGTGCACTGTATAATCCCAGTAGCTCCTGGTCAACATTCCCATCTCTGTGTGTGGTCAGGGTGTGCTCTGTATAACTCCTGCAGCTCCTGGTTAACATTCCCATCTCTGTGTGGCCAGGGTGTGCTCTGTATAACCCCTGCAGCTCATGGTTAACATTCCCATCTCTGTGTGTGGTCAGTATGTTCTTTGTATAACTCCTGCAGCTCCTGGTTAACATTCCCATCTCTGTGTGGCAGGGTGTGCTCTGTATAACCCCTGCAGCTCCTGGTCTACATTCCCATCTCTGTGTGGCCAGGGTGTGCTCTGTATAACTCCTGCAGCTCCTTTTCAACATGTCCTTCTCTGTGAGGCCATGTGGCGCTCTGTATAACCCCTGCAGCTCCTTGTCAACATTCCCATCTGTGTGTGCCCAGGGTATGCTCTGTATAACTCCTGCAGCTCCTGGTCAACATTCCCATCTCTGTGTGGCCAGAGTGTGCTCTGTAAAACTCCTGCAGCTCCTGGTCAATATTCCCATTTCTGCGAGGCCAGGTTGTGCTCTGTATAACCCCTGCAGCTCTTGGTCAACATTCCCATCTGTGTGTGTGTCCAGGGTGTGCTCTGTATATCTCCTGCAGCTCCTGGTCAACATTCCCATCTGTGTGGCCTGGGTGTGCACTGTATAACACCTGCAGCTCCTGGTCAACATTTCCATCTGTGTGTGTGTCCAGGGTGTGCTCTGTATAACCCCAGCAGCTCCTGGTCAACACTCCCATCTGTGTGTGGACAGCGTGCGCACTGTATAACCCCTGCAGCACCTGGTCAACATTCCCATCTCTGTGTGGCCAGGGTGTGCTCTGTATAACCCCTGCAGCTCCTGGTCAACATTCCCATCTCTGTGTGGCCAGGGTGTGTTCTGTATAACCCCTGCAACTCCTGGTCAACATTCCCACCTCTGTGTGGCCAGGGTGTGCTCTGTATAACTCCTGCAGCTCCTGCTCAACATTCCCATCTGTGTGTGTGGCCAGGGTGTGCTCTGTATAACTCCTGCAGCTCCTGGTCAACATGTCCTTCTCTGTGAGGCCAGGTGGCGCTCTGTATAACCCCTGCAGCTCCTGGTCAACATTCCCATCTGTGTGTGCCCAGGGTATGCTCTGTATAACTCCTGCAGCTCCTGGTCAACATTCCCATCTCTGTGTGGCCAGTTTGTGCTCTGTATAACCCCTGCAGCTCCTGGTCAGCATTCTCATCTATGTGTGTGTCCAGGGTGTGCTCTGTATGACCCCTGCAGCTCCTGGTGAATATTCCCATCTCTGTGTGGCCAGGGTGTGCTCTGTAGAACCCCTGCTGCTCCTGGTCAACATTCCCATCTGTGTGTGTGTCCTTGGTGTGCTCTGTATAACCCCTGCAGCTCCTGGTCAACATTCCCATCTCTGTGTGGCCAGGGTGTGCTCTGTAAAACTCCTGCAGCTCCTGGTCAATATTCCCATTTCTGTGAGGCCAGGTTGTGCTCTGTATAACCCCTGCAGCTCCTGGTCAACATTCCCATCTGTGTGTGTGTCCAGGGTGTGCTCTGTATATCTCCTGTAGCTCCTGGTCAACATTCCCATCTGTGTGGCCTGGGTGTGCTCTGTATAACCCCTGCAGCTCCTGGTCAACATTTCCATCTGTGTGTGGCCAGGATGTGCTCTGTTTAACCCCTGCAGCTCCTGGTCAACATTCCCATCTCTGTGTGGCCAGGGTGTGCTCTGTATAACCCCTGCAGCTCCTGGTCAACATTCCCATCTCTGTGTGGCCAGGGTGTGCTCTGTATAACCCCTGCAGCTCCTGGTCAACATTCCCATCTCTGTGTGGCCAGGATGTGCTCTGTATACTCCTGCAGCACCTGGTCAACATTCCCATCTCTGTGTGGCCAGGATGTGCTCTGTATACTCCTGCAGCTCCTGGTAAACATTACCATCTCTGTGTGGCCAGGGTGTGCTCTGTATAACTCCTGCAGCTCCTGGTCAACATTCCCATCTCTGTGTGTGGTCAGGGTGTGCTCTGTATAACCCCTGCTGCTCCTGGTCAACATTCCCATCTCTGTGTGCCCAGGGTATGCTCTGTATAACACCTGCATCTCCTGGTCAACATTCCCATCTCTGGGTGGCCAGGGTATGCTCTGTATAACTCCTGCAGCTCCTGGTCAACATTCCCATTTCTGTGTGGCCAGCTTGTGCTCTGTATAACTCCTGCTCCTGGTCAACATTCCCATCTCTGTGTGGCCAGGGTATGCTCTGATTAACTCCTGCAGCTCCTGGTCAACATTCCCATCTCTGTGTGGCCAGGGTGTGCTCTGTATAACCCCTGCAGCTCATGGTCAACATTCCCATCTCTGTGTGGCCAGGGTGTGCTCTGTATAAGCCCCTCCAGCTCCTGGTCAACATTCCCATCTCTGTGTGGCTAGGGTGTGCTCTGTATAACTCCTGCAGCTCCTGGTGAACTAGTCCTTCTCTGTGAGGCCACGTGGCGCTCTGTATAACCCCTGCAGCTCCTGGTCAACATTCCCATCTGTGTGTGCCCAGGGTATGCTCTGTATAACTCCTGCAGCTCCTGGTCAACATTCCCATCTCTGTGTGGCCAGGTTGTGCTCTGTATAACTCCTGCAGCTCCTGGTCAACATTCCCATTTCCGTGCGTGGGCAGGGTGTGCTCTGTATAACCACTGCAGCTCCTGGTCAACATTCCCATCTCTGTGTGGCTAGGGTGTGCTCTTTATAACCCCTGCAGCTCCTGTTCAACATTCACATCTCTGTGTGGCCAGGGTGTGCTCTGTATAACCCCTGCAGCTCCTGGTGAACATTCCCATCTCTGTGTGGCCAGGATGTGCTGTTTAACCCCTGCAGCTCCTGGTCAACATTCCCATCTCTGTGTGGCCAGGGTGTGCTCTGTATAACCCCTGCAGCTCCTGGTCAACATTCCCATCTCTGTGTGGCCAGGGTGTGCTCTGTATAACCCCTGCAGCTCCTGGTCAACATTCCCATCTCTGTGTGGCCAGGATGTGCACTGTATACTCCAGCAGCACCTGGTCAACATTCCCATCTCTGTGTGGCCAGGATGTGCTCTGTATACTCCTGCAGCTCCTGGTAAACATTCCCATCTCTGTGTGGCCAGGGTGTGCTCTGTATAACTCCTGCAGCTCCTGGTCGACATTCCCATCTCTGTGTGTGGTCAGGGTGTGCTCTGTATAACCCCTGCTGCTCCTGGTCAACATTCCCATCTCTGTGTGCCCAGGGTATGCTCTGTATAACACCTGCATCTCCTGGTCAACATTCCCATCTCTGTGTGGCCAGGGTATGCTCTGTATAACTCCTGCAGCTCCTGGTCAACATTCCCATTTCTGTGTGGCCAGCTTGTGCTCTGTATAACTCTTGCTCCTGGTCAACATTCCCATCTCTGTGTGGCCAGTGTGTGCTCTGTATAACCCCTGCTGCTCCTGGTCAACATTCCCATCTCTGCGTGGCCAGGATGTGCACTGTATAATCCCAGTAGCTCCTGGTCAACATTCCCATCTCTGTGTGTGGTCAGGGTGTGCTCTGTATAACTCCTGCAGCTCCTGGTTAACATTCCCATCTCTGTGTGGCCAGGGTGTGCTCTGTATAACCCCTGCAGCTCATGGTTAACATTCCCATCTCTGTGTGTGGTCAGTATGTTCTTTGTATAACTCCTGCAGCTCCTGGTTAACATTCCCATCTCTGTGTGGCAGGGTGTGCTCTGTATAACCCCTGCAGCTCCTGGTCTACATTCCCATCTCTGTGTGGCCAGGGTGTGCTCTGTATAACTCCTGCAGCTCCTTTTCAACATGTCCTTCTCTGTGAGGCCATGTGGCGCTCTGTATAACCCCTGCAGCTCCTTGTCAACATTCCCATCTGTGTGTGCCCAGGGTATGCTCTGTATAACTCCTGCAGCTCCTGGTCAACATTCCCATCTCTGTGTGGCCAGAGTGTGCTCTGTAAAACTCCTGCAGCTCCTGGTCAATATTCCCATTTCTGCGAGGCCAGGTTGTGCTCTGTATAACCCCTGCAGCTCTTGGTCAACATTCCCATCTGTGTGTGTGTCCAGGGTGTGCTCTGTATATCTCCTGCAGCTCCTGGTCAACATTCCCATCTGTGTGGCCTGGGTGTGCACTGTATAACACCTGCAGCTCCTGGTCAACATTTCCATCTGTGTGTGTGTCCAGGGTGTGCTCTGTATAACCCCAGCAGCTCCTGGTCAACACTCCCATCTGTGTGTGGACAGCGTGCGCACTGTATAACCCCTGCAGCACCTGGTCAACATTCCCATCTCTGTGTGGCCAGGGTGTGCTCTGTATAACCCCTGCAGCTCCTGGTCAACATTCCCATCTCTGTGTGGCCAGGGTGTGTTCTGTATAACCCCTGCAACTCCTGGTCAACATTCCCACCTCTGTGTGGCCAGGGTGTGCTCTGTATAACTCCTGCAGCTCCTGCTCAACATTCCCATCTGTGTGTGTGGCCAGGGTGTGCTCTGTATAACTCCTGCAGCTCCTGGTCAACATGTCCTTCTCTGTGAGGCCAGGTGGCGCTCTGTATAACCCCTGCAGCTCCTGGTCAACATTCCCATCTGTGTGTGCCCAGGGTATGCTCTGTATAACTCCTGCAGCTCCTGGTCAACATTCCCATCTCTGTGTGGCCAGTTTGTGCTCTGTATAACCCCTGCAGCTCCTGGTCAGCATTCTCATCTATGTGTGTGTCCAGGGTGTGCTCTGTATGACCCCTGCAGCTCCTGGTGAATATTCCCATCTCTGTGTGGCCAGGGTGTGCTCTGTAGAACCCCTGCTGCTCCTGGTCAACATTCCCATCTGTGTGTGTGTCCTTGGTGTGCTCTGTATAACCCCTGCAGCTCCTGGTCAACATTCCCATCTCTGTGTGGCCAGGGTGTGCTCTGTAAAACTCCTGCAGCTCCTGGTCAATATTCCCATTTCTGTGAGGCCAGGTTGTGCTCTGTATAACCCCTGCAGCTCCTGGTCAACATTCCCATCTGTGTGTGTGTCCAGGGTGTGCTCTGTATATCTCCTGTAGCTCCTGGTCAACATTCCCATCTGTGTGGCCTGGGTGTGCTCTGTATAACCCCTGCAGCTCCTGGTCAACATTTCCATCTGTGTGTGTGTCCAGGGTGTGCTCTGTATAACCCCAGCAGCTCCTGGTCAACACTCCCATCTGTGTGTGGACAGCGTGCGCACTGTATAACCCCTGCAGCACCTGGTCAACATTCCCATCTCTGTGTGGCCAGGGTGTGCTCTGTATAACCCCTGCAGCTCCTGGTCAACATTCCCATCTCTGTGTGGCCAGGGTGTGTTCTGTATAACCCCTGCAACTCCTGGTCAACATTCCCACCTCAGTGTGGCCAGGGTGTGCTCTGTATAACTCCTGCAGCTCCTGCTCAACATTCCCATCTGTGTGTGTGGCCAGGGTGTGCTCTGTATAACTCCTGCAGCTCCTGGTCAACATGTCCTTCTCTATGAGGCCAGGTGGCGCTCTGTATAACCCCTGCAGCTCCTGGTCAACATTCCCATCTGTGTGTGCCCAGGGTATGCTCTGTATAACTCCTGCAGCTCCTGGTCAACATTCCCATCTCTGTGTGGCCAGTTTGTGCACTGTTTAACCACTGCAGCTCCTGGTCAACATTCCCATCTCTGTGTGGCCAGGGTGTGCTCTGTATAATCCCTGCAGCTCCTGGTCAACATTCCCATCTCTGTGTGTCCATGGTTTGCTCTGTATATCCCCTGCAGGTCCTGGTCAACATTCCCATCTCTGTGTGACCAGGGTGTGCTCTGTACAACCCCTGCAGCTCCTGGTTAACATTCCCATCTCTGTGTGTGGCCAGGATGTGCTCTGTATAACTCCTGCATCTCCTGGTCAACATGTCCTTCTCTGTGTGTCCAGGGTGAGCTCTGTATAACACCTGCAGCTCCTATTCAACATTCTCATCTCTGTGTGGCCAGGGTGTGCTCTGTATAACCCTAGCAGCTCCTGGTCAACATTCCCATATCTGTGTGGCCAGGGTGTGCTCTGTATAACCCCAGCAGCTCCTGGTCAACATTCCCATCTCTGTGTGGCCAGGGTGTGCTCTGTTTAACCCCTGCAGCTCCTGGTCAACATTCCCATCTCTGTGTGTCCAGGGTGTGCTCTGTATAACCCCTGCAGCTCCTGGTCAACATTCCCATCTCTGTGTGGCCAGGGTGTGCTCTGTATAACCCCTGAAGCTCCTGGTCAACATTCCCATCTCTGTGTGGCCAGGATGTGCACTGTATAACCCCAGCAGCTCCTGGTCAACATTCCCATCTCTGTTTGTGGTCAGGGTGTGCTCTGTATAACTCCTGCAGCTCCTGGTCAACATTCCCATCTCTGCTTGGCCAGGATGTGCTCTGTATACCCCTGCAGCTCCTGGTCAACATTCCCATCTCTGTGTGGCCAGGGTATGCTCTGATTAACTCCTGCAGGTCCTGGTCAACATTCCCATCTCTGTGTGGCCAGGGTGTGCTCTGTATAACCCCTGCAGCTCATGGTCAACATTCCCATCTCTGTGTGGCCAGGGTGTGCTCTGTATAACCCCTGCAGCTCCTGGTCAACATTCCCATCTCTGTGTGGCTAGGGTGTGCTCTGTATAACTCCTGCAGCTCCTGGTGAACTAGTCCTTCTCTGTGAGGCCAGGTGGCGCTCTGTATAACCCCTGCAGCTCCTGGTCAACATTCCCATCTGTGTGTGCCCAGGGTATGCTCTGTATAACTCCTGCAGCTCCTGGTCAACATTCCCATCTCTGTGTGGCCAGGTTGTACTCTGTATAACTCCTGCAGCTCCTGGTCAACATTCCCATTTCCGTGCGTGGGCAGGGTGTGCTCTGTATAACCACTGCAGCTCCTGGTCAACATTCCCATCTCTGTGTGGCTAGGGTGTGCTCTTTATAACCACTGCAGCTCCTGTTCAACATTCACATCTCTGTGTGGCCAGGGTGTGCTCTGTATAACCCCTGCAGCTCCTGGTGAACATTCCCATCTCTGTGTGGCCAGGATGTGCTGTTTAACCCCTGCAGCTCCTGGTCAACATTCCCATCTCTGTGTGGCCAGGGTGTGCTCTGTATAACCCCTGCAGCTCCTGGTCAACATTCCCATCTCTGTGTGGCCAGGGTGTGCTCTGTATAACCCCTGCAGCTCCTGGTCAACATTCCCATCTCTGTGTGGCCAGGATGTGCACAGTAATCTCCAGCAGCACCTGGTCAACATTCCCATCTCTGTGTGGCCAGGATGTGCTCTGTATACTCTGCAGCTCCTGGTAAACATTCCCATCTCTGTGTGGCCAGGGTGTGCTCTGTATAACTCCTGCAGCTCCTGGTCGACATTCCCATCTCTGTGTGTGTTCAGGGTGTGCTCTGTATAACCCCTGCTGCTCCTGGTCAACATTCCCATCTCTGTGTGCCCAGGGTATGCTCTGTATAACACCTGCATCTCCTGGTCAACATTCCCATCTCTGTGTGGCCAGGGGATGCTCTGTATAACTCCTGCAGCTCCTGGTCAACATTCCCATTTCTGTGTGGCCAGCTTGTGCTCTGTATAACTCTTGCTCCTGGTCAACATTCCCATCTCTGTGTGGCCAGTGTGTGCTCTGTATAACCCCTGCTGCTCCTGGTCAACATTCCCATCTCTGTGTGGCCAGGATGTGCACTGTATAATCCCAGTAGCTCCTGGTCAACATTCCCATCTCTGTGTGTGGTCAGGGTGTGCTCTGTATAACTCCTGCAGCTCCTGGTTAACATTCCCATCTCTGTGTGGCCAGGGTGTGCTCTGTATAACCCCTGCAGCTCATGGTTAACATTCCCATCTCTGTGTGTGGTCAGTATGTGCTTTGTATAACTCCTGCAGCTCCTGGTTAACATTCCCATCTCTGTGTGGCAGGGTGTGCTCTGTATAACCCCTGCAGCTCCTGGTCTACATTCCCATCTCTGTGTGGCCAGGGTGTGCTCTGTATAACTCCTGCAGCTCCTTTTCAACATGTCCTTCTCTGTGAGGCCATGTGGCGCTCTGTATAACCCCTGCAGCTCCTTGTCAACATTCCCATCTGTTTGTGCCCAGGGTATGCTCTGTATAACTCCTGCAGCTCCTGGTCAACATTCCCATCTCTGTGTGGCCAGAGTGTGCTCTGTAAAACTCCTGCAGCTCCTGGTCAATATTCCCATTTCTGTGAGGCCAGGTTGTGCTCTGTATAACCCCTGCAGCTCCAGGTCAACATTCCCATCTGTGTGTGTGTCCAGGGTGTGCTCTGTATATCTCCTGCAGCTCCTGGTCAACATTCCCATCTGTGTGGCCTGGGTGTGCTCTGTATAACCCCTGCAGCTCCTGGTCAACATTTCCATCTGTGTGTGTGTCCAGGGTGTGCTCTGTATAACCCCAGCAGCTCCTGGTCAACACTCCCATCTGTGTGTGGACAGCGTGCGCACTGTATAACCCCTGCAGCACCTGGTCAACATTCCCATCTCTGTGTGGCCAGGGTGTGCTCTGTATAATCCCTGCAGCTCCTGGTCAACATTCCCATCTCTGTGTGGCCAGGGTGTGTTCTGTATAACCCCTGCAACTCCTGGTCAACATTCCCACCTCTGTGTGGCCAGGGTGTGCTCTGTATAACTCCTGCAGCTCCTGCTCAACATTCCCATCTGTGTGTGTGGCCAGGGTGTGCTCTGTATAACTCCTGCAGCTCCTGGTCAACATGTCCTTCTCTGTGAGGCCAGGTGGCGCTCTGTATAACCCCTGCAGCTCCTGGTCAACATTCCCATCTGTGTGTGCCCAGGGTATGCTCTGTATAACTCCTGCAGCTCCTGGTCAACATTCCCATCTCTGTGTGGCCAGTTTGTGCTCTGTATAACCCCTGCAGCTCCTGGTCAGCATTCTCATCTGTGTGTGTGTCCAGGGTGTGCTCTGTATGACCCCTGCAGCTCCTGGTGAATATTCCCATCTCTGTGTGGCCAGGGTGTGCTCTGTAGAACCCCTGCTGCTCCTGGTCAACATTCCCATCTGTGTGTGTGTCCTTGGTGTGCTCTGTATAACCCCTGCAGCTCCTGGTCAACATTCCCATCTCTGTGTGTGTCCAGGGTGTGCTCTGTATAACCCCTGCAGCTCCTGGTCAACATTCCCATCTCTGTGTGGCCAGGATGTGCTCTGTATATCCCCTGCAGCTCCTGGTGAACATTCCCATCTGTGTGTGTGGCCAGGGTGTGCTCTGTATAACCCCTGCAACTTCTGGTCAACATTCCCATCTCTGTGTGGCCAGGGTGTGCACTGTATAACCCCTGCAGCTCATGGTCAACATTCCCATCTCTGTTTGTGCTCAGTGTGTGCTCTGTATAACCCCAGCAGCTCCTGGTCAACATTCCCGTCTCTGTGTGGCCAGGGTGTGCTCTGTATAACCCCTGCAGCTCCTGGTCAACATGTCCTTCTCTGTGTGGCCAGGGTGTGCTCTGTATAACCCCTGCAGCTCCTGGTCAACATTCACATCTCTGTGTGGCCAGGGTGTGCTCTGTATAACCCCTGCAGCTCCTGGTGAACATTCCCATCTCTGTGTGGCCAGGATGTGCTGTTTAACCCCTGCAGCTCCTGGTCAACATTCCCATCTCTGTGTGGCCAGGGTGTGCTCTGTATAACCCCTGCAGCTCCTGGTCAACATTCCCATCTCTGTGTGGCCAGGGTGTGCTCTGTATAACCCCTGCAGCTCCTGGTCAACATTCCCATCTCTGTGTGGCCAGGATGTGCACTGTATACTCCAGCAGCACCTGGTCAACATTCCCATCTCTGTGTGGCCAGGATGTGCTCTGTATACTCCTGCAGCTCCTGGTGAACATTCCCATCTCTGTGTGGCCAGGGTGTGCTCTGTATAACTCCTGCAGCTCCTGGTCGACATTCCCATCTCTGTGTGTGGTCAGGGTGTGCTCTGTATAACCCCTGCTGCTCCTGGTCAACATTCCCATCTCTGTGTGCCCAGGGTATGCTCTGTATAACACCTGCATCTCCTGGTCAACATTCCCATCTCTGTGTGGCCAGGGTATGCTCTGTATAACTCCTGCAGCTCCTGGTCAACATTCCCATTTCTGTGTGGCCAGCTTGTGCTCTGTATAACTCTTGCTCCTGGTCAACATTCCCATCTCTGTGTGGCCAGTGTGTGCTCT
Organism: Scyliorhinus torazame; assembly: GCF_047496885.1. Taxonomy (NCBI): domain Eukaryota; kingdom Metazoa; phylum Chordata; class Chondrichthyes; order Carcharhiniformes; family Scyliorhinidae; genus Scyliorhinus; species Scyliorhinus torazame. Next base: position 57,593,991 of record NC_092711.1, read on the forward strand.
GTATAACCCCTGCTGCTCCTGGTCAACATTCCCATCTCTGTGTGGCCAGGATGTGCACTGTATAATCCCAGTAGCTCCTGGTCAACATTCCCATCTCTGTGTGTGGTCAGGGTGTGCTCTGTATAACTCCTGCAGCTCCTGGTTAACATTCCCATCTCTGTGTGGCCAGGGTGTGCTCTGTATAACCCCTGCAGCTCATGGTTAACATTCCCATCTCTGTGTGTGGTCAGTATGTGCTTTGTATAACTCCTGCAGCTCCTGGTTAACATTCCCATCTCTGTGTGGCAGGGTGTGCTCTGTATAACCCCTGCAGCTCCTGGTCTACATTCCCATCTCTGTGTGGCCAGGGTGTGCTCTGTATAACTCCTGCAGCTCCTTTTCAACATGTCCTTCTCTGTGAGGCCATGTGGCGCTCTGTATAACCCCTGCAGCTCCTTGTCAACATTCCCATCTGTGTGTGCCCAGGGTATGCTCTGTATAACTCCTGCAGCTCCTGGTCAACATTCCCATCTCTGTGTGGCCAGAGTGTGCTCTGTAAAACTCCTGCAGCTCCTGGTCAATATTCCCATTTCTGTGAGGCCAGGTTGTGCTCTGTATAACCCCTGCAGCTCCTGGTCAACATTCCCATCTGTGTGTGTGTCCAGGGTGTGCTCTGTATATCTCCTGCAGCTCCTGGTCAACATTCCCATCTGTGTGGCCTGGGTGTGCTCTGTATAACCCCTGCAGCTCCTGGTCAACATTTCCATCTGTGTGTGTGTCCAGGGTGTGCTCTGTATAACCCCAGCAGCTCCTGGTCAACACTCCCATCTGTGTGTGGACAGCGTGCGCACTGTATAACCCCTGCAGCACCTGGTCAACATTCCTATCTCTGTGTGGCCAGGGTGTGCTCTGTATAACCCCTGCAGCTCCTGGTCAACATTCCCATCTCTGTGTGGCCAGGGTGTGTTCTGTATAACCCCTGCAACTCATGGTCAACATTCCCACCTCTGTGTGGCCAGGGTGTGCTCTGTATAACCCCTGCATCTCCTGGTCAACATTCCCATCTCTGTGTGTCCAGGGTGTGCTCTGTATAACCCCAGCAGCTCCTGGTCAACATTCCCATCTCTGTGTGGACAGGGTGTGCTCTGTTTAACCCCTGCAGCTCCTGGTCAACATTCCCATCTCTGTGTGGCCAGGGTGTGCTCTGTATAACCCCTGCAGCTCCTGGTCAACATTCCCATATCTGTGTCGCCAGGGTGTGCTCTGTATAACCCCTACAGCTCCTGGTCAACATTCCCATCTCTGTGTGGCCAGGGTGTGCACTGTATAACCCCAGCAGCTCCTGGTCAACATTCCCATCTCTGTGTGTAGCCAGGGTGTGCTCTGTATAACTCCTGCAGCTCCTGGTGAACATTCCTATCTCTGTGTGGCCAGGGTGTGCTCTGTATAACCCCTGCAGCTCCTGGTCAACATTCCCATCTCTGTGTGGCCAGGGTGTGCTCTGTATAACCCCTGCAGCTCCTGGTCAACATTCTCATCTCTGTGCGGCCAGGGTGTGGACTGTATAACCTCTGCAGCTCATGGTCAACATTCCCATCTCTGTTTGTGCCCAGGGTGTGCACTGTATAACCCCAGCAGCTCCTGGTCAACATTCCCGTCTCTGTGAGGCCACGGTGTGCTCTGTATAACCCCTGCAGCTCCTGGTTAACATTCCCATCTCTGTGTGTGGCCAGGATGTGCTCTGTATAACTCCTGCAGCTCCTGGTCAACATTCCCATATCTGAGTGGCCAGGGTGTGCTCTGTATAACCCCTGCAGCTCCTGGTCAACATTTCCATCTCTGTGTGTGGCCAGGGTGTGCTCGGTATAGCTCCTGCAGCTCCTGGTCAACATGTCCTTCTCTGTGTGTCCAGGGTGTGCTCTGTGTAACCCCAGTAGCTCCTGGTCAACATTCCCATCTCTGTGTGGCCAATGTGTTCACTGTATAACACCTGCAGCTCCAATTCAACATTCTCATCTCTGTGTGGCCAGGGTGTGCTCTGTATAACCCTTGCAGCTCCTGGTCAACATTCCCATCTCTGTGTGGCCAGGGTGTGCCCAGTATAACTCCTGCAGCTCCTGGTCGACATTCCCATCTCTGTGTGTCGAGGGTGTGCTCTGTATAACCCTAGCAGCTCCTGGTCAACATTCCCATATCTGTGTGGCCAGGGTGTGCTCTGTATAGCCCCAGCAGCTCCTGGTCAACATTCCCATCTCTGTGTGGCCAGGGTGTGCTCTGTTTAACCCCTGCAGCTCCTGGTCAACATTTCCATCTCTGTGTGTCCAGGGTGTGCTCTGTATAACCCCTGCAGCTCCTGGTCAACATTCCAATCTCTGTGTGGCCAGGGCGTGCTCTGAAAATCCCCTGCAGCTCCTGGTCAACATTCCCACCTCTGTGTGGCCGGGATGTGCACTGTATAACTCCTGCAGCTCCTGGTCAACATTCCCATCTCTGCTTGGCCAGGATGTGCTCTGTATACCCTTGCAGCTCCTGGTCAACATTTCCATCTCTCTGTGGCCAGGCTGTGCTCTGTATAACCCCTGCAGCTCCTGGTCAACATTCCCATCTCTGTGTGGCAAGGATGTGCACTGTATAACCCTAGCAGTTCCTGGTCAACATTCCAATATCTGTGTGGCCAGGGTGTGCTCTGTTTAACCCCTGCAGCTCCTGGTCAACATTCCCATCTCTGTGTGGCCAGGGTGTGCTCTGTATAATCCCTGAAGCTCCTGGTCAACATTCCCATCTCTGTGTGTCCATGGTTTGCTCTGTATAACCCCTGCAGGTTCTGGTCAACATTCCCATCTCTGTGTGACCAGGGTGTGCTCTGTACAACCCCTGCAGCTCCTGGTTAACATTCCCATCTCTGTGTGTGGCCAGGATGTGCTCTGTATAACTCCTGCATCTCCTGGTCAACATGTCCTTCTCTGTGTGTCCAGGGTGTGCTCTGTGTAACCCCAGTAGCTCCTGGTCAACATTCCCATCTCTGTGTGGCCAATGTGTTCACTGTATAACACCTGCAGCTCCTATTCAACATCCCCATCTCTGTGTGGCCAGGGTGTGCTCAGTATAACTCCTGCAGCTCCTGGTCGACATTCCCATCTCTGTGTGTCGAGGGTGTGCTCTGTATAACCATAGCAGCTCCTGGTCAACATTCCCATATCTGTGTGGCCAGGGTGTGCTCTGTATAACCCCAGCAGCTCCTGGTCAACATTCCCATCTCTGTGTGGCCAGGCTGTGCTCTGTTTAACCCCTGCAGCTCCTGGTCAACATTCCCATCTCTGTGTGTCCAGGGTGTGCTCTGTATAACCCCTGCAGCTCCTGGTCAACATTCCCATCTCTGTGTGGCCAGGGTGTGCTCTGTATAACCCCTGCAGCTCCTGGTCAACATTCCCATCTCTGTGTGGCCAGGATGTGCACTGTATAACCCCAGCAGCTCCTGGTCAACATTTCCATCTCTGTGTGTGGTCAGGGTGTGCTCTGTATAACTCCTGCAGCTCCTGGTCAACATTCCCATCTCTGCTTGGCCAGGATGTGCTCTGTATACCCCTGCAGCTCCTGGTCAACATTCCCATCTCTGTGTGGCCAGGGTGTGCTCTGATTAACTCCTGCAGCTCCTGGTCAACATTCCCATCTCTGTGTGGCCAGGGTGTGCTCTGTATAACCCCTGCAGCTCATGGTCAACATTCCCATCTCTGTGTGGCCAGGGTGTGCTCTGTATAACCCCTGCAGCTCCTGGTCAACATTCCCATCTCTGTGTGGCTAGGGTGTGCTCTGTATAACTCCTGCAGCTCCTGGTGAACTAGTCCTTCTCTGTGAGGCCAGGTAGCGCTCTGTATAACCCCTGCAGCTCCTGGTCAACATTCCCATCTGTGTGTGCCCAGGGTATGCTCTGTATAACTCCTGCAGCTCCTGGTCAACATTCCCATCTCTGTGTGGCCAGGTTGTGCTCTGTATAACTCCTGCAGCTCCTGGTCAACATTCCCATTTCTGTGCGTGGGCAGGGTGTGCTCTGTATAACCACTGCAGCTCCTGGTCAACATTCCCATCTCTGTGTGGCTAGCGTGTGCTCTTTATAACCCCTGCAGCTCCTGTTCAACATTCACATCTCTGTGTGGCCAGGGTGTGCTCTGTATAACTCCTGCAGCTCCTGGTCAACATTCCCATCTGTGTGGCCAGGGTGTGCTCTGTATAACCCCTGCAGCTCCTGGTGAATATTCCCATCTCTGTGTGGCCAGGATGTGCTCTGTTTAACCCCTGCAGCTCATGGTCAACATTCCCATCTCTGTGTGGCCAGGGTGTGCTCTGTATAACCCCTGCAGCTCCTGGTCAACATTCCCATCTCTGTGTGGCCAGGGTGTGCTCTGTATAACCCCTGCAGCTCCTGGTCAACATTCCCATCTCTGTGTGGCCAGGAGGTGCTCTGTATACTCCTGCAGCACCTGGTCAACATTCCCATCTCTGTGTGGCCAGGAGGGGCTCTGTATACTCCTGCAGCTCCTGGTAAACATTCCCATCTCTGTGTGGCCAGGGTGTGCTCTGTATAACTCCTGCAGCTCCTGGTCGACATTCCCATCTCTGTGTGTGGTCAGGGTGTGCTCTGTATAACCCCTGCTGCTCCTGGTCAACATTCCCATCTCTGTGTGCCCAGGGTATGCTCTGTATAACACCTGCATCTCCTGGTCAACATTCCCATCTCTGTGTGGCCTGGGTATGCTCTGTATAACTCCTGCAGCTCCTGATCAACATTCCCATTTCTGTGTGGCCAGCTTGTGCTCTGTATAACTCCTGCTCCTGGTCAACATTCCCATCTCTGTGTGGCCAGTGTGTGCTCTGTATAACCCCTGCTGCTCCTGGTCAACATTCCCATCTCTGTGTGGCCAGGATGGGCACTGTATAATCCCAGTAGCTCCTGGTCAACATTCCCATCTCTATGTGTGGTCAGGGTGTGCTCTGTATAACTCCTGCAGCTCCTGGTCAACATTCCCATCTCTGTGTGGCCAGGGTGTGCTCTGTATAACCCCTGCAGCTCATGGTTAACATTCCCATCTCTGTGTGTGGTCAGTATGTGCTTTGTATAACTCCTGCAGCTCCTGGTTAACATTCCCATCTCTGTGTGGCAGGGTGTGCTCTGTATAACCCCTGCAGCTCCTGGTCTACATTCCCATCTCTGTGTGGCCAGGGTGTGCTCTGTATAACTCCTGCAGCTCCTTTTCAACATGTCCTTCTCTGTGAGGCCATGTGGCGCTCTGTATAACCCCTGCAGCTCCTTGTCAACATTCCCATCTTGTGTGCCCAGGGTATGCTCTGTATTACTCCTGCAGCTCCTGGTCAACATTTCCATCTGTGTGTGTGTCCAGGGTGTGCTCTGTATATCTCCTGCAGCTCCTGGTCAACATTCCCATCTGTGTGGCCTGGGTGTGCTCTGTATAACCCCTGCAGCTCCTGGTCAACATTTCCATCTGTGTGTGTGTCCAGGGTGTGCTCTGTATAACCCCAGCAGCTCCTGGTCAACACTCCCAACTGTGTGTGGACAGCGTGCGCACTGTATAACCCCTGCAGCACCTGTTCAACATTCCCATCCGTGTGTGTGGACAGGATGTGCTCTGTATAACTCCTGCAGCTCCTGGTCAACATTCCCATCTCTGTGTGGCCAGGGTGTGCTCTGTATAAACCCTGCAGCTCCTGGTCAACATTCCCATCTCTGTGTGGCCAGGGTGTGTTCTGTATAACCCCTGCAACTCCTGGTCAACATTCCCACCTCTGTGTGGCCAGGGTTTTCTCTGTATAACTCCTGCAGCTCCTGCTCAACATTCCCATCTGTGTGTGTAGCCAGGGTGTGCTCTGTATAACTCCTGCAGCTCCTGGTCAACATGTCCTTCTCTGTGAGGCCAGGTGGCGCTCTGTATAACCCCTGCAGCTCCTGGTCAACATTCCCATCTGTGTGTGCCCAGGGTATGCTCTGTATAACTCCTGCAGCTCCTGGTCAACATTCCCATCTCTGTGTGGCCAGTTTGTGCTCTGTATAACCCCTGCAGCTCCTGGTCAGCATTCTCATCTGTGTGTGTGTCCAGGGTTTGCCTGTATGACCCCTGCAGCTCCTGGTTAACATTCCCATCTCTGTGTGGCCAGGGTGTGCTCTGTATAACCCCTGCAGCTCCTGGTCAACATTCCCATCTGTGTGTGTGTCCTTGGTGTGCTCTGTATAACCCCTGCAGCTCCTGGTCAACATTCCCATCTTTGTGTGTGTCCAGGGTGTGCTCTGTATAACCCCTGCAGCTACTGGTCAACATTCCCATCTCTGTGTGGCCAGGATGTGCTCTGTATATCCCCTGCAGCTCCTGGTCAACATTCCCATCTGTGTGTGTGGCCAGAGTGTGCTCTGTATAACCCCTGCAACTTCTGGTCAACATTCCCATCTCTGTGTGGCCAGGGTGTGCACTGTATAACCCCTGCAGCTCATGGTCAACATTCCCATCTCTGTTTGTGCTCAGTGTGTGCTCTGTATAACCCCAGCAGCTCCTGGTCAACATTCCCGTCTCTGTGTGACCAGGGTGTGCTCTGTATAACCCCTGCAGCTCCTGGTCAACATGTCCTTCTCTGTGTGGCCAGGGTGTGCTCTGTATAACCTAGGCAGCTCCTGGTCAACATTCCCATCTCTGTGTGGCCAGGGTGTGCTCTGTTTAACCCCTGCAGCTCCTGGTCAACATTCCCATCTCTGTGTGGCCAGCATGTGCTCTGTATAACCCCTGCAGCTCCTGGTCAACATTCCCATCTCTGTGTGGCCAGGATGTTCACTGTATAACCCCAGCAGCTCCTGGTCAACATTCCCATCTCTGTGTGTGGTCAGGGTGTGCTCTGTATAACTCCTGCAGCTCCTGGTCAACATTCCCATCTCTGCTTGGCCAGGATATGCTCTGTATACCCCTGCAGCTCCTGGTCAACATTCCCATCTCTGTGTGGCCAGGGTGTGCTCTGATTAACTCCTGCAGCTCCTGGTCAACATTCCCATCTCTGTGTGGCCAGGGTGTGCTCTGTGTAACCCCTGCAGCTCATGGTCAACATTCCCATCTCTGTGTGGCCAGGGTGTGCTCTGTATAACCCCTGCAGCTCCTGGTCAACATTCCCATCTCTGTGTGGCTAGGGTGTGCTCTGTATAACTCCTGCAGCTCCTGGTGAACTAGTCCTTCTCTGTGAGGCCAGGTGGCGCTCTGTATAACCCCTGCAGCTCCTGGTCAACATTCCCATCTCTGTGTGGCTAGGGTGTGCTCTGTATAACTCCTGCAGCTCCTGGTGAACTAGTCCTTCTCTGTGAGGCCAGGTGGCGCTCTGTATAACTCCTGCAGCTCCTGCTCAACATTCTCATTTCTGTGCGTGGGCAGGGTGTGCTCTGTATAACCACTGCAGCTCCTGGTCAACATTCCCATCTCTGTGTGGCTAGGGTGTGCTCTTTATAACCCCTGCAGCTCCTGTTCAACATTCACATCTCTGTGTGGCCAGGGTGTGCTCTGTATAACTCCAACAGCTCCTGGTCAACATTCCCATCTGTGTGGCCAGGGTGTGCTCTGTATAACCCCTGCAGCTCCTGGTGAACATTCCCATCTCTGTGTGGCCAGGATTTGCTCTGTTTAACCCCTGCAGCTCCTGGTCAACATTCCCATCTCTGTGTGGCCAGGGTGTGCTCTGTATAACCCCTGCAGCTCCTGGTCAACATTCCCATCTCTGTGTGGCCAGGGTGTGCTCTGTATAACCCCTGCAGCTCCTGGTCAACATTCCCATCTCTGTGTTGCCAGGGTGTGCTCTGTATAACCCCTGCAGCTCCTGGTCAACATTCCCATCTCTGTGTGGCCAGGATGTGCTCTGTATACTCCTGCAGCACCTGGTCAACATTCCCATCTCTGTGTGGCCAGGATGTGCTCTGTATACTCCTGCAGCACCTGGTCAACATTCCCATCTCTGTGTGGCCAGGATGTGCTCTGTATACTCCTGCAGCTCCTGGTAAACATTCCCATCTCTGTGTGGCCACGGTGTGCTCTGTATAACTCCTGCAGCTCCTGGTCGACATTCCCATCTCTGTGTGTGGTCAGGGTGTGCTCTGTATAACCCCTGCTGCTCCTGGTCAACATTCTCATCTCTGTGTGCCCATGGTATGCTCTGTATAACACCTGCATCTCCTGGTCAACATTCCCATCTCTGTGTGGCCAGGGTATGCTCTGTATAACTCCTGCAGCTCCTGGTCAACATTCCCATTTCTGTGTGGCCAGCTTGTGCTCTGTATAACTCCTGCTCCTGGTCAACATTCCCATCTGTGTGTGTGTCCAGGGTGTGCTCTGTATATCTCCTGCAGCTCCTGGTCAACATTACCATCTGTGTGGCCTGGGTGTGCTCTGTATAACCCCTGCAGCTCCTGGTCAACATTTCCATCTGTGTGTGTGTCCAGGGTGTGCTCTGTATAACCCCAGCAGCTCCTGGTCAACACTCCCATCTGTGTGTGGACAGCGTGCGCACTGTATAACCCCTGCAGCACCTGGTCAACATTCCCATCTCTGTGTGTGTCCAGGGTGTGATCTGTATAACCCCTGCAGCTCCTGGTCAACATTCCCATCTCTGTGTGGCCAGGGTGTGCTCTGTATAACCCCTGCAGCTCCTAGTCAACATTCCCATCTCTGTGTGGCTAGGGTGTGCTCTGTATAACTCCTGCAGCTCCTGGTGAACTAGTCCTTCTCTGTGAGGCCAGGTGGCGCTCTGTATAACCACTGCAGCTCCTGGTCAACATTCCCATCTGTGTGTGCCCAGGGTATGCTCTGTATAACTCCTGCAGCTCCTGGTCAACATTCCCATTTCTTTGCGTGGGCAGGGTGTGCTCTGTATAACCACTGCAGCTCCTGGTCAACATTCCCATCTCTGTGTGGCCAGCGTGTGCTCTGTATAACCCCTGCAGCTCCTGGTCAACATTCCCATCTCTGTGTGGCCAGGATGTTCACTGTATAACCCCAGCAGCTCCTGGTCAACATTCCCATCTCTGTGTGTGGTCAGGGTGTGCTCTGTATAACTCCTGCAGCTCCTGGTCAACATTCCCATCTCTGCTTGGCCAGGATATGCTCTGTATACCCCTGCAGCTCCTGGTCAACATTCCCATCTCTGTGTGGCCAGGGTGTGCTCTGATTAACTCCTGCAGCTCCTGGTCAACATTCCCATCTCTGTGTGGCCAGGGTGTGCTCTGTGTAACCCCTGCAGCTCATGGTCAACATTCCCATCTCTGTGTGGCCAGGGTGTGCTCTGTATAACCCCTGCAGCTCCTGGTCAACATTCCCATCTCTGTGTGGCTAGGGTGTGCTCTGTATAACTCCTGCAGCTCCTGGTGAACTAGTCCTTCTCTGTGAGGCCAGGTGGCGCTCTGTATAACCCCTGCAGCTCCTGGTCAACATTCCCATCTCTGTGTGGCTAGGGTGTGCTCTGTATAACTCCTGCAGCTCCTGGTGAACTAGTCCTTCTCTGTGAGGCCAGGTGGCGCTCTGTATAACTCCTGCAGCTCCTGCTCAACATTCCCATTTCTGTGCGTGGGCAGGGTGTGCTCTGTATAACCACTGCAGCTCCTGGTCAACATTCCCATCTCTGTGTGGCTAGGGTGTGCTCTTTATAACCCCTGCAGCTCCTGTTCAACATTCACATCTCTGTGTGGCCAGGGTGTGCTCTGTATAACTCCAACAGCTCCTGGTCAACATTCCCATCTGTGTGGCCAGGGTGTGCTCTGTATAACCCCTGCAGCTCCTGGTGAACATTCCCATCTCTGTGTGGCCAGGATTTGCTCTGTTTAACCCCTGCAGCTCCTGGTCAACATTCCCATCTCTGTGTGGCCAGGGTGTGCTCTGTATAACCCCTGCAGCTCCTGGTCAACATTCCCATCTCTGTGTGGCCAGGGTGTGCTCTGTATAACCCCTGCAGCTCCTGGTCAACATTCCCATCTCTGTGTTGCCAGGGTGTGCTCTGTATAACCCCTGCAGCTCCTGGTCAACATTCCCATCTCTGTGTGGCCAGGATGTGCTCTGTATACTCCTGCAGCACCTGGTCAACATTCCCATCTCTGTGTGGCCAGGATGTGCTCTGTATACTCCTGCAGCACCTGGTCAACATTCCCATCTCTGTGTGGCCAGGATGTGCTCTGTATACTCCTGCAGCTCCTGGTAAACATTCCCATCTCTGTGTGGCCAGGGTGTGCTCTGTATAACTCCTGCAGCTCCTGGTCGACATTCCCATCTCTGTGTGTGGTCAGGGTGTGCTCTGTATAACCCCTGCTGCTCCTGGTCAACATTCTCATCTCTGTGTGCCCATGGTATGCTCTGTATAACACCTGCATCTCCTGGTCAACATTCCCATCTCTGTGTGGCCAGGGTATGCTCTGTATAACTCCTGCAGCTCCTGGTCAACATTCCCATTTCTGTGTGGCCAGCTTGTGCTCTGTATAACTCCTGCTCCTGGTCAACATTCCCATCTGTGTGTGTGTCCAGGGTGTGCTCTGTATATCTCCTGCAGCTCCTGGTCAACATTACCATCTGTGTGGCCTGGGTGTGCTCTGTATAACCCCTGCAGCTCCTGGTCAACATTTCCATCTGTGTGTGTGTCCAGGGTGTGCTCTGTATAACCCCAGCAGCTCCTGGTCAACACTCCCATCTGTGTGTGGACAGCGTGCGCACTGTATAACCCCTGCAGCACCTGGTCAACATTCCCATCTCTGTGTGTGTCCAGGGTGTGATCTGTATAATCCCTGCAGCTCCTGGTCAACATTCCCATCTCTGTGTGGCCAGGGTGTGCTCTGTATAACCCCTGCAGCTCCTAGTCAACATTTCCATCTCTGTGTGGCTAGGGTGTGCTCTGTATAACTCCTGCAGCTCCTGGTGAACTAGTCCTTCTCTGTGAGGCCAGGTGGCGCTCTGTATAACCCCTGCAGCTCCTGGTCAACATTCCCATCTGTGTGTGCCCAGGGTATGCTCTGTATAACTCCTGCAGCTCCTGGTCAACATTCCCATTTCTTTGCGTGGGCAGGGTGTGCTCTGTATAACCACTGCAGCTCCTGGTCAACATTCCCATCTCTGTGTGGCTAGGGTGTGCTCTTTATAACCCCTGCAGCTCCTGTTCAACATTCACATCTCTGTGTGGCCAGGGAGTGCTCTGTATAACTCCTGCAGCTCCTGGTCAACATTCCCATCTGTGTGGCCAGGGTGTGCTTTGTATAACCCCTGCAGCTCCTGGTGAACATTCCCATCTCTGTGTGGCCAGGATGTGCTCTGTTTAACCCCTGCAGCTCCTGGTCAACATTCCCATCTCCGTGTGGCCAGGGTGTGCTCTGTATAACCCCTGCAGTTCCTGGTCAACATTCCCATCTCTGTGTGGCCAGGGTGTGCTCTGTATAACCCCTGCAGCTCCTGGTCAACATTCCCATCTCTGTGTGGCCAGGATGTGCTCTGTATACTCCTGCAGCTCCTGGTAAACATTCCCATCTCTGTGTGGCCAGGGTGTGCTCTGTATTACTCCTGCAGCTCCTGGTCGACATTCCCATCTCTGTGTGTGGTCAGGGTGTGCTCTGTATAACCCCTGCTGCTCCTGGTCAACATTCCCATCTCTGTGTGACCAGGGTATGCTCTGTATAACACCTGCATCTCCTGGTCAACATTCCCATCTCTGTGTGGCCAGGGTATGCTCTGTATAACTCCTGCAGCTCCTGGTCAACATTCCCATTTCTGTGTGGCCAGCTTGTGCTCTGTATAACTCCTGCTCCTGGTCAACATTCCCATCTCTGTGTGGCCAGTGTGTGCTCTGTATAACCCCTGCTGCTCCTGGTCAACATTCCCATCTCTGTGTGGCCAGGATGTGCACTGTATAATCCCAGTAGCTCCTGGTCAACATTCCCATCTCTGTGTGTGGTCAGGGTGTGCTCTGTATAACTCCTGCAGCTCCTGGTCAACATTCCCATCTCTGTGTGGCCAGGGTGTTCTCTGTATAACCCCTGCAGCTCATGGTTAACATTCCCATCTCTGTGTGTGGTCAGTATGTGCTTTGTATAACTCCTGCAGCTCCTGGTTAACATTCCCATCTCTGTGTGGCAGGGTGTGCTCTGTATAACCCCTGCAGCTCCTGGTCTACATTCCCATCTCTGTGTGGCCAGGGTGTGCTCTGTATAACTCCTGCAGCTCCTTTTCAACATGTCCTTCTCTGTGAGGCCATGTGGCGCTCTGTATAACTCCTGCAGCTCCTGGTCAATATTCCCATTTCTGTGTGGCCAGGTTGTGCTCTGTATAACCCCTGCAGCTCCTGGTCAACATTCCCATCTGTGTGTGTGTCCAGGGTGTGCTCTGTATATCTCCTGCAGCTCCTGGTCAACATTCCCATCTGTGTGGCCTGGGTGTGCTCTGTATAACCCCTGCAGCTCCTGGTCAACATTTCCATCTGTGTGTGTGTCCAGGGTGTGCTCTGTATAACCCCAGCAGCTCCTGGTCAACACTCCCATCTGTGTGTGGACAGCGTGCGCACTGTATAACCCCTGCAGCACCTGGTCCACATTCCCATCTCTGTGTGTGTCCAGGGTGTGCTCTGTATAACCCCTGCAGCTCCTGGTCAACATTCCCTTCTCTGTGTGGCCAGGGTGTGCTCTGTATAACCCCTGCAGCTCCTGGTCAACATTCCCATCTCTGTGTGGCCAGGGTGTGTTCTGTATAACCCCTGCAACTCCTGGTCAACATTCCCACCTCTGTATGGCCAGGGTGTGCTCTGTATAACTCCTGCAGCTCCTGGTCAACACTCCCAACTGTGTGTGGACAGCGTGCGCACTGTATAATCCCTGCAGCACCTGTTCAACATTCCCATCCGTGTGTGTGGACAGGATGTGCTCTGTATAACTCCTGCAGCTCCTGGTCAACATTCCCATCTCTGTGTGGCCAGGGTGTGCTCTGTATAACCCCTGCAGCTCCTGGTCAACATTCCCATCTCTGTGTGGCCAGGGTGTGTTCTGTATAACCCCTGCAACTCCTGGTCAACATTCCCACCTCTGTGTGGCCAGGGTTTTCTCTGTATAACTCCTGCAGCTCCTGCTCAACATTCCCATCTGTGTGTGTGGCCAGGGTGTGCTCTGTATAACTCCTGCAGCTCCTGGTCAACATGTCCTTCTCTGTGAGGCCAGGTGGCGCTCTGTATAACCCCTGCAGCTCCTGGTCAACATTCCCATCTGTGTGTGCCCAGGGTATGCTCTGTATAACTCCTGCAGCTCCTGGTCAACATTCCCATCTCTGTGTGGCCAGTTTGTGCTCTGTATAACCCCTGCAGCTCCTGGTCAGCATTCTCATCTGTGTGTGTGTCCAGGGTGTGCCTGTATGACCCCTGCAGCTCCTGGTCAACATTCCCATCTCTGTGTGGCCAGGGTGTGCTCTGTATAACCCCTGCAGCTCCTGGTCAACATTCCCATCTGTGTGTGTGTCCTTGGTGTGCTCTGTATAACCCCTGCAGCTCCTGGTCAACATTCCCATCTTTGTGTGTGTCCAGGGTGTGCTCTGTATAACCCCTGCAGCTACTGGTCAACATTCCCATCTCTGTGTGGCCAGGATGTGCTCTGTATATCCCCTGCAGCTCCTGGTCAACATTCCCATCTGTGTGTGTGGCCAGAGTGTGCTCTGTATAACCCCTGCAACTTCTGGTCAACATTCCCATCTCTGTGTGGCCAGGGTGTGCACTGTATAACCCCTGCAGCTCATGGTCAACATTCCCATCTCTGTTTGTGCTCAGTGTGTGCTCTGTATAACCCCAGCAGCTCCTGGTCAACATTCCCGTCTCTGTGTGACCAGGGTGTGCTCTGTATAACCCCTGCAGCTCCTGGTCAACATGTCCTTCTCTGTGTGGCCAGGGTGTGCTCTGTATAACCTAGGCAGCTCCTGGTCAACATTCCCATCTCTGTGTGGCCAGGGTGTGCTCTGTTTAACCCCTGCAGCTCCTGGTCAACATTCCCATCTCTGTGTGGCCAGCGTGTGCTCTGTATAACCCCTGCAGCTCCTGGTCAACATTCCCATCTCTGTGTGGCCAGGATGTTCACTGTATAACCCCAGCAGCTCCTGGTCAACATTCCCATCTCTGTGTGTGGTCAGGGTGTGCTCTGTATAACTCCTGCAGCTCCTGGTCAACATTCCCATCTCTGCTTGGCCAGGATATGCTCTGTATACCCCTGCAGCTCCTGGTCAACATTCCCATCTCTGTGTGGCCAGGGTGTGCTCTGATTAACTCCTGCAGCTCCTGGTCAACATTCCCATCTCTGTGTGGCCAGGGTGTGCGCTGTGTAACCCCTGCAGCTCATGGTCAACATTCCCATCTCTGTGTGGCCAGGGTGTGCTCTGTATAACCCCTGCAGCTCCTGGTCAACATTCCCATCTCTGTGTGGCTAGGGTGTGCTCTGTATAACTCCTGCAGCTCCTGGTGAACTAGTCCTTCTCTGTGAGGCCAGGTGGCGCTCTGTATAACCCCTGCAGCTCCTGGTCAACATTCCCATCTCTGTGTGGCTAGGGTGTGCTCTGTATAACTCCTGCAGCTCCTGGTGAACTAGTCCTTCTCTGTGAGGCCAGGTGGCGCTCTGTATAACTCCTGCAGCTCCTGCTCAACATTCCCATTTCTGTGCGTGGGCAGGGTGTGCTCTGTATAACCACTGCAGCTCCTGGTCAACATTCCCATCACTGTGTGGCTAGGGTGTGCTCTTTATAACCCCTGCAGCTCCTGTTCAACATTCACATCTCTGTGTGGCCAGGGTGTGCTCTGTATAACTCCAACAGCTCCTGGTCAACATTCCCATCTGTGTGGCCAGGGTGTGCTCTGTATAACCCCTGCAGCTCCTGGTGAACATTCCCATCTCTGTGTGGCCAGGATTTGCTCTGTTTAACCCCTGCAGCTCCTGGTCAACATTCCCATCTCTGTGTGGCCAGGGTGTGCTCTGTATAACCCCTGCAGCTCCTGGTCAACATTCCCATCTCTGTGTGGCCAGGGTGTGCTCTGTATAACCCCTGCAGCTCCTGGTCAACATTCCCATCTCTGTGTTGCCAGGGTGTGCTCTGTATAACCCCTGCAGCTCCTGGTCAACATTCCCATCTCTGTGTGGCCAGGATGTGCTCTGTATACTCCTGCAGCACCTGGTCAACATTCCCATCTCTGTGTGGCCAGGATGTGCTCTGTATACTCCTGCAGCACCTGGTCAACATTCCCATCTCTGTGTGGCCAGGATGTGCTCTGTATACTCCTGCAGCTCCTGATAAACATTCCCATCTCTGTGTGGCCAGGGTGTGCTCTGTATAACTCCTGCAGCTCCTGGTCGACATTCCCATCTCTGTGTGTGGTCAGGGTGTGCTCTGTATAACCCCTGCTGCTCCTGGTCAACATTCTCATCTCTGTGTGCCCATGGTATGCTCTGTATAACACCTGCATCTCCTGGTCAACATTCCCATCTCTGTGTGGCCAGGGTATGCTCTGTATAACTCCTGCAGCTCCTGGTCAACATTCCCATTTCTGTGTGGCCAGCTTGTGCTCTGTATAACTCCTGCTCCTGGTCAACATTCCCATCTGTGTGTGTGTCCAGGGTGTGCTCTGTATATCTCCTGCAGCTCCTGGTCAACATTACCATCTGTGTGGCCTGGGTGTGCTCTGTATAACCCCTGCAGCTCCTGGTCAACATTTCCATCTGTGTGTGTGTCCAGGGTGTGCTCTGTATAACCCCAGCAGCTCCTGGTCAACACTCCCATCTGTGTGTGGACAGCGTGCGCACTGTATAACCCCTGCAGCACCTGGTCAACATTCCCATCTCTGTGTGTGTCCAGGGTGTGATCTGTATAACCCCTGCAGCTCCTGGTCAACATTCCCATCTCTGTGTGGCCAGGGTGTGCTCTGTTTAACCCCTGCAGCTCCTGGTCAACATTCCCATCTCCGTGTGGCCAGGGTGTGCTCTGTATAACCCCTGCAGCTCCTGGTCAACATTCCCATCTCTGTGTGGCCAGGGTGTGCTCTGTATAACCCCTGCAGCTCCTGGTCAACATTCCCATCTCTGTGTGGCCAGGATGTGCTCTGTATACTCCTGCAGCACCTGGTCAACATTCCCATCTCTGTGTGGCCAGGATGTGCTCTGTATACTCCTGCAGCTCCTGGTAAACATTCCCATCTCTGTGTGGCCAGGGTGTGCTCTGTATTACTCCTGCAGCTCCTGGTCGACATTCCCATCTCCGTGTGTGGTCAGGGTGTGCTCTGTATAACCCCTGCTGCTCCTGGTCAACATTCCCATCTCTGTGTGACCAGGGTATGCTCTGTATAACACCTGCATCTCCTGGTCAACATTCCCATCTCTGTGTGGCCAGGGTATGCTCTGTATAACTCCTGCAGCTCCTGGTCAACATTCCCATTTCTGTGTGGCCAGCTTGTGCTCTGTATAACTCCTGCTCCTGGTCAACATTCCCATCTCTGTGTGGCCAGTGTGTGCTCAGTATAACCCCTGCTGCTCCTGGTCAACATTCCCATCTCTGTGTGGCCAGGATGTGCACTGTATAATCCCAGTAGCTCCTGGTCAACATTCCCATCTCTGTGTGTGGTCAGGGTGTGCTCTGTATAACTCCTGCAGCTCCTGGTCAACATTCCCATCTCTGTGTGGCCAGGGTGTGCTCTGTATAACCCCTGCAGCTCATGGTTAACATTCCCATCTCTGTGTGTGGTCAGTATGTGCTTTGTATAACTCCTGCAGCTCCTGGTTAACATTCCCATCTCTGTGTGGCAGGGTGTGCTCTGTATAACCCCTGCAGCTCCTGGTCTACATTCCCATCTCTGTGTGGCCAGGGTGTGCTCTGTATAACTCCTGCAGCTCCTTTTCAACATGTCCTTCTCTGTGAGGCCATGTGGCGCTCTGTATAACTCCTGCAGCTCCTGGTCAATATTCCCATTTCTGTGTGGCCAGGTTGTGCTCTGTATAACCCCTGCAGCTCCTGGTCAACATTCCCATCTGTGTGTGTGTCCAGGGTGTGCTCTGTATATCTCCTGCAGCTCCTGGTCAACATTCCCATCTGTGTGGCCTGGGTGTGCTCTGTATAACCCCTGCAGCTCCTGGTCAACATTTCCATCTGTGTGTGTGTCCAGGGTGTGCTCTGTATAACCCCAGCAGCTCCTGGTCAACACTCCCATCTGTGTGTGGACAGCGTGCGCACTGTATAACCCCTGCAGCACCTGGTCCACATTCCCATCTCTGTGTGTGTCCAGGGTGTGCTCTGTATAACTCCTGCAGCTCCTGGTCAACATTCCCTTCTCTGTGTGGCCAGGGTGTGCTCTGTATAACCCCTGCAGCTCCTGGTCAACATTCCCATCTCTGTGTGGCCTGGGTGTGTTCTGTATAACCCCTGCAACTCCTGGTCAACATTCCCACCTCTGTGTGGCCAGGGTGTGCTCTGTATAACTCCTGCAGCTCCTGCTCAACATTCCCATCTGTGTGTGTGGCCAGGGTGTGCTCTGTATAACTCCTGCAGCTCCTGGTCAACATGTCCTTCTCTGTGAGGCCAGGTGGCGCTCTGTATAACCCCTGCAGCTCCTGGTCAACATTCCCATCTGTGTGTGCCCAGGGTATGCTCTGTATAACTCCTGCAGCTCCTGGTCAACATTCCCATCTCTGTGTGGCCAGTTAGTGCTCTGTATAACCCCTGCAGCTCCTGGTCAGCATTCTCATCTGTGTGTGTGTCCAGGGTGTGCTCTGTATGACCCCTCCAGCTCCTGGTCAACATTCCCATCTCTGTGTGGCCAGGGTGTGCTCTGTATAACCCCTGCAGCTCCTGGTCAACATTCCCATCTGTGTGTGTGTCCTTGGTGTGCTCTGTATAACCCCTGCAGCTCCTGGTCAACATTCCCATCTCTGTGTGTGTCCAGGGTGTGCTCTGTATAACCCCTGCAGCTCCTGGTCAACATTCCCATCTCTGTGTGGCCAGGATGTGCTCTGTATATCCCCTGCAGCTCCTGGTCAACATTCCCATCTGTGTGTGTGGCCAGGGTGTGCTCTGTATAACCCCTGCAACTTCTGGTCAACATTCCCATCTCTGTGTGGCCAGGGTGTGCACTGTATAACCCGTGCAGCTCATGGTCAACATTCCCATCTCTGTTTGTGCTCAGTGTGTGCTCTGTATAACCCCAGCAGCTCCTGGTCAACATTCCCGTCTCTGTGTGGCCAGGGTGTGCTCTGTATAACCCCTGCAGCTCCTGGTCAACATGTCCTTCTCTGTGTGGCCAGGGTGTGCTCTGTATAACCCCTGCAGCTCCTGGTCAACATTACCATCTCTCAGTGTGTCCTGGGAGTGATCTGTGTAACCCCTGCATCTCCTGGTCAACATTCCCATCTCTGTGTGGCTAGGGTGTGCTCTGTAAAACCCCTGCAGCTCCTGGTCAACATTCCCATCTCGGTGTGGCCAGGGTGTGCTCTGTATAACCCCTACAGCTCCTGGTCAACATTCCCATCTCTGTGTGGACAGGGTGTGCTCTGTTTAACCCCTGCAGCTCCTGGTCAACATTCCCATCTCTGTGTGGCTAGGGTGTGCTCTTTAAAACCCCTGCAGCTCCTGGTCAACATTCCCATCTCTGTGTGGCCAGGGTGTGCTCTGTATAACCCCTACAGCTCCTGGTCAACATTCCCATCTCTGTGTGGCCAGGGTGTGCTCCGTATAACCCCTGCAGCTCCTGGTCAACATTCCCATCTCTGTGTGGCCAGGGTGTGCTCTGTATAACCCCAGCAGCTCCTGGTCAACATTCCCTTCTCTGTGTGTAGCCAGGGAGTGCTCTGTATAACTCCTGCAGCTCCTGGTGAACATTCCTTTCTCTGTGTGGCCAGGGTGTGCTCTGTATAACCCCTGCAGCTCCTGGTTAACATTCCCATCTCTGTGTGTGGCCAGGATGTGCTCTGTATAAGTCCTGCAGCTCCTGGTCAACATCCCGATCTCTGAGTGGCCAGGGTGTGCTCTGTATAACCCCTGCAACTTCTGGTCAACATTCTCATCTCTGTGTGGCCAGGATGTGCTCTGTATAACCCCTGCAGCTCATGGTCAACATTCCCATCTCTGTTTGTGCCCAGGGTGTGCACTGTATAACCCCAGCAGCTCCTGGTCAACATTCCCATCTCTGTGTGGCCAGGGTGTGCTCTGTATAACCCCTACAGCTCCTGGTCAACATTCCCATCTCTGTGTGGCCAGGGTGTGCACTGTATAACCCCAGCAGCTCCTGGTCAACATTCCCTTCTCTGTGTGTAGCCAGGGAGTGCTCTGTATAACTCCTGCAGCTCCTGGTGAACATTCCTATCTCTGTGTGGCCAGGGTGTGCTCTGTATAACCCCTGCAGCTCCTGGTTAACATTCCCATCTCTGTGTGTGGCCAGGATGTGCTCTGTATAAGTCCTGCAGCTCCTGGTCAACATCCCGATCTCTGAGTGGCCAGGGTGTGCTCTGTATAACCCCTGCAGCTCATGGTCAACATTCCCATCTCTGTTTGTGCCCAGGGTGTGCACTGTATAACCCCAGCAGCTCCTGGTCAACATTCCCGTCTCTGTGTGTTCAGGGTGTGCTCTGTATAACCCGTGCAGGTCCTGGTCAACATTCCCGTCTCTGTGTGTTCAGGGTGTGATCTGTATAACCCTAGCAGCTCCTGGTCAACATTCCCATATCTGTGTGGCCAGGGTGTGCTCTGTATAGCCCCAGCAGCTCCTGGTCAACATTCCCATCTCTGTGTGGCCAGGGTGTGCTCTGCTTAACCCCTGCAGCTCCTGGTCAACATTCCCATCTCTGTGTGTCCAGGGTGTGCTCTGTATAACCCCTGCAGCTCCTGGTCAACGTTCCAATCTCTGTGTGGCCAGGGTGTGCTCTGAAAAACCCCTGCAGCTCCTGGTCAACATTCCCACCTCTGTGTGGCCAGGATGTGCACTGTATAACCCCAGCAGCTCCTGGTCAACATTCCCATCTCTGTGTGTGGTCAGGGTGTGCTCTGTATAGCTCCTGCAGCTCCTGGTCAACATTCCCATCTCTGCTTGGCCAGGATGTGCTCTGTATACCCTTGCAGCTCCTGGTCAACATTCCCATCTCTGTGTGGCCAGGCTGTGCTCTGTATAACCCCTGCAGCTCCTGGTCAACATTCCCATCTCTGTGTGGCAAGGATGTGCACTGTATAACCATAGCAGCTCCTGGTCAACATTCCCATATCTGTGTGGCCAGGGTGTGCTCTGTTTAACCCCTGCAGCTCCTGGTCAACATTCCCATCTCTGTGTGGCCAGGGTGTGCTCTGTATAACTCCTGCTCCTGGTCAACATTCCCATCTGTGTGTGTGTCCAGGGTGTGCTCTGTATATCTCCTGCAGCTCCTGGTCAACATTACCATCTGTGTGGCCTGGGTGTGCTCTGTATAACCCCTGCAGCTCCTGGTCAACATTTCCATCTGTGTGTGTGTCCAGGGTGTGCTCTGTATAACCCCAGCAGCTCCTGGTCAACAGTCCCATCTGTGTGTGGACAGCGTGCGCACTGTATAACCCCTGCAGCACCTGGTCAACATTCCCATCTCTGTGTGTGTCCAGGGTGTGATCTGTATAACCCCTGCAGCTCCTGGTCAACATTCCCATCTCTGTGTGGCCAGGGTGTGCTCTGTATAACCCCTGCAGCTCCTAGTCAACATTCCCATCTCTGTGTGGCTAGGGTGTGCTCTGTATAACTCCTGCAGCTCCTGGTGAACTAGTCCTTCTCTGTGAGGCCAGGTGGCGCTCTGTATAACCCCTGCAGCTCCTGGTCAACATTCCCATCTGTGTGTGCCCAGGGTATGCTCTGTATAACTCCTGCAGCTCCTGGTCAACATTCCCATTTCTTTGCGTGGGCAGGGTGTGCTCTGTATAACCACTGCAGCTCCTGGTCAACATTCCCATCTCTGTGTGGCTAGGGTGTGCTCTTTATAACCCCTGCAGCTCCTGTTCAACATTCACATCTCTGTGTGGCCAGGGAGTGCTCTGTATAACTCCTGCAGCTCCTGGTCAACATTCCCATCTGTGTGGCCAGGGTGTGCTCTGTATAACCCCTGCAGCTCCTGGTGAACATTCCCATCTCTGTGTGGCCAGGATGTGCTCTGTTTAACCCCTGCAGCTCCTGGTCAACATTCCCATCTCCGTGTGGCCAGGGTGTGCTCTGTATAACCCCTGCAGCTCCTGGTCAACATTCCCATCTCTGTGTGGCCAGGGTGTGCTCTGTATAACCCCTGCAGCTCCTGGTCAACATTCCCATCTCTGTGTGGCCAGGATGTGCTCTGTATACTCCTGCAGCACCTGGTCAACATTCCCATCTCTGTGTGGCCAGGATGTGCTCTGTATAACTCCTGCTCCTGGTCAACATTCCCATCTCTGTGTGGCCAGTGTGTGCTCTGTATAACCCCTGCTGCTCCTGGTCAACATTCCCATCTCTGTGTGGCCAGGATGTGCACTGTATAATCCCAGTAGCTCCTGGTCAACATTCCCATCTCTGTGTGTGGTCAGGGTGTGCTCTGTATAACTCCTGCAGCTCCTGGTCAACATTCCCATCTCTGTGTGGCCAGGGTGTGCTCTGTATAACCCCTGCAGCTCATGGTTAACATTCCCATCTCTGTGTGTGGTCAGTATGTGCTTTGTATAACTCCTGCAGCTCCTGGTTAACATTCCCATCTCTGAGTGGCAGGGTGTGCTCTGTATAACCCCTGCAGCTCCTGGTCTACATTCCCATCTCTGTGTGGCCAGGGTGTGCTCTGTATAACTCCTGCAGCTCCTTTTCAACATGTCCTTCTCTGTGAGGCCATGTGGCGCTCTGTATAACTCCTGCAGCTCCTGGTCAATATTCCCATTTCTGTGTGGCCAGGTTGTGCTCTGTATAACCCCTGCAGCTCCTGGTCAACATTCCCATCTGTGTGTGTGTCCAGGGTGTGCTCTGTATATCTCCTGCAGCTCCTGGTCAACATTCCCATCTGTGTGGCCTGGGTGTGCTCTGTATAACCCCTGCAGCTCCTGGTCAACATTTCCATCTGTGTGTGTGTCCAGGGTGTGCTCTGTATAACCCCAGCAGCTCCTGGTCAACACTCCCATCTGTGTGTGGACAGCGTCCGCACTGTATAACCCCTGCAGCACCTGGTCCACATTCCCATCTCTGTGTGTGTCCAGGGTGTGCTCTGTATAACCCCTGCAGCTCCTGGTCAACATTCCCTTCTCTGTGTGGCCAGGGTGTGCTCTGTATAACCCCTGCAGCTCCTGGTCAACATTCCCATCTCTGTGTGGCCAGGGTGTGTTCTGTATAACCCCTGCAACTCCTGGTCAACATTCCCACCTCTGTGTGGCCAGGGTGTGCTCTGTATAACTCCTGCAGCTCCTGCTCAACATTCCCATCTGTGAGGCCAGGTGGCGCTCTGTATAACCCCTGCAGCTCCTGGTCAACATTCCCATCTGTGTGTGCCCAGGGTATGCTCTGTATAACTCCTGCAGCTCCTGGTCAACATTCCCATCTCTGTGTGGCCAGTTAGTGCTCTGTATAACCCCTGCAGCTCCTGGTCAGCATTCTCATCTGTGTGTGTGTCCAGGGTGTGCTCTGTATGACCCCTCCAGCTCCTGGTCAACATTCCCATCTCTGTGTGGCCAGGGTGTGCTCTGTATAACCCCTGCAGCTCCTGGTCAACATTCCCATCTGTGTGTGTGTCCTTGGCGTGCTCTGTATAACCCCTGCAGCTCCTGGTCAACATTCCCATCTCTGTGTGTGTCCAGGGTGTGCTCTGTATAACCCCTGCAGCTCCTGGTCAACATTCCCATCTCTGTGTGGCCAGGATGTGCTCTGTATATCCCCTGCAGCTCCTGGTCAACATTCCCATCTGTGTGTGTGGCCAGGGTGTGCTCTGTATAACCCCTGCAACTTCTGGTCAACATTCCCATCTCTGTGTGGCCAGGGTGTGCACTGTATAACCCGTGCAGCTCATGGTCAACATTCCCATCTCTGTTTGTGCTCAGTGTGTGCTCTGTATAACCCCAGCAGCTCCTGGTCAACATTCCCGTCTCTGTGTGGCCAGGGTGTGCTCTGTATAACCCCTGCAGCTCCTGGTCAACATGTCCTTCTCTGTGTGGCCAGGGTGTGCTCTGTATAACCCCTGCAGCTCCTGGTCAACATTACCATCTCTCAGTGTGTCCTGGGAGTGATCTGTGTAACCCCTGCATCTCCTGGTCAACATTCCCATCTCTGTGTGGCCAGGGTGTGCTCTGTATAACCCCAGCAGCTCCTGGTCAACATTTCCATCTCTGTGTGGACAGGGTGTGCTCTGTTTAACCCCTGCAGCTCCGTGTCAACATTCCCATC
This sequence comes from Scyliorhinus torazame, assembly GCF_047496885.1. Classification (NCBI taxonomy): domain Eukaryota; kingdom Metazoa; phylum Chordata; class Chondrichthyes; order Carcharhiniformes; family Scyliorhinidae; genus Scyliorhinus; species Scyliorhinus torazame. The sequence continues at coordinate 57,617,370 of NC_092711.1, forward strand.
TCTGTGTGGCTAGGGTGTGCTCTGTAAAACCCCTGCAGCTCCTGGTCAACATTCCCATCTCGGTGTGGCCAGGGTGTGCTCTGTATAACCCCTACAGCTCCTGGTCAACATTCCCATCTCTGTGTGGACAGGGTGTGCTCTGTTTAACCCCTGCAGCTCCTGGTCAACATTCCCATCTCTGTGTGGCTAGGGTGTGCTCTTTAAAACCCCTGCAGCTCCTGGTCAACATTCCCATCTCTGTGTGGCCAGGGTGTGCTCTGTATAACCCCTACAGCTCCTGGTCAACATTCCCATCTCTGTGTGGCCAGGGTGTGCACTGTATAACCCCAGCAGCTCCTGGTCAACATTCCCTTCTCTGTGTGTAGCCAGGGAGTGCTCTGTATAACTCCTGCAGCTCCTGGTGAACATTCCTATCTCTGTGTGGCCAGGGTGTGCTCTGTATAACCCCTGCAGCTCCTGGTTAACATTCCCATCTCTGTGTGTGGCCAGGATGTGCTCTGTATAAGTCCTGCAGCTCCTGGTCAACATCCCGATCTCTGAGTGGCCAGGGTGTGCTCTGTATAACCCCTGCAGCTCATGGTCAACATTCCCATCTCTGTTTGTGCCCAGGGTGTGCACTGTATAACCCCAGCAGCTCCTGGTCAACATTCCTGTCTCTGTGTGTTCAGGGTGTGCTCTGTATAACACGTGCAGGTCCTGGTCAACATTCCCGTCTCTGTGTGTTCAGGGTGTGATCTGTATAACCCTAGCAGCTCCTGGTCAACATTCCCATATCTGTGTGGCCAGGGTGTGCTCTGTATAGCCCCAGCAGCTCCTGGTCAACATTCCCATCTCTGTGTGGCCAGGGTGTGCTCTGTTTAACCCCTGCAGCTCCTGGTCAACATTCCCATCTCTGTGTGTCCAGGGTGTGCTCTGTATAACCCCTGCAGCTCCTGGTCAACGTTCCAATCTCTGTGTGGCCAGGGTGTGCTCTGAAAAACCCCTGCAGCTCCTGGTCAACATTCCCACCTCTGTGTGGCCATGATGTGCACTGTATAACCCCAGCAGCTCCTGGTCAACATTCCCATCTCTGTGTGTGGTCAGGGTGTGCTCTGTATAGCTCCTGCAGCTCCTGGTCAACATTCCCATCTCTGCTTGGCCAGGATGTGCTCTGTATACCCCTGCAGCTCCTTGTCAACATTCCCATCTCTGTGTGGCCAGGCTGTGCTCTGTATAACCCCTGCAGCTCCTGGTCAACATTCCCATCTCTGTGTGGCAAGGATGTGCACTGTATAACCATAGCAGCTCCTGGTCAACATTCCCATATCTGTGTGGCCAGGGTGTGCTCTGTTTAACCCCTGCAGCTCCTGGTCAACATTCCCATCTCTGTGTGGCCAGGGTGTGCTCTGTATAATCCCTGCAGCTCCTGGTCAACATTCCCATCTTTGTGTGTCCATAGTTTGCTCTGTATAACCCCTGCAGGTCCTGGTCAACATTCCCATCTCTGTGTGACCAGGGTGTGCTCTGTACAACCCCTGCAGCTCCTGGTTAACATTCCCATCTCTGTGTGTGGCCAGGATGTGCTCTGTATAACTCCTGCATCTCCTGGTCAACATGTCCTTCTTGTGTGTCCAGGGTGTGCTCTGTGTAACCCCAGTAGCTCCTGGTCAATATTCCCATTTCTGTGTGGCCAATGTGTTCACTGTATAACACCTGCAGCTCCTATTCAACATTCTCATCTCAGTGTGGCCAGGGTGTGCTCTGTATAACCCCTGCAGCTCCTGGTCAACATTCCCATCTCTGTGTGGCCAGGGTGTGCTCAGTATAACTCCTGCAGCTCCTGGTCGACATTCCCATCTCTGTGTGGCCAGGGTGTGCTCTGTATAACCCCTGCGGCTCCTGGTTAACATTCCCATCTCTGTGTGTGGCCAGGATGTGCTCTGTATAACTCCTGCAGCTCCTGGTCAACATTCCCATATCTGAGTGGCCAGTGTGTGCTCTGTATAAACCCTGCAGCTCCTGGTCAACATTTCCATCTCTGTGTGTGGCCAGGGTGTGCTCTGTATAACTCCTGCAGCTCCTGGTCAACATGTCCTTCTCTGTGTGTCCAGGGTGTGCTCTGTGTAACCCCAGTAGCTCCTGGTCAACATTCCCATCTCTGTGTGGCCAATGTGTTCACTGTATAACACCTGCAGCTCCTATTCAACATTCTCATCTCTGTGTGGCCAGGGTGTGCTCTGTATAACCCCTGCAGCTCCTGGTCAACATTCCCATCTCTGTGTGGCCAGGGTGTGCCCAGTATAACTCCTGCAGCTCCTGGTCGACATTCCCATCTCTGTGTCTCGACGGTGTGCTCTGTATAACCCTAGCAGCTCCTGGTCAACATTCCCATATCTGTGTGGCCAGGGTGTGCTCTGTATAGCCCCAGATGCTCCTGGTCAACATTCCCATCTCTGTGTGGCCAGGGTGTGCTCTGTTTAACCCCTGCAGCTCCTGGTCAACATTCCCATCTCTGTGTGTCCAGGGTGTGCTCTGTATAACCCCTGCAGCTCCTGGTCAATGTTCCAATCTCTGTGTGGCCAGGGTGTGCTCTGTTTAACCCCAGCAGCTCCTGGTCAACATTCCCATCTCTGTTTGGCCAGGATGTGCTCTGTATACCCCTGCAGCTCCTGGTCAACATTCCCATCTCTGTTTGGCCAGGGTGTTCTCTGTATAACCCCTGCAGCTCCTGGTCAACATTCCCATCTCTGTGTGTGTCCAGGGTGTGCTCTGTATAACCCCAGTAGCTCCTGGTCAACATTCCCATCTCAGTGTGGCCAGGGTGTGCTCTGTATAACCCCTGCAGCTCCTGGTCAACATTCCCATCTCTGTGTGGCCAGGGTGTGCTCTGTATAACCCCAGCAGCTCCTGGTGAACATTCCCATCTCTGTGTGGCCAGGGTGTGCTCTGTATAACCGCTGCAGCTCCTGGTTAAGATTCCCATCTCTATGTGTGGCCAGGGTGTGCTCTGTATAACCCCAGCAGCTCCTGGTCAACATTCCCATCTCTGTGTGGCCAGGGTGTGCTCTGATTAACTCCTGCAGCTCCTGGTCAACATTCCCATCTCTGTGTGGCCAGGTTGTGCTCTGTCTAACCCCTGCAGCTCATGGTCAACATTCCCATCTCTGTGTGGCCAGGGTGTGCTCTGTATAACTCCTGCAGCTCCTCGTCAACGTTCCCATCTCTGTGTGGCCAGGTTGTGCTCTGTATAACTCCTGCAGCTCCTGGTCAACATTCCCATCTCTGTGTGGCTAGGGTGTGCTCTTTATAACCCCTGCAGCTCCTGTTCAACATTCACATCTCTGTGTGGCCAGGGTGTGCTCTGTATAACTCCTGCAGCTCCTGGTCAACATTCCCATCTGTGTGGCCAGGGTGTGCTCTGTATAACCCCTGCAGCTCCTGGTGAACATTCCCATCTCTGTGTGGCCAGGATGTGCTCTGTATACTCCTGCAGCACCTGGTCAACATTCCCATCTCTGTGTGTCCAGGATGTGCTCTGTATACTCCTGCAGCTCCTGGTAAACATTCCCATCTCTGTGTGGCCAGGGTGTGCTCTGTATAACTCCTGCAGCTCCTGGTGAACATTCTCATCTCTGTGAGGCCAGGGTGTGCTCTGTATAACCCCTGCAGCTCCTGGTCAACATTCCCATCTCTGCGTGTGGCCAGGATGTGCTCTGTATACCCCTGCAGCTCCTGGTCAACATTCCCATCTCTGTGTGGCCAGGATGTGCTCTGTATATCCCCTGCAGCTCCTGGTCAACATTCCCATCTCTGTGTGTCCAGGGTGTGCACTGTGTAACCCCTGCAGCTCCTGGTCAACATTCCCATCTCTGTGTCGCCAGGGTGTGCACAGTATAACCCCTGCAGCTCATGGTCAACATTCCCATCTCTGTTTGTGCCCAGGGTGTGCTCTGTGTAAGCCCAGCAGCTCCTGGTCAACATTCCCATCTCTGTGTTGCCAGGGTGTGCTCTGTATAACACCTGCAGCTCCTGGTCAACATTCCCATCTCTGTGTGGCCAGGGTATGCTCTCTATAACCCCTGCAGCTCCTGGTCAACATTCCCATCTATGTGTGGCCAGGGTGTGCTCTGTATAAACCCTGCAGCTCCTGGTCAACATTCCCATCTCTGTGTGGCCAGGGTGTGCACTGTATAACCCCAGCAGCTCCTGGTCAACATTCGCATCTCTGTGTGTGGCCAGGGTGTGCTCTGTATAACTACTGCAGCTCCTGGTGAACATTCCCATCTCAGTGTGGCCAGGGTGTGCTCTGTATAACCCCAGCAGCTCCTGGTCAACATTCTCATCTCTGTGTGTGGCCAGGGTGTGCTCTGTATAACACCGGCAGCTCCTGGTCAACATTCTCATCTCTGTGTGGCCAGGGTGTGCTCTGTATAACCCCTGCAGCTCCTGGTCAACATTCCCATCTCTGTGTGGCCAGGCTGTGCTCAGTATAACCCCTGCAGCTCCTGGTCGACATTACCATCTCTGTGTGTCGATGGTGTGCTCTGTATAACCCCAGCAGCTCCTGGTCAACATTCCCATTTCTGTGTGGCCAGGGTGTGCTCTGTGTAACACCAGAAGCTCCTGGTCAACATTCCCATCTCTGTGTGGCCAGGGTGTGCTCTGTATACTCCTGCAGCTCCTGGTCAACATTCCCATCTCTGTGTGGCCAGGATGTGCTCTGTATACTCCTGCAGCTCCTGGTCAACATTCCCATCTCTGTGTGGCCAGGCTGTGCTCTGTATAACCCCTGCAGCTCCTGGTCAACATTCCCATTTCTGTGTGGCCAGGGTGTGCTCTGTATTACTCCTGCATCTCCTGGTCAACATTCCCATCTCTGTGTGGCCAGGGTGTGCTCTGTATAACCCCTGCAGCTCCTGGTCAACATTCCCATCTCTGTGAGGCCAGGGTGTGCTCTGTATAAAACCTGCAGCTCCTGGTCAACATTCCCATCTCTGTGTGGCCAGGGTGTGCTCTGTATAACTCCTGCAGCACCTGGTCAACATGTCCTTCTCAGTGAGGCCAGGTGGCGCTCTGTATAACCCCTGTAGCTCCTGGTCAACATTCACAGCTGTGTGTTCCCAGGGTATGCTCTGTATAACTCCTGCAGCTCCTGGTCAACATTCCCATCTCTGTGTGGCCAGGTTGTGCTCTGTATAACTCCTGCAGCTCCTGGTCAACATTCCCATTTCTGTGTGTGGGCAGGGTGTGCTCTGTATAACCCCTGCAGCTCCTGGTCAACATTCCCATCTCTGTGTGGCCAGTGTGTGCTCTGTATAACCCCTGCAGCTCCTGGTAAACATTCCCATCTCTGTGTGGCCAGGGTGTGCTCTGTATAACTCCTGCAGCTCCTGGCCAACATTCCCATCTCTGTGAGGCCAGGGTGTGGCTGTATAACTCCTGCAGCTCCTGGTCAACATTCCCATCTCTGTGTGGCCAAGGTGTTCTCTGTATAACCCCTGCAGCTCCTGGTCAACATTCCCATCTCTGTGTGGCCAGGGTGTGCTCTGTATAACCCCAGCAGCTCCTGGTCAACATTCCCATCTCCGTGTGGCCAGGGTGTGCTCTGTATAACCCCTGCAGCTCCTGGTCAACATTCCCTTCTCTGTGTGGCCAGGGTGTGCTCTGTATAACCCCTGCTCCTGGTCAACATTCCCTTCTCTTTGTGGCCAGGTTGTGCTCTGTATAACCCCTGTTCCTGGTCAACATTCCCATCTCTGTGTGTGGCCAGGGTGTGCTCTGTATAACCCCTGCAGCTCCTGGTCAACATTCCCATCACTGTGTGATCAGGGTGTGCTCTGTCTAACCCCAGCAGCTCCTGGTCAACATTCCCATCTGTGTGTGGCCAGGGTGTGCTCTGTATAACCCCTGCAGCTCCTGGTCAACATTCCCATCTTTGTGTGGCCAGTGTGGGATCAGTATAACCCCTGCAACTCCTGGTCAACATTCCCATCTGTGTGGTCAGGATGTGCTCTGTATACCCCTGATCCTGGTCAACATTCCCATCACTGTGTGGCCAGGGTGTGCTCTTTATACCCCTGCTCCTGGTCAACATTCCCATCACTGTGTGGTCAGGATGTGCTCTGTATAACCCCTGCAACTCCTGGTCTACTTCCCATCACTGTGATCAGGATGTTCTCTGTATAACCCCTGCAGCTCCTGGTCAACATTCCCATCTCTGTGTGGCCAGTGTGGGATCAGTATAACCCCTGCAACTCCTGGTCAACATTCCCATGTGTGTGGTCAGGATGTGCTCTGTATAACCCCTGCAACTCCTGGTCAACATTCCCATCTGTGTGGCCAGGGTCGGTCTGTATACCCCTGCTCCTGGTCAACATTCCCATCACTGTGTGGCCAGGGTGTGCTCTGTGTACCCCTGCTCCTGGTCAACATTCCCATCACTGTGTGGTCAGGATGTGCTCTGTATAACCCCTGCAACTCCTGGTCTACATTCCCATCACTGTGTGGTCAGGATGTTCTCTGTATAACCCCTGCATCTCCTGGTCAAGATTCCCATCTCTGTGTGGCCACGATGTGCTCTGTCTAACACCTGCAGCTCCTGGTCAACATTCCCATCTCCGTATGGCCAGGATGTGCTCTGCATAATCCCTGCTCCTGGTCAACATTCCCACCTCTGTGTGGTCAGGGTGTTCTCTGTATAACCCCTGCAACTCCTGGTCAACATTCCCATCTGTGTGGCCAGGGTGTGCTCTGTTAACCCCTGCTCCTGGTCAACATTCCCATCACTGTGTGTCCAGGGTGTGCTCTGTATAACCCCTGCAGCTCCTGGTTAACATTCCCATCTCTGTGTGTGGCCACAATGTGCTCTGTATAACCCCAGCAGCTCCTGGTCAACATTTCCATCTCTGTGTGTGGTCAGGGGGTGCTCTGTATAACTCCTGCAGCTCCAGGTCAACCTTCCCATCTCTGTGTGGCCAGGGTGTGCTCTGTATAACCCCTGCAGCTCCTGGTTAACATTCCCATCTCTGTGTGTGGCCACAATGTGCTCTGTATAACTCCTGCAGCTCCTGGTCAACATTCCCATCTCTGTGAGGCCAGGGTGTGCTCTGTATAACACCTGCAGCTCCTGGTCAACATTCCCATCTGTGTGTGCCCAGGGTATGCTCTGTATAACTCCTGCAGCTCCTGGTCAACATTCCCGTCTCTGTGTGGCCAAGGTGTGCTCTGTTTAACTCCTGCAGCTCCTGGTCAACATGTCCTTCTCAGTGAGGCCAGGGTGTGCTCTGTATAACCCCAGCTCCTGGTCAACATTCCCATCTCTGTGAGTCCAGGGTGTGCTCTGTATAACACCTGCAGCTCCTGGTCAACATTCCATCACTGTGTGGCCAGGGTGTGCTCTGTATAACCCCTGCAGCTCCTGGTCAACATTCTCAGCTTTGTGTTCCCAGGGTGTGCTCTGTATAACCCCTGCTCCTGGTCAACATTCCCATCTCTGTGTGTGCCCAGGGTGTGCTCTGAATAACTCCTGCAGCTCCTGGTCAACATTCCCATCTCTGTGTGGCCAGGTTGTGCTCTGTATAACTCCTGCAGCTCCTGGTCAACATTCCCATTTCTGTGTGTGGGCAGGGTGTGCTCTGTATAACCCCTGCAGCTCCTGGTCAACATTCCCATCTCTGTGTGTCCAGGGTGTGCTCTGTATAACCCCTGCAGCTCCTGGTAAACATTCCCATCTCTGTGTGTGGCCAGGGTGTGCTCTGTATAACCCCTGCAGCTGCTGGCCAACATTCACATCTCTGTGTGGCCAGTGTGGGATCTGTATAACCCCTGCAACTCCTGGTCAACATTCCCATCTGTGTGGTCAGGATGTGCTCTGTATAACCCCTGCAGCTCCTGGTCAACATTCCCATCACTGTGTGGCCATGGTGTGCTCTGTATAACCCCTGCAGCTCCTGGTCAACATTCCCATCTCTGTGTGGCCAGGGTGTGCCAGGGTGTGCTCTGTATAACCCCAGCAGCTCCTGGTCAACATTCCCATCTCTGTGTGGCCAAGGTGTGCTCTGTATAACCCCTGCAGTTCCTGGTTAACATTCCCATCTCTGTGTGTGGGCAGGATCTGCTCTGTATACTCCTGCAGCTCCTGGACAACATGCCCATCTCTGTGTGGCCAGGGTGTCCTCTGTATAACCCCTGCAGTTCCTGGTCAACATTCACATCTCTGTGTGGCCAGGGTGTGCTCTGTATAACACCTGCAGCTCCTGGTCAACATTCCCATCTCTGTGTGTCCAGGGTGTGCTCTGCATAACCCCTGCAGCTCCTGGTCAACATTCCCATCTCTGTGTGGCCAGGGTGTGCTCTGTATAACCCCTGCAGCTCCTGGTCAACATTCCCACCTCTGTGTGGTCTGGGTGTTCTCTGTATAACCCCTGCAACTCCTGGTCAAGATTCCCATCTGTGTGGCCAGGGTGTGCTCTGTTAACCCCTGCTCCTGGTCAACATTCCCATCACTGTGTGATCGGGGTGTGCTCTGTCTAACCCCAGCAGCTCCTGGTCAACATTCCCATCTGTGTGTGGCCAGGGTGTGCTCTGTATAACCCCTGCAGCTCCTGGTCAACATTCCCATCTCTGTGTGGCCAGTGTGGGATCTGTATAACCCCTGCAACTCCTGGTCAACATTCCCATCTGTGTGGCCAGGGTCGCTCTGTATACATCTGCGCCTGGTCAACATTCCCATCACTGTGTGGCCAGGGTGTGCTCTGTCTCACGCAAGCAGCTCCTGGTCAACATTCCCATCTGTGTGTGGCCAGGGTGTGCTCTGTATACCCCTGCTCCTGGTCAACATTCCCATCACTGTGTGGTCAGGATGTCCTCTGTATAACCACTGCATCTCCTGGTCAAGATTCCCATCTCTGTGTGGCCACGATGTGCTCTGTCTAACCCCTGCAGCTCCTGGTCAACATTCCCATCTCCGTATGGCCAGGATGTGCTCTGCATAATCCCTGCTCCTGGTCAACATTCCCACCTCTGTGTGGTCAGGGTTTTCTCTGTATAACCCCTGCAACTCCTGGTCAACATTCCCATCTGTGTGGCCAGGGTGTGCTCTGTTAACCCCTGCTCCTGGTCAACATTCCCATCACTCTGTGATCAAGGTGTGCTCTGTCTAACCCCAGCAGCACCTGGTCAACGTTCCCATCTGTGTGTGGCCAAGGTGTGCTCTGTATACCCCTGCAGCTCCTGGTCAAATTTCCCATCCATGTGTGGCCAGGGTGTGCTCTGTATAACCCCTGCAGCTCCTGGTCAAAATTCCCATCTATGTGTTGCCAGAGTGTGCTCTGCATAACCCCTGCAGCTCCTGGTCAAAATTCCCATCTATGTGTGGCCAGGGTGTGCTCTGTATAAGCCCTGCAGCTCCTGGTCAACATTCCCATCTCTGTGTGGCCAGGGTGTGCACTGTATAACCCCAGCAGTTCCTGGTCAACATTCGCATCTCTGTGTGTGGCCAGGGCGTGCTCTGTATAACTCCAGCAGCTCCTGGTCAACATTCTCATCTCTGTGTGTGGCCAGGGTGTGCTCTGTGTAACCCCAGCAGCTCCTGGTCAACATTCCCATCTCTGTGTGGCCAGTGTGTGCTCTGTATAACTCCTGCAGCTCCTGGTCAACATTCTCATCTCTGTGTGGCCAGGGTGTGCTCTGTATAACCCCTGCAGCTCCTGGTCAACATTCCCATCTCTGTGTGGCGAGGCTGTGCTCAGTATAACTCCTGCAGATCCTGGTCGACATTCCCATCTCTGTGTGTCGATGGTGTGCTCTGTATAACCCCAGCAGCTCCTGGTCAACATTCCCATCTCTGTGTGGCCAGGGTGTGCTCTGTGTAACACCAGAAGCTCCTGGTCAACATTCCCATCTCTGTGTGGCCAGGGTGTGCTCTGTATAACACCTGCAGCTCCTGGTCAACATTCTCATCTCTGTGTGGCCAGGGTGTGCTCTGTATAACCCCTGCAGCTCCTGGTCAACATTCCCATCTCTGTGTGGCCAGGGTGTGCTCTGTATAACCCCTGCAGCTCCTGGTCAACATTCCCATCTCTGTGTGGCCAGTGTGGGATCTGTATAACCCCTGCAACTCCTGGTCAACATTCCCATCTGTGTGGTCAGGATGTGCTCTGTATAACCCCTGCAACTCCTGGTCAACATTCCCATCTGTGTGGCTAGGGTCGCTCTGTATACCCCTGCTCCTGGTCAACATTCCCATCACTGTGTGGCCAGGGTGTGCTCTGTCTAACCCAAGCAGCTCCTGGTGAACATTCCCATCAGTGTGTGGCCAGGGTGTGCTCTGTATACCCCTGCTCCTGGTCAACATTCCCATCACTGTGTGGTCAGGATGTGCTCTGTATAACCCCTGCAACTCCTGGTCAACATTCTCATCTCTGTGTGGCCAGGGTGTGCTCTGTATAACCCCTGCAGCTCCTGGTCAACATTCCCATCTCTGTGTGGCCAGGCTGTGCTCAGAATAACTCCTGCAGCTCCTGGTCGACATTCCCATCTCTGTGTGTCGATGGTGTGCTCTGTATAACCCCAGCACCTCCTGGTCAACATTCCCATCTCTGTGTGGCCAGGGTGTGCTCTGTATAACCCTTTTCAGCTCCTGGTGAACATTCCCATCTCTGTGTGGCCAGGATGTGCACTGTATAACCCCATAAGCTCCTGGTCAACATTCCCATCTCTGTGTGTGGCCAGGGTGTGCTCTGTATAACTCCTGCAGCTCCTGGTCAACATTCCCATCTCTGTGTGGCCAGGATGTGCTCTGTATACCCCTGCAGCTCCTGGTCAACATTCCCATCTCTGTGTGGCCAGGATGTGCTCTGTATACTCCTGCTGCTCCTGGTCAACATTCCCATCTCTATGTGTGGTCAGGATGTGCTCTGTATCACCCCTGCAGCTCCTGGTCAACATTCCCATCTCTGTGTGGCCAGGATGTGCACTGTATAATCCCAGTAGCTCCTGGTCAACATTCCCATCTCTGTGTGTGGCCAGGGTGTGCTCTGTATAACTCCTGCAGCTCCTGGTGAACATTCCCATCTCTGTGTGTGGTCAGGGTGTGCTCTGTAGAACTCCTGCAGCTCCTGGTCAACATTCCCATCTCTGTGTGTGGCCACAATGTGCTCTGTATAACTCCTGCAGCTCCTGGTCAACATTCCCATCTCTGTGTTGCCAGGGTGTGCTCTGTATAACCCCTGCAGCTCCTGGTCAACATTCCCATCTCTGTGAGGCCAGGGTGTGCTCTGTATAACACCTGCAGCTCCTGGTCAACATTCCCATCTCTGTGTGGCCAGGGTGTGCTCTGTATAACCCCTGCAGCTCCTGGTCAACATTCCCAGCTGTGTGTTCCCAGGGTATGCTCTGTATAACTCCTGCAGCTCCTGGTCAACATTCCCATTTCTGTGTGTGGGCAGGGTGTGCTCTGTATAACCCCTGCAGCTCCTGGTCAACATTCCCATCTCTGTGTGTCCAGGGTGTGCTCTGCATAACCCCTGCAGCTCCTGGTCAACATTCCCATCTCTGTGTGGCCAGGGTGTGCTCTGTATAACCCCTGCAGCTCCTGGTCAACATTCCCATCTCTGTGTGGCCAGGATGTGCACTGTATAATCCCAGTAGCTCCTGGTCAACATTCCCATCTCTGTGTGTGGCCAGGGTGTGCTCTGTATAACTCCTGCAGCTCCTGGTGAACATTCCCATCTCTGTGTGTGGTCAGGGTGTGCTCTGTAGAACTCCTGCAGCTCCTGGTCAACATTCCCATCTCTGTGTGTGGCCACAATGTGCTCTGTATAACTCCTGCAGCTCCTGGTCAACATTCCCATCTCTGTGTTGCCAGGGTGTGCTCTGTATAACCCCTGCAGCTCCTGGTCAACATTCCCATCTCTGTGAGGCCAGGGTGTGCTCTGTATAACACCTGCAGCTCCTGGTCAACATTCCCATCTCTGTGTGGCCAGGGTGTGCTCTGTATAACCCCTGCAGCTCCTGGTCAACATTCCCAGCTGTGTGTTCCCAGGGTATGCTCTGTATAACTCCTGCAGCTCCTGGTCAACATTCCCATTTCTGTGTGTGGGCAGGGTGTGCTCTGTATAACCCCTGCAGCTCCTGGTCAACATTCCCATCTCTGTGTGTCCAGGGTGTGCTCTGCATAACCCCTGCAGCTCCTGGTCAACATTCCCATCTCTGTGTGGCCAGGGTGTGCTCTGTATAACCCCAGCAGCTCCTTGTCAACATTCCCTTCTCTGTGTGGCCAGGGTGTGCTCTGTATAACCCCTGCTCCTGGTCAACATTCCCTTCTCTGTGTGGCCAGGGTGTGCTCTGTATAACCCCTGCAGCTCCTGGTCAACATTCCCATCACTGTGTGGTCAGGATGTGCTCTGTATAACCCCTGCAACTCCTGGTCAACATTCCCATCTGTGTGGTCAGGATGTGCTCTGTATAACCCCTGCAACTCCTGGTCAACATTCCCATCTGTGTGGCCAGGGTGTGCTCTGTGTACCCCTGCTCCTGGTCAACATTCCCATCACTGTGTGACCAGGGTTGTTCTGTCTAACCCAAGCAGCTCCTGGTCAACATTCCCATCTGTGTGTGGCCAGGGTGTGCTCTGTATACCCCTGCTCCTGGTCAACATTCCCATCACTGTGTTGTCAGGATGAGCTCTGTATAACCCCTGCAACTCCTGGTCTACATTCCCATCACTGTGTGGTCAGGATGTTGTCTGTATAACCCCTGCATCTACTGGTCAAGATTCCCATCTCTGTGTGGCCACGATGTGCTCTGTCTAACCCCAGCAGCTCCTGGTCAACATTCCCATCTCCGTATGGCCAGGATGTGCTCTGCATAATCCCTGCTCCTGGTCAACATTCCCACCTCTGTGTGGTCAGGGTGTTCTCTGTATAACCCCTGCAACTCCTGGTCAACATTCCCATCTGTGTGGCCAGGGTGTGCTCTGTTAACCCCTGCAGCTCCTGGTCAAGATTCCCATCACTGTGTGGCCAGGGTGTGCTCTGTTAACCCCTGCTCCTCGTCAACATTCCCATCACTGTGTGATGAGGGTGTGCTCTGTCTAACCCCAGCAGCTCCTGGTCAACATTCCCATCTGTGTTTGGCCAGGGTGTGCTCTGTATAACCCCTGCAGCTCCTGGTCAACATTCCCATCTCTGTGTGGCCAGGGTGTGCTCTGTATAAACCCTGCTCCTGGTCAACATTCCCATCTCTGTGTGGCCAGGGTGTGCTCTGTATAACCCCTGCTCCTGGTCAACATTCCCTTCTCTGTGTGGCCAGGGTGTGCTCTGTGTAACACCAGAAGCTCCTGGTCAACATTCCCATCTCTGTGTGGCCAGGGTGTGCTCTGTATAACACCTGCAACTCCTGGTCAACATTCTCATCTCTGTGTGGCCAGGGTGTGCTCTGTATAACCCCTGCAGCTCCTGGTCAACATTCCCATCTCTGTGTGGCCAGGGTGTGCTCTGTATAACCCCTGCAGCTCCTGGTTAACATTCCCATCTCTGTGTGGCCAGTGTGGGATCTGTAGAACCCCTGCAACTCCTGGTCAGCATTCCCATCTGTGTGGTCAGGATGTGCTCTGTATAACCCCTGCAACTCCTGGTCAACATTCCCATCTGTGTGGCCAGGGTCGCTCTGTATACCCCTGCTCCTGGTCAACATTCCCATCACTGTGTGGCCAGGGTGTGCTCTGTCTAACCCAAGCAGCTCCTGGTGAACATTCCCATCTGTGTGTGGCCAGGGTGTGCTCTGTATACCCCTGCTCCTGGTCAACATTCCCATCACTGTGTGGTCAGGATGTGCTCTGTATTACCCCTGCAACTCCTGGTCTACATTCCCATCACTGTGTGGTCAGGATGTTCTCTGTATAACCCCTGCATGTCCTGGTCAAGATTCCCATCTCTGTGTGGCCACGATGTGCTCTGTCTAAGCCCTGCAGCTCCTGGTCAACATTCCCATCTCCGTATGGCCAGGATGTGCTCTGCATAATCCCTGCTCCTGGTCAACATTCCCACCTCTGTGTGGTCAGGGTGTTCTCTGTACAACCCCTGCAGCTCCTGGTCAACATTCCCATCTCTGTGTGGCCAGGGTGTGCACTGTATAACCCCAGCAGCTCCTGGTCAACATTCGCATTTCTGTGTGTGGCCAGGGCGTGCTCTGTATAACCCCAGCAGCTCCTGGTCAACATTCTCATCTCTGTGTGTGGCCAGGGTGTGCTCTGTATAACCCCTGCAGCTCCTGGTCAACATTCCCATCTCTGTGTGACCAGGGTGTGCTCTGTATAACCCCTGCAGCTCCTGGTCAACATTCCCATCTGTGTGTGCCCAGGGTATGCTCTGTATAACTCCTGCAGCTCCTGGTCACCATTCCCATCTCTGTGAGGCCAGGTTGTGCTCTGTATAACTCCTGCAGCTCCTGGTCAACATTCCCATTTCTGTGTGTGGCCAGGGTGTGCTCTGTATAACCCCTGCAGCTCCTGGTTAACATTCCCATCTCTGTGTGCGGCCAGGGTGTGCTCTGTATAACTCCTACATCTCCTGGTCAACATGTCCTTCTCTGTGAGGCCAGGGTGTGCTCTGTATAACCCCTGCAGCTCCTGGTCAACATTCCCATCTCTGTGTGGCCAGGGTGTGCTCAGTATAAATTCTGCTCCTGGTCAACATTCCCATCACTGTGTGGTCAGGATGTGCTCTGTATAACCCCTGCAACTCCTGGTCTACATTCCCATCACTGTGTGGTCAGGATGTTCTCTGTATAACCCCTGCATGTCCTGGTCAAGATTCCCATCTCTGTGTGGCCACGATGTGCTCTGTCTAACCCCTGCAGCTCCTGGTCAACATTCCCATCTCCGTATGGCCAGGATGTGCTCTGCATAATCCCTGCTCCTGGTCAACATTCCCACCTCTGTGTGGTCAGGGTGTTCTCTGTATAACCCCTGCAGCTCCTGGTCAACATTCCCATCACTGTGTGGCCAGGGTGTGCTCTGTACAACCCCTGCAGCTCCTGGTCAACATTCCCATCTCTGTGTGGACAGGGTGTGCACTGTATAACCCCAGCAGCTCCTGGTCAACATTCGCATCTCTGTGTGTGGCCAGGGCGTGCTCTGTATAACCCCAGCAGCTCCTGGTCAACATTCTCATCTCTGTGTGTGGCCAGGGTGTGCTCTGTGTAACCCCAGCAGCTCCTGGTCAACATTCCCATCTCTGTGTGGCCAGTGTGTGCACTGTATAACACCTGCAGCTCCTGGTCAACATTCTCATCTCTGTGTGACCATGGTGTGCTCTGTATAGCCCCTGCAGCTCCTGGTCAACATTCCCATCTCTGTGTGGCCAGGCTGTGCTCAGTATAACTCCTGCAGCTCCTGGTCGACATTCCCATCTCTGTGTGTCGATGGTGTGCTCTGTATAACTCCAGCAGCTCCTGGTCAACATTCCCATCTATGTGTGGCCAGGGTGTGCTCTGTATAACCCTTTTCAGCTCCTGGTGAACATTCCCATCTCTGTCTGGCCAGGATGTGCACTGTATAACCCCATAAGCTCCTGGTCAACATTCAATCTCTGTGTGTGGCCAGGGTGTGCTCTGTATAACTCCTGCAGCTCCTGGTCAACATTCCCATCTCTGTATGGCCAGGATGTGCTCTGTATACTCCTGCAGCTCCTGGTCAACATTCCCATCTGTGTGGCCAGGGTGTGCTCTGTTAACCCCTGCAGCTCCTGGTCAAGATTCCCATCACTGTGTGGCCAGGGTGTGCTCTGTTAACCCCTGCTCCTCGTCAACATTCCCATCACTGTGTGATGAGGGTGTGCTCTGTCTAACCCCAGCAGCTCCTGGTCAACATTCCCATCTGTGTTTGGCCAGGGTGTGCTCTGTATAACCCCTGCAGCTCCTGGTCAACATTCCCATCTCTGTGTGGCCAGGGTGTGCTCTGTATAAACCCTGCTCCTGGTCAACATTCCCATCTCTGTGTGGCCAGGGTGTGCTCTGTATAACCCCTGCTCCTGGTCAACATTCCCTTCTCTGTGTGGCCAGGGTGTGCTCTGTGTAACACCAGAAGCTCCTGGTCAACATTCCCATCTCTGTGTGGCCAGGGTGTGCTCTGTATAACACCTGCAACTCCTGGTCAACATTCTCATCTCTGTGTGGCCAGGGTGTGCTCTGTATAACCCCTGCAGCTCCTGGTCAACATTCCCATCTCTGTGTGGCCAGGGTGTGCTCTGTATAACCCCTGCAGCTCCTGGTTAACATTCCCATCTCTGTGTGGCCAGTGTGGGATCTGTAGAACCCCTGCAACTCCTGGTCAGCATTCCCATCTGTGTGGTCAGGATGTGCTCTGTATAACCCCTGCAACTCCTGGTCAACATTCCCATCTGTGTGGCCAGGGTCGCTCTGTATACCCCTGCTCCTGGTCAACATTCCCATCACTGTGTGGCATGGGTGTGCTCTGTCTAACCCAAGCAGCTCCTGGTGAACATTCCCATCTGTGTGTGGCCAGGGTGTGCTCTGTATACCCCTGCTCCTGGTCAACATTCCCATCACTGTGTGGTCAGGATGTGCTCTGTATTACCCCTGCAACTCCTGGTCTACATTCCCATCACTGTGTGGTCAGGATGTTCTCTGTATAACCCCTGCATGTCCTGGTCAAGATTCCCATCTCTGTGTGGCCACGATGTGCTCTGTCTAAGCCCTGCAGCTCCTGGTCAACATTCCCATCTCCGTATGGCCAGGATGTGCTCTGCATAATCCCTGCTCCTGGTCAACATTCCCACCTCTGTGTGGTCAGGGTGTTCTCTGTACAACCCCTGCAGCTCCTGGTCAACATTCCCATCTCTGTGTGGCCAGGGTGTGCACTGTATAACCCCAGCAGCTCCTGGTCAACATTCGCATTTCTGTGTGTGGCCAGGGCGTGCTCTGTATAACCCCAGCAGCTCCTGGTCAACATTCTCATCTCTGTGTGTGGCCAGGGTGTGCTCTGTATAACCCCTGCAGCTCCTGGTCAACATTCCCATCTCTGTGTGACCAGGGTGTGCTCTGTATAACCCCTGCAGCTCCTGGTCAACATTCCCATCTGTGTGTGCCCAGGGTATGCTCTGTATAACTCCTGCAGCTCCTGGTCACCATTCCCATCTCTGTGAGGCCAGGTTGTGCTCTGTATAACTCCTGCAGCTCCTGGTCAACATTCCCATTTCTGTGTGTGGCCAGGGTGTGCTCTGTATAACCCCTGCAGCTCCTGGTTAACATTCCCATCTCTGTGTGCGGCCAGGGTGTGCTCTGTATAACTCCTACATCTCCTGGTCAACATGTCCTTCTCTGTGAGGCCAGGGTGTGCTCTGTATAACCCCTGCAGCTCCTGGTCAACATTCCCATCTCTGTGTGGCCAGGGTGTGCTCAGTATAAATTCTGCTCCTGGTCAACATTCCCATCACTGTGTGGTCAGGATGTGCTCTGTATAACCCCTGCAACTCCTGGTCTACATTCCCATCACTGTGTGGTCAGGATGTTCTCTGTATAACCCCTGCATGTCCTGGTCAAGATTCCCATCTCTGTGTGGCCACGATGTGCTCTGTCTAACCCCTGCAGCTCCTGGTCAACATTCCCATCTCCGTATGGCCAGGATGTGCTCTGCATAATCCCTGCTCCTGGTCAACATTCCCACCTCTGTGTGGTCAGGGTGTTCTCTGTATAACCCCTGCAGCTCCTGGTCAACATTCCCATCACTGTGTGGCCAGGGTGTGCTCTGTACAACCCCTGCAGCTCCTGGTCAACATTCCCATCTCTGTGTGGACAGGGTGTGCACTGTATAACCCCAGCAGCTCCTGGTCAACATTCGCATCTCTGTGTGTGGCCAGGGCGTGCTCTGTATAACCCCAGCAGCTCCTGGTCAACATTCTCATCTCTGTGTGTGGCCAGGGTGTGCTCTGTGTAACCCCAGCAGCTCCTGGTCAACATTCCCATCTCTGTGTGGCCAGTGTGTGCACTGTATAACACCTGCAGCTCCTGGTCAACATTCTCATCTCTGTGTGACCATGGTGTGCTCTGTATAGCCCCTGCAGCTCCTGGTCAACATTCCCATCTCTGTGTGGCCAGGCTGTGCTCAGTATAACTCCTGCAGCTCCTGGTCGACATTCCCATCTCTGTGTGTCGATGGTGTGCTCTGTATAACTCCAGCAGCTCCTGGTCAACATTCCCATCTATGTGTGGCCAGGGTGTGCTCTGTATAACCCTTTTCAGCTCCTGGTGAACATTCCCATCTCTGTCTGGCCAGGATGTGCACTGTATAACCCCATAAGCTCCTGGTCAACATTCAATCTCTGTGTGTGGCCAGGGTGTGCTCTGTATAACTCCTGCAGCTCCTGGTCAACATTCCCATCTCTGTATGGCCAGGATGTGCTCTGTATACTCCTGCAGCTCCTGGTCAACATTCCCATCTGTGTGGCCAGGATGTGCTCTGTATACTCCTGCTGCTCCTGGTGAACATTCCCATCTCTGTGTGTGGTCAGGATGTGCTCTGTATCACCCCTGCAGCTCCTGGTCAACATTCCCATCTCTGTGTGGCCAGGATGTGCACTGTATAATCCCAGTAGCTCCTGGTCAACATTCCCATCTCTGTGTGTGGCCAGGGTGTGCTCTGTATAACTCCTGCAGCTCCTGGTCAACATTCCCATCTCTGTGTGTGGTCAGGGGGTGCTCTGTATAACTCCTGCAGCTCCTGGTCAACATTCCCATCTCTGTGTGTGGCCACAATGTGCTCTGTATAACTCCTGCAGCTCCTGGTCAACATTCCCATCTCTGTGTGGCCAGGGTGTGCTCTGTATAACACCTGCAGCTCCTGGTCAACATTCCCATCTCTGTGTGGCCAGGGTGTGCTCTGTATAACCCCTGCAGCTCCTGGTCAACATTCCCATCTGTGTGGCCAGGTTGTGCTCTGTTAACCCCTGCTCCTGGTCAACATTCCCATCACTGTGTGATCAGGGTGTGCTCTGTCTAACCCCAGCAGCTCCTGGTCAACATTCCCATCTGTGTGTGGCCAGGGTGTGCTCTGTATAACCCCTGCAGCTCCTGGTCAACATTCCCATCTCTGTGTGGCCAGTGTGGGATCTGTATAACCTCTGCAACTCCTGGTCAACATTCCCATCTGTGTGGTCAGGATGTGCTCTGTATAACCCCTGCAACTCCTGGTCAACATTCCCATCTGTGTGGCCAGGGTCGCTCTGTATACCCCTGCTCCTGGTCAAAATTCCCATCACTGTCTGGCCAGGGTATGTTCTGTCTAACCCAAGCAGCTCCTGGTCAACATTCCCATCTGTGTGTGGCCAGGGTGTGCTCTGTATACCCCTGCTCCTGGTCAACATTCCCATCACTGTGTGGTCAGGATGAGCTCTGTATAACCCCTGCAACTCCTGGTCTACATTCCCATCACTGTGTAGTCAGGATGTTCTCTGTATAACCCCTGCATCTACTGGTCAAGATTCCCATCTCTGTGTGGCCACGATGTGCTCTGTCTAACCCCAGCAGCTCCTGGTCAACATTCCCATCTCCGTATGGCCAGGATGTGCTCTACATAATCCCTGCTCCTGGTCAACATTCCCACCTCTGTGCGGTCAGGGTGTTCTCTGTATAACCCCAGCAACTCCTGGTCAACATTCCCATCTGTGTGGCCAGGGTGTGCTCTGTTAACCCCTGCAGCTCCTGGTCAACATTCCCATCACTGTGTGGCCAGGGTGTGCTCTGTTAACCCCTGCTCCTCGTCAACATTCCCTTCTCTGTGTGGCCAGGGTGTGCTCTGTGTAACACCAGAAGCTCCTGGTCAACATTCCCATCTCTGTGTGGCCAGGGTGTGCTCTGTATAACACCTGCAGCTCCTGGTCAACATTCTCATCTCTGTGTGGCCAGGGTGTGCTCTGTATAACCCCTGCAGCTCCTGGTCAACATTCCCATCTCTGTGTGGCCAGGGTGTGCTCTGTATAACCCCTGCAGCTCCTGGTTAACATTCCCATCTCTGTGTGGCCAGTGTGGGATCTGTATAACCCCTACAACTCCTGGTCAACATTCCCAATTGTGTGGTCAGGATGTGCTCTGTATAATCCCTGCAACTCCTGGTCAACATTCCCATCTGTGTGGCCAGGGTCGCTCTGTATACCCCTGCTCCTGGTCAACATTCCCATCACTGTGTGGCCAGGGTGTGCTCTGTCTAACCCAAGCAGCTCCTGGTGAACATTCCCATCTGTGTGTGGCCAGGGTGTGCTCTGTATACCCCTGCTCCTGGTCAACATTCCCATCACTGTGTGGTCAGGATGTGCTCTGTATAACCCCTGCAACTCCTGGTCTACATTCCCATCACTGTGTGGTCAGGATGTTCTCTGTCTAACCCCTGCAGCTCCTGGTCAACATTCCCATCTCCGTATGGCCAGGATGTGCTCTGCATAATCCCTGCTCCTGGTCAACATTCCCACCTCTGTGTGGTCAGGGTGTTCTCTGTATAACCCCTGCAGCTCCTGGTCAACATTCCCATCTCTGTGTGGCCAGGGTGTGCTCTGTACAACCCCTGCAGCTCCTGGTCAACATTCCCATCTCTGTGTGGCCAGGGTGTGCACTGTATAACCACAGCAGCTCCTGGTCAACATTCGCATCTCTGTGTGTGGCCAGGGCGTGCTCTGTATAACCCCAGCAGCTCCTGGTCAACATTCTCATCTCTGTGTGTGGCCAGGGTGTGCTCTGTGTAACCCCAGCAGCTCCTGGTCAACATTCCCATCCCTGTGTGGCCAGTGTGTGCACTGTATAACACCTGCAGCTCCTGGTCAACATTCTCATCTCTCTGTGACCATGGTGTGCTCTGTTAACCCCTGCAGCTCCTGGTCAACATTCCCATCTCTGTGTGGCCAGGCTGTGCTCAGTATAACTCCTGCAGCTCCTGGTCGACATTCTCATCTCTGTGTGTCGATGGTGTGCTCTGTATAACCCCAGCAGCTCCTGGTCAACATTCCCATCTCTGTGTGGCCAGGGTGTGCTCTGTATAACCCTTTTCAGCTCCTGGTGAACATTCCCATCTCTGTGTGGCCAGGATGTGCACTGTATAACCCCAGAAGCTCCTGGTCAACATTCCGATCTCTGTGTGTGGCCAGGGTGTGCTCTGTTTAACTCCTGCAGCTCCTGGTCAACATGTCCTTCTCTGTGAGACCAAGGTTTGCTCTCTATATCCCCTGCAGCTCCTGGTCAACATTCCCATCTCTGTGTGGCCAGGGTGTGCTCTGTATAACTCCTGCAGCTCCTGGTCAACATTCCCATCTCTGTGTGTGGCCAGGGTGTGCTCTGTATAACCCCTGCAGCTCCTGGTCAACATTCCCATCTGTGTGTGCCCAGCGTATGCTCTGTATAACTCCTGCAGCTCCTGGTCAACATTCCCATCTCTGTGTGGCCAGGTTGTGCTCTGTATAACTCCTGCAGCTCCTGGTCAACATTCCCATTTCTGTGTGTGGCCAGGGTGTGCTCTGTATAACCCCTGCAGCTCCTGGTTAACATTCCCATCTCTGTGTGCGGCCAGGGTGTGCTCTGTATAACTCCTGCAGCTCCTGGTCAACATTCCCATCTCAGTGTGGCCAGGTTGTGCTCTGTATAGCTCCTGCAGCTCCTGGTCAACATTCCCATTTCTGTGTGTGGCCAGGGTGTGCTCTGTATAAACCCTGCAGCTCCTGGTTAACATTCCCATCTCTGTGTGTGGCCAGGGTGTGCTCTGTATAACTCCTGCAGCTCCTGGTCAACATTCCCATCTCTGTGTGTGGTCAGGGGGTGCTCTGTATAACTCCTGCAGCTCCTGGTCAACATTCCCATCTCTGTGTGTGGCCACAATGTGCTCTGTATAACTCCTGCAGCTCCTGGTCAACATTCCCATCTCTGTGTGGCCAGGGTGTGCTCTGTATAACACCTGCAGCTCCTGGTCAACATTCCCATCTCTGTGTGGCCAGGGTGTGCTCTGTATAACCCCTGCAGCTCCTGGTCAACATTCCCATCTGTGTGGCCAGGTTGTGCTCTGTTAACCCCTGCTCCTGGTCAACATTCCCATCACTGTGTGATCAGGGTGTGCTCTGTCTAACCCCAGCAGCTCCTGGTCAACATTCCCATCTGTGTGTGGCCAGGGTGTGCTCTGTATAACCCCTGCAGCTCCTGGTCAACATTCCCATCTCTGTGTGGCCAGTGTGGGATCTGTATAACCCCTGCAACTCCTGGTCAACATTCCCATCTGTGTGGTCAGGATGTGCTCTGTATAACCCCTACAACTCCTGGTCAACATTCCCATCTGTGTGGCCAGGGTCGCTCTGTATACCCCTGCTCCTGGTCAACATTCCCATCACTGTGTGGCCAGGGTATGTTCTGTCTAACCCAAGCAGCTCCTGGTCAACATTCCCATCTGTGTGTGGCCAGGGTGTGCTCTGTATACCCCTGCTCCTGGTCAACATTCCCATCACTGTGTGGTCAGGATGAGCTCTGTATAACCCCTGCAACTCCTGGTCTACATTCCCATCAGTGTGTAGTCAGGATGTTCTCTGTATAACCCCTGCATCTACTGGTCAAGATTCCCATCTCTGTGTGGCCACGATGTGCTCTGTCTAACCCCAGCAGCTCCTGGTCAACATTCCCATCTCCGTATGGCCAGGATGTGCTCTACATAATCCCTGCTCCTGGTCAACATTCCCACCTCTGTGCGGTCAGGGTGTTCTCTGTATAACCCCTGCAACTCCTGGTCAACATTCCCATCTGTGTGGCCAGGGTGTGCTCTGTTAACCCCTGCAGCTCCTGGTCAACATTCCCATCACTGTGTGGCCAGGGTGTGCTCTGTTAACCCCTGCTCCTCGTCAACATTCCCTTCTCTGTGTGGCCAGGGTGTGCTCTGTGTAACACCAGAAGCTCCTGGTCAACATTCCCATCTCTGTGTGGCCAGGGTGTGCTCTGTATAACCCCTGCAGCTCCTGGTCAACATTCCCATCTCTGTGTGGCCAGGGTGTGCTCTGTATAACCCCTGCAGCTCCTGGTTAACATTCCCATCTCTGTGTGGCCAGTGTGGGATCTGTATATCCCCTGCAACTCCTGGTCAACATTCCCAATTGTGTGGTCAGGATGTGCTCTGTATAACCCCTGCAACTCCTGGTCAACATTCCCATCTGTGTGGCCAGGGTCGCTCTGTATACCCCTGCTCCTGGTCAACATTCCCATCACTGTGTGGCCAGGGTGTGCTCTGTCTAACCCAAGCAGCTCCTGGTGAACATTCCCATCTGTGTGTGGCCAGGGTGTGCTCTGTATAACCCCTGCAACTCCTG
The DNA here is from genome assembly GCF_047496885.1 of Scyliorhinus torazame. Taxonomy (NCBI): domain Eukaryota; kingdom Metazoa; phylum Chordata; class Chondrichthyes; order Carcharhiniformes; family Scyliorhinidae; genus Scyliorhinus; species Scyliorhinus torazame. The sequence goes on from NC_092711.1 coordinate 57,640,691, forward strand.
GTCTACATTCCCATCACTGTGTGGTCAGGATGTTCTCTGTATAACCCCTGCATGTCCTGGTCAAGATTCCCATCTCTGTGTGGCCACGATGTGCTCTGTCTAACCCCTGCAGCTCCTGGTCAACATTCCCATCTCCGTATGGCCAGGATGTGCTCTGCATAATCCCTGCTCCTGGTCAACATTCCCACCTCTGTGTGGTCAGGGTGTTCTCTGTATAACCCCTGCAGCTCCTGGTCAACATTCCCATCTCTGTGTGGCCAGGGTGTGCTCTGTACAACCCCTGCAGCTCCTGGTCAACATTCCCATCTCTGTGTGGCCAGGGTGTGCACTGTATAACCCCAGCAGCTCCTGGTCAACATTCGCATCTCTGTGTGTGGCCAGGGCGTGCTCTGTATAACCCCAGCAGCTCCTGGTCAACATTCTCATCTCTGTGTGTGGCCAGGGTGTGCTCTGTGTAACCCCAGCAGCTCCTGGTCAACATTCCCATCTCTGTGTGGCCAGTGTGTGCACTGTATAACACCTGCAGCTCCTGGTCAACATTCCCATCTCTGTGTGGCCAGGCTGTGCTCAGTATAACTCCTGCAGCTCCTGGTCGACATTCCCATCTCTGTGTGTCGATGGTGTGCTCTGTATAACCCCAGCAGCTCCTGGTCAACATTCCCATCTCTGTGTGGCCAGGGTGTGCTCTGTATAACCCTTTTCAGCTCCTGGTGAACATTCCCATCTCTGTGTGGCCAGGATGTGCACTGTATAACCCCAGAAGCTCCTGGTCAACATTCCCATCTCTGTGTGTGGCCAGGGTGTGCTCTGTATAACTCCTGCAGCTCCTGGTCAACATGTCCTTCTCTGTGAGCCCAAGGTTTGCTCTCTATATCCCCTGCAGCTCCTGGTCAACATTCCCATCTCTGTGTGGCCAGGGTGTGCTCTGTATAACTCCTGCAGCTCCTGGTGAACATTCCCATCTCTGTGTGTGGCCAGGGTGTGCTCTGTATAACCCCTGCAGCTCCTGGTCAACATTCCCATCTGTGTGTGCCCAGGGTATGCTCTGTATAACTCCTGCAGCTCCTGGTCAACATTCCCATCTCTGTGTGGCCAGGTTGTGCTCTGTATAACTCCTGCAGCTCCTGGTCAACATTCCCATTTCTGTGTGTGGCCAGGGTGTGCTCTGTATAACCCCTGCAGCTCCTGGTTAACATTCCCATCTCTGTGTGCGGCCAGGGTGTGCTCTGTATAACTCCTGCATCTCCTGGTCAACATTCCCATCTCTGTGAGGCCAGGGTGTGCTCTGTATAACCCCTGCAGCTCCTGGTCAACATTCCCATCTCTGTGTGGCCAGGGTGTGCTCAGTATAACCCCTGCAGCTCCTGGTCAACAGTCCCATCTGTGTGTGCCCAGGGTGTGCTCTGTATAACTCCTCAGCTCCTGGTCAACATTCCCATCTCTGTGTGGCCAGTGTGTGCTCTGTATAACCCCTGCAGCTCCTGGCGAACATTCCCATCTCTGTGTGGCCAGGATGTGCTCTGTATACTCCTGCAGCACCTGGTCAACATTCCCATCTCTGTCTGGCCAGGGTGTGCTCTGTATAACTCCTGCAGCTCCTGGTCAACATTCCCATCTCTGTGTGGCTAGTTTGTGCTCTGTATAATCCCTGCAGCTCCTGGTCAATATTCCCATTTCTGTGTGGCCAGGGTGTGCTCTGTATAACCCCTGCAGCTCCTGGTCAACATTCCCATCTCTGTGTGGCCAGGGTGTGCTCTGTATAACCCATGCAGCTCCTGGTCAACATTCCCATCTGTGTGTGTGTCCAGGGTGTGCTCTGTATATCTCCTGCAGCTCCTGGTCAACATTCCCATCTGTGTGGCCAGGATGTGCACTGTATAATCCCAGTAGCTCCTTGTCAACATTTCCATCTCTGTGTGTGGCCAGGGTGTGCTCTGTATAACTCCTGCAGCTCCTGGTCAACCTTCCCATCTCTGTGTGGCCAGGGTGTGCTCTGTATAACCCCTGCAGCTCCTGGTCAACATTCCCCTTTCTGTGTGGCCAGGGTGTGCTCTGTATAACTCCTGCAGCTCCTGGTCAACATTCCCATCTCTGTGTGGCCAGGGTGTGCTCTGTATAACCCCTGCAGCTCCTGGTCAACATTCCCATCTCTGTGAGGCCAGGGTGTGCTCTGTATAAAACCTGCAGCTCCTGGTCAACATTCCCATCTCTGTGTGGCCAGGGTGTGCTCTGTATAACTCCTGCAGCACCTGGTCAACATGTCCTTCTCAGTGAGGCCAGGTGGCGCTCTGTATAACCCCTGTAGCTCCTGGTCAACATTCACAGCTGTGTGTTCCCAGGGTATGCTCTGTATAACTCCTGCAGCTCCTGGTCAACATTCCCATCTCTGTGTGGCCAGGTTGTGCTCTGTATAACTCCTGCAGCTCCTGGTCAACATTCCCATTTCTGTGTGTGGGCAGGGTGTGCTCTGTATAACCCCTGCAGCTCCTGGTCAACATTCCCATCTCTGTGTGGCCAGTGTGTGCTCTGTATAACCCCTGCAGCTCCTGGTAAACATTCCCATCTCTGTGTGGCCAGGGTGTGCTCTGTATAACTCCTGCAGCTCCTGGCCAACATTCCCATCTCTGTGAGGCCAGGGTGTGGCTGTATAACTCCTGCAGCTCCTGGTCAACATTCCCATCTCTGTGTGGCCAAGGTGTTCTCTGTATAACCCCTGCAGCTCCTGGTCAACATTCCCATCTCTGTGTGGCCAGGGTGTGCTCTGTATAACCCCAGCAGCTCCTGGTCAACATTCCCATCTCCGTGTGGCCAGGGTGTGCTCTGTATAACCCCTGCAGCTCCTGGTCAACATTCCCTTCTCTGTGTGGCCAGGGTGTGCTCTGTATAACCCCTGCTCCTGGTCAACATTCCCTTCTCTTTGTGGCCAGGTTGTGCTCTGTATAACCACCTTTCCTGGTCAACATTCCCATCTCTGTGTGTGGCCAGGGTGTGCTCTGTATAACCCCTGCAGCTCCTGGTCAACATTCCCACCTCTGTGTGGTCAGGGTGTTCTCTGTATAACCCCTGCAACTCCTGGTCAACATTCCCATCTGTGTGGCCAGGGTGTGCTCTGTTGACCCCTGCTACTGGTCAACATTCCCATCACTGTGTGATCAGGGTGTGCTCTGTCTAACCCCAGCAGCTCCTGGTCAACATTCCCATCTGTGTGTGGCCAGGGTGTGCTCTGTATAACCCCTGCAGCTCCTGGTCAACATTCCCATCTTTGTGTGGCCAGTGTGGGATCAGTATAACCCCTGCAACTCCTGGTCAACATTCCCATCTGTGTGGTCAGGATGTGCTCTGTATACCCCTGCTCCTGGTCAACATTCCCATCACTGTGTGGCCAGGGTGTGCTCTTTATACCCCTGCTCCTGGTCAACATTCCCATCACTGTGTGGTCAGGATGTGCTCTGTATAACCCCTGCAACTCCTGGTCTACTTCCCATCACTGTGTGGTCAGGATGTTCTCTGTATAACCCCTGCAGCTCCTGGTCAACATTCCCATCTCTGTGTGGCCAGTGTGGGATCAGTATAACCCCTGCAACTCCTGGTCAACATTCCCATGTGTGTGGTCAGGATGTGCTCTGTATAACCCCTGCAACTCCTGGTCAACATTCCCATCTGTGTGGCCAGGGTCGGTCTGTATACCCCTGCTCCTGGTCAACATTCCCATCACTGTGTGGCCAGGGTGTGCTCTGTCTAACCCAAGCAGCTCATGGTCAACATTCCCATCTGTGTGTGGCCAGGGTGTGCTCTGTATACCCCTGCTCCTGGTCAACATTCCCATCACTGTGTGGTCAGGATGTGCTCTGTATAACCCCTGCAACTCCTGGTCTACATTCCCATCACTGTGTGGTCAGGATGTTCTCTGTATAACCCCTGCATCTCCTGGTCAAGATTCCCATCTCTGTGTGGCCACGATGTGCTCTGTCTAACACCTGCAGTTCCTGGTCAACATTCCCATCTCCGTATGGCCAGGATGTGCTCTGCATAATCCCTGCTCCTGGTCAACATTCCCACCTCTGTGTGGTCAGGGTGTTCCCTGTATAACCCCTGCAACTCCTGGTCAACATTCCCATCTGTGTGGCCAGGGTGTGCTCTGTTAACCCCTGCTCCTGGTCAACATTCCCATCACTGTGTGTCCAGGGTGTGCTCTGTATAACCCCTGCAGCTCCTGGTTAACATTCCCATCTCTGTGTGTGGCCACAATGTGCTCTGTATAACCCCAGCAGCTCCTGGTCAACATTTCCATCTCTGTGTGTGGTCAGGGGGTGCTCTGTATAACTCCTGCAGCTCCAGGTCAACCTTCCCATCTCTGTGTGGCCAGGGTGTGCTCTGTATAACCCCTGCAGCTCCTGGTTAACATTCCCATCTCTGTGTGTGGCCACAATGTGCTCTGTATAACTCCTGCAGCTCCTGGTCAACATTCCCATCTCTGTGAGGCCAGGGTGTGCTCTGTATAACACCTGCAGCTCCTGGTCAACATTCCCATCTGTGTGTGCCCAGGGTATGCTCTGTATAACTCCTGCAGCTCCTGGTCAACATTCCCGTCTCTGTGTGGCCAAGGTGTGCTCTGTTTAACTCCTGCAGCTCCTGGTCAACATGTCCTTCTCAGTGAGGCCAGGGTGTGCTCTGTATAACCCCAGCTCCTGGTCAACATTCCCATCTCTGTGAGGCCAGGGTGTGCTCTGTATAACACCTGCAGCTCCTGGTCAACATTCCATCACTGTGTGGCCAGGGTGTGCTCTGTATAACCCCTGCAGCTCCTCGTCAACATTCTCAGCTTTGTGTTCCCAGGGTGTGCTCTGTATAACCCCTGCTCCTGGTCAACATTCCCATCTCTGTGTGTGCCCAGGGTGTGCTCTGAATAACTCCTGCAGCTCCTGGTCAACATTCCCATCTCTGTGTGGCCAGGTTGTGCTCTGTATAACTCCTGCAGCTCCTGGTCAACATTCCCATTTCTGTGTGTGGGCAGGGTGTGCTCTGTATAACCCCTGCAGCTCCTGGTCAACATTCCCATCTCTGTGTGTCCAGGGTGTGCTCTGTATAACCCCTGCAGCTCCTGGTAAACATTCCCATCTCTGTGTGTGGCCAGGGTGTGCTCTGTATAACCCCTGCAGCTGCTGGCCAACATTCACATCTCTGTGTGGCCAGTGTGGGATCTGTATAACCCCTGCAACTCCTGGTCAACATTCCCATCTGTGTGGTCAGGATGTGCTCTGTATAACCCCTGCAGCTCCTGGTCAACATTCCCATCACTGTGTGGCCATGGTGTGCTCTGTATAACCCCTGCAGCTCCTGGTCAACATTCCCATCTCTGTGTGGCCAGGGTGTGCCAGGGTGTGCTCTGTATAACCCCAGCAGCTCCTGGTCAACATTCCCATCTCTGTGTGGCCAAGGTGTGCTCTGTATAACCCCTGCAGTTCCTGGTTAACATTCCCATCTCTGTGTGTGGGCAGGATCTGCTCTGTATACTCCTGCAGCTCCTGGACAACATGCCCATCTCTGTGTGGCCAGGGTGTCCTCTGTATAACCCCTGCAGTTCCTGGTCAACATTCACATCTCTGTGTGGCCAGGGTGTGCTCTGTATAACACCAGCAGCTCCTGGTCAACATTCCCATCTCTGTGTGTCCAGGGTGTGCTCTGCATAACCCCTGCAGCTCCTGGTCAACATTCCCATCTCTGTGTGGCCAGGGTGTGCTCTGTATAACCCCTGCAGCTCCTGGTCAACATTCCCACCTCTGTGTGGTCTGGGTGTTCTCTGTATAACCCCTGCAACTCCTGGTCAAGATTCCCATCTGTGTGGCCATGGTGTGCTCTGTTAACCCCTGCTCCTGGTCAACATTCCCATCACTGTGTGATCGGGGTGTGCTCTGTCTAACCCCAGCAGCTCCTGGTCAACATTCCCATCTGTGTGTGGCCAGGGTGTGCTCTGTATAACCCCTGCAGCTCCTGGTCAACATTCCCATCTCTGTGTGGCCAGTGTGGGATCTGTATAACCCCTGCAACTCCTGGTCAACATTCCCATCTGTGTGGCCAGGGTCGCTCTGTATACATCTGCGCCTGGTCAACATTCCCATCACTGTGTGGCCAGGGTGTGCTCTGTCTCACGCAAGCAGCTCCTGGTCAACATTCCCATCTGTGTGTGGCCAGGGTGTGCTCTGTATACCCCTGCTCCTGGTCAACATTCCCATCACTGTGTGGTCAGGATGTCCTCTGTATAACCCCTGCATCTCCTGGTCAAGATTCCCATCTCTGTGTGGCCACGATGTGCTCTGTCTAACCCCTGCAGCTCCTGGTCAACATTCCCATCTCCGTATGGCCAGGATGTGCTCTGCATAATCCCTGCTCCTGGTCAACATTCCCACCTCTGTGTGGTCAGGGTTTTCTCTGTATAACCCCTGCAACTCCTGGTCAACATTCCCATCTGTGTGGCCAGGGTGTGCTCTGTTAACCCCTGCTCCTGGTCAACATTCCCATCACTCTGTGATCAAGGTGTGCTCTGTCTAACCCCAGCAGCTCCTGGTCAACGTTCCCATCTGTGTGTGGCCAAGGTGTGCTCTGTATACCCCTGCAGCTCCTGGTCAAATTTCCCATCCATGTGTGGCCAGGGTGTGCTCTGTATAACCCCTGCAGCTCCTGGTCAAAATTCCCATCTATGTGTTGCCAGAGTGTGCTCTGTATAACCCCTGCAGCTCCTGGTCAAAATTCCCATCTATGTGTGGCCAGGGTGTGCTCTGTATAAGCCCTGCAGCTCCTGGTCAACATTCCCATCTCTGTGTGGCCAGGGTGTGCACTGTATAACCCCAGTAGTTCCTGGTCAACATTCGCATCTCTGTGTGTGGCCAGGGCGTGCTCTGTATAACTCCAGCAGCTCCTGGTCAACATTCTCATCTCTGTGTGTGGCCAGGGTGTGCTCTGTGTAACCCCAGCAGCTCCTGGTCAACATTCCCATCTCTGTGTGGCCAGTGTGTGCTCTGTATAACTCCTGCAGCTCCTGGTCAACATTCTCATCTCTGTGTGGCCAGGGTGTGCTCTGTATAACCCCTGCAGCTCCTGGTCAACATTCCCATCTCTGTGTGGCCAGGCTGTGCTCAGTATAACTCCTGCAGATCCTGGTCGACATTCCCATCTCTGTGTGTCGATGGTGTGCTCTGTATAACCCCAGCAGCTCCTGGTCAACATTCCCATCTCTGTGTGGCCAGGGTGTGCTCTGTGTAACACCAGAAGCTCCTGGTCAACATTCCCATCTCTGTGTGGCCAGGGTGTGCTCTGTATAACACCTGCAGCTCCTGGTCAACATTCTCATCTCTGTGTGGCCAGGGTGTGCTCTGTCTAACCCAAGCAGCTCCTGGTGAACATTCCCATCTGTGTGTGGCCAGGGTGTGCTCTGTATACCCCTGCTCCTGGTCAACATTCCCATCACTGTGTGGTCAGGATGTGCTCTGTATAACCCCTGCAACTCCTGGTCAACATTCTCATCTCTGTGTGGCCAGGGTGTGCTCTGTATAACCCCTGCAGCTCCTGGTCAACATTCCCATCTCTGTGTGGCCAGGCTGTGCTCAGAATAACTCCTGCAGCTCCTGGTCGACATTCCCATCTCTGTGTGTCGATGGTGTGCTCTGTATAACCCCAGCACCTCCTGGTCAACATTCCCACCTCTGTGTGGCCAGGGTGTGCTCTGTATAACCCTTTTCAGCTCCTGGTGAACATTCCCATCTCTGTGTGGCCAGGATGTGCACTGTATAACCCCATAAGCTCCTGGTCAACATTCCCATCTCTGTGTGTGGCCAGGGTGTGCTCTGTATAACTCCTGCAGCTCCTGGTCAACATTCCCATCTCTGTGTGGCCAGGATGTGCTCTGTATACTCCTGCAGCTCCTGGTCAACATTCCCATCTCTGTGTGGCCAGGATGTGCTCTGTATACTCCTGCTGCTCCTGGTCAACATTCCCATCTCTATGTGTGGTCAGGATGTGCTCTGTATCACCCCTGCAGCTCCTGGTCAACATTCCCATCTCTGTGTGGCCAGGATGTGCACTGTATAATCCCAGTAGCTCCTGGTCAACATTCCCATCTCTGTGTGTGGCCAGGGTGTGCTCTGTATAACTCCTGCAGCTCCTGGTGAACATTCCCATCTCTGTGTGTGGTCAGGGTGTGCTCTGTAGAACTCCTGCAGCTCCTGGTCAACATTCCCATCTCTGTGTGTGGCCACAATGTGCTCTGTATAACTCCTGCAGCTCATCTCTGTGTTGCCAGGGTGTGCTCTGTATAACCCCTGCAGCTCCTGGTCAACATTCCCATCTCTGTGAGGCCAGGGTGTGCTCTGTATAACACCTGCAGCTCCTGGTCAACATTCCCATCTCTGTGTGACCAGGGTGTGCTCTGTATAACCCCTGCAGCTCCTGGTCAACATTCCCAGCTGTGTGTTCCCAGGGTATGCTCTGTATAACTCCTGCAGCTCCTGGTCAACATTCCCATTTCTGTGTGTGGGCAGGGTGTGCTCTGTATAACCCCTGCAGCTCCTGGTCAACATTCCCATCTCTGTGTGTCCAGGGGGTGCTCTGCATAACCCCTGCAGCTCCTGGTCAACATTCCCATCTCTGTGTGGCCAGGGTGTGCTCTGTATAACCCCTGCAGCTCCTGGTCAACATTCCCATCTCTGTGTGGCCAGGATGTGCACTGTATAATCCCAGTAGCTCCTGGTCAACATTCCCATCTCTGTGTGTGGCCAGGGTGTGCTCTGTATAACTCCTGCAGCTCCTGGTGAACATTCCCATCTCTGTGTGTGGTCAGGGTGTGCTCTGTAGAACTCCTGCAGCTCCTGGTCAACATTCCCATCTCTGTGTGTGGCCACAATGTGCTCTGTATAACTCCTGCAGCTCCTGGTCAACATTCCCATCTCTGTGTTGCCAGGGTGTGCTCTGTATAACCCCTGCAGCTCCTGGTCAACATTCCCATCTCTGTGAGGCCAGGGTGTGCTCTGTATAACACCTGCAGCTCCTGGTCAACATTCCCATCTCTGTGTGGCCAGGGTGTGCTCTGTATAACCCCTGCAGCTCCTGGTCAACATTCCCAGCTGTGTGTTCCCAGGGTATGCTCTGTATAACTCCTGCAGCTCCTGGTCAACATTCCCATTTCTGTGTGTGGGCAGGGTGTGCTCTGTATAACCCCTGCAGCTCCTGGTCAACATTCCCATCTCTGTGTGTCCAGGGTGTGCTCTGCATAACCCCTGCAGCTCCTGGTCAACATTCCCATCTCTGTGTGGCCAGGGTGTGCTCTGTATAACCCCAGCAGCTCCTTGTCAACATTCCCTTCTCTGTGTGGCCAGGGTGTGCTCTGTATAACCCCTGCTCCTGGTCAACATTCCCTTCTCTGTGTGGCCAGGGTGTGCTCTGTATAACCCCTGCAGCTCCTGGTCAACATTCCCATCTCTGTGTGGTCAGGATGTGCTCTGTATAACCCCTGCAACTCCTGGTCAACATTCCCATCTGTGTGGTCAGGATGTGCTCTGTATAACCCCTGCAACTCCTGGTCAACATTCCCATCTGTGTGGCCAGGGTGTGCTCTGTGTACCCCTGCTCCTGGTCAACATTCCCATCACTGTGTGACCAGGGTTGTTCTGTCTAACCCAAGCAGCTCCTGGTCAACATTCCCATCTGTGTGTGGCCAGGGTGTGCTCTGTATACCCCTGCTCCTGGTCAACATTCCCATCACTGTGTTGTCAGGATGAGCTCTGTATAACCCCTGCAACTCCTGGTCTACATTCCCATCACTGTGTGGTCAGGATGTTGTCTGTATAACCCCTGCATCTACTGGTCAAGATTCCCATCTCTGTGTGGCCACGATGTGCTCTGTCTAACCCCAGCAGCTCCTGGTCAACATTCCCATCTCCGTATGGCCAGGATGTGCTCTGCATAATCCCTGCTCCTGGTCAACATTCCCACCTCTGTGTGGTCAGGGTGTTCTCTGTATAACCCCTGCAACTCCTGGTCAACATTCCCATCTGTGTGGCCAGGGTGTGCTCTGTTAACCCCTGCAGCTCCTGGTCAAGATTCCCATCACTGTGTGGCCAGGGTGTGCTCTGTTAACCCCTGCTCCTCGTCAACATTCCCATCACTGTGTGATGAGGGTGTGCTCTGTCTAACCCCAGCAGCTCCTGGTCAACATTCCCATCTGTGTTTGGCCAGGGTGTGCTCTGTATAACCCCTGCAGCTCCTGGTCAACATTCCCATCTCTGTGTGGCCAGGGTGTGCTCCGTATAAACCCTGCTCCTGGTCAACATTCCCATCTCTGTGTGGCCAGGGTGTGCTCTGTATAACCCCTGCTCCTGGTCAACATTCCCTTCTCTGTGTGGCCAGGGTGTGCTCTGTGTAACACCAGAAGCTCCTGGTCAACATTCCCATCTCTGTGTGGCCAGGGTGTGCTCTGTATAACACCTGCAACTCCTGGTCAACATTCTCATCTCTGTGTGGCCAGGGTGTGCTCTGTATAACCCCTGCAGCTCCTGGTCAACATTCCCATCTCTGTGTGGCCAGGGTGTGCTCTGTATAACCCCTGCAGCTCCTGGTTAACATTCCCATCTCTGTGTGGCCAGTGTGGGATCTGTAGAACCCCTGCAACTCCTGGTCAGCATTCCCATCTGTGTGGTCAGGATGTGCTCTGTATAACCCCTGCAACTCCTGGTCAACATTCCCATCTGTGTGGCCAGGGTCGCTCTGTATACCCCTGCTCCTGGTCAACATTCCCATCACTGTGTGGCCAGGGTGTGCTCTGTCTAACCCAAGCAGCTCCTGGTGAACATTCCCATCTGTGTGTGGCCAGGGTGTGCTCTGTATACCCCTGCACCTGGTCAACATTCCCATCACTGTGTGGTCAGGATGTGCTCTGTATTACCCCTGCAACTCCTGGTCTACATTCCCATCACTGTGTGGTCAGGATGTTCTCTGTATAACCCCTGCATGTCCTGGTCAAGATTCCCATCTCTGTGTGGCCACGATGTGCTCTGTCTAAGCCCTGCAGCTCCTGGTCAACATTCCCATCTCCGTATGGCCAGGATGTGCTCTGCATAATCCCTGCTCCTGGTCAACATTCCCACCTCTGTGTGGTCAGGGTGTTCTCTGTATAACCCCTGCAGCTCCTGGTCAACATTCCCATCACTGTGTGGCCAGGGTGTGCTCTGTACAACCCCTGCAGCTCCTGGTCAACATTCCCATCTCTGTGTGGCCAGGGTGTGCACTGTATAACCCCAGCAGCTCCTGGTCAACATTCGCATTTCTGTGTGTGGCCAGGGCATGCTCTGTATAACCCCAGCAGCTCCTGGTCAACATTCTCATCTCTGTGTGTGGCCAGGGTGTGCTCTGTATAACCCCTGCAGCTCCTGGTCAACATTCCCATCTCTGTGTGACCAGGGTGTGCTCTGTATAACCCCTGCAGCTCCTGGTCAACATTCCCATCTGTGTGTGCCCAGGGTATGCTCTGTATAACTCCTGCAGCTCCTGGTCACCATTCCCATCTCTGTGAGGCCAGGTTGTGCTCTGTATAACTCCTGCAGCTCCTGGTCAACATTCCCATTTCTGTGTGTGGCCAGGGTGTGCTCTGTATAACCCCTGCAGCTCCTGGTTAACATTCCCATCTCTGTGTGCGGCCAGGGTGTGCTCTGTATAACTCCTGCATCTCCTGGTCAACATGTCCTTCTCTGTGAGGCCAGGGTGTGCTCTGTATAACCCCTGCAGCTCCTGGTCAACATTCCCATCTCTGTGTGGCCAGGGTGTGCTCAGTATAAATTCTGCTCCTGGTCAACATTCCCATCACTGTGTGGTCAGGATGTGCTCTGTATAACCCCTGCAACTCCTGGTCTACATTCCCATCACTGTGTGGTCAGGATGTTCTCTGTATAACCCCTGCATGTCCTGGTCAAGATTCCCATCTCTGTGTGGCCACGATGTGCTCTGTCTAACCCCTGCAGCTCCTGGTCAACATTCCCATCTCCGTATGGCCAGGATGTGCTCTGCATAATCCCTGCTCCTGGTCAACATTCCCACCACTGTGTGGTCAGGGTGTTCTCTGTATAACCCCTGCAGCTCCTGGTCAACATTCCCATCACTGTGTGGCCAGGGTGTGCTCTGTACAACCCCTGCAGCTCCTGGTCAACATTCCCATCTCTGTGTGGACAGGGTGTGCACTGTATAACCCCAGCAGCTCCTGGTCAACATTCGCATCTCTGTGTGTGGCCAGGGCGTGCTCTGTATAACCCCAGCAGCTCCTGGTCAACATTCTCATCTCTGTGTGTGGCCAGGGTGTGCTCTGTGTAACCCCAGCAGCTCCTGGTCAACATTCCCATCTCTGTGTGGCCAGTGTGTGCACTGTATAACACCTGCAGCTCCTGGTCAACATTCTCATCTCTGTGTGACCATGGTGTGCTCTGTATAGCCCCTGCAGCTCCTGGTCAACATTCCCATCTCTGTGTGGCCAGGCTGTGCTCAGTATAACTCCTGCAGCTCCTGGTCGACATTCCCATCTCTGTGTGTCGATGGTGTGCTCTGTATAACTCCAGCAGCTCCTGGTCAACATTCCCATCTATGTGTGGCCAGGGTGTGCTCTGTATAACCCTTTTCAGCTCCTGGTGAACATTCCCATCTCTGTCTGGCCAGGATGTGCACTGTATAACCCCATAAGCTCCTGGTCAACATTCAATCTCTGTGTGTGGCCAGGGTGTGCTCTGTATAACTCCTGCAGCTCCTGGTCAACATTCCCATCTCTGTATGGCCAGGATGTGCTCTGTATACTCCTGCAGCTCCTGGTCAACATTCCCATCTGTGTGGCCAGGATGTGCTCTGTATACTCCTGCTGCTCCTGGTGAACATTCCCATCTCTGTGTGTGGTCAGGATGTGCTCTGTATCATCCCTGCAGCTCCTGGTCAACATTCCCATCTCTGTGTGGCCAGGATGTGCACTGTATAATCCCAGTAGCTCCTGGTCAACATTCCCATCTCTGTGTGTGGCCAGGGTGGGCTCTGTATAACTCCTGCAGCTCCTGGTCAACATTCCCATCTCTGTGTGTGGTCAGGGGGTGCTCTGTATAACTCCTGCAGCTCCTGGTCAACATTCCCATCTCTGTGTGTGGCCACAATGTGCTCTGTATAACTCCTGCAGCTCCTGGTCAACATTCCCATCTCTGTGTGGCCAGGGTGTGCTCTGTATAACACCTGCAGCTCCTGGTCAACATTCCCATCTCTGTGTGGCCAGGGTGTGCTCTGTATAACCCCTGCAGATCCTGGTCAACATTCCCATCTGTGTGGCCAGGTTGTGCTCTGTTAACCCCTGCTCCTGGTCAACATTCCCATCACTGTGTGATCAGGGTGTGCTCTGTCTAACCCCAGCAGCTCCTGGTCAACATTCCCATCTGTGTGTGGCCAGGGTGTGCTCTGTATAACCCCTGCAGCTCCTGGTCAACATTCCCATCTCTGTGTGGCCAGTGTGGGATCTGTATAACCCCTGCAACTCCTGGTCAACATTCCCATCTGTGTGGTCAGGATGTGCTCTGTATAACCCCTGCAACTCCTGGTCAACATTCCCATCTGTGTGGCCAGGGTCGCTCTGTATACCCCTGCTCCTGGTCAACATTCCCATCACTGTGTGGCCAGGGTATGTTCTGTCTAACCCAAACAGCTCCTGGTCAACATTCCCATCTGTGTGTGGCCAGGGTGTGCTCTGTATACCCCTGCTCCTGGTCAACATTCCCATCACTGTGTGGTCAGGATGAGCTCTGTATAACCCCTGCAACTCCTGGTCTACATTCCCATCACTGTGTAGTCAGGATGTTCTCTGTATAACCCCTGCATCTACTGGTCAAGATTCCCATCTCTGTGTGGCCACGATGTGCTCTGTCTAACCCCAGCAGCTCCTGGTCAACATTCCCATCTCCGTATGGCCAGGATGTGCTCTACATAATCCCTGCTCCTGGTCAACATTCCCACCTCTGTGCGGTCAGGGTGTTCTCTGTATAACCCCTGCAACTCCTGGTCAACATTCCCATCTGTGTGGCCAGGGTGTGCTCTGTTAACCCCTGCAGCTCCTGGTCAACATTCCCATCACTGTGTGGCCAGGGTGTGCATTGTTAACCACTGCTCCTCGTCAACATTCCCTTCTCTGTGTGGCCAGGGTGTGCTCTGTGTAACACCAGAAGCTCCTGGTCAACATTCCCATCTCTGTGTGGCCAGGGTGTGCTCTGTATAACACCTGCAGCTCCTGGTCAACATTCTCATCTCTGTGTGGCCAGGGTGTGCTCTGTATAACCCCTGCAGCTCCTGGTCAACATTCCCATCTCTGTGTGGCCAGGGTGTGCTCTGTATAACCCCTGCAGCTCCTGGTTAACATTCCCATCTCTGTGTGGCCAGTGTGGGATCTGTATAACCCCTGCAACTCCTGGTCAACATTCCCAATTGTGTGGTCAGGATGTGCTCTGTATAATCCCTGCAACTCCTGGTCAACATTCCCATCTGTGTGGCCAGGGTCGCTCTGTATACCCCTGCTCCTGGTCAACATTCCCATCACTGTGTGGCCAGGGTGTGCTCTGTCTAACCCAAGCAGCTCCTGGTGAACATTCCCATCTGTGTGTGGCCAGGGTGTGCTCTGTATACCCCTGCTCCTGGTCAACATTCCCATCACTGTGTGGTCAGGATGTGCTCTGTATAACCCCTGCAACTCCTGGTCTACATTCCCATCACTGTGTGGTCAGGATGTTCTCTGTCTAACCCCTGCAGCTCCTGGTCAACATTCCCATCTCCGTATGGCCAGGATGTGCTCTGCATAATCCCTGCTCCTGGTCAACATTCCCACCTCTGTGTGGTCAGGGTGTTCTCTGTATAACCCCTGCAGCTCCTGGTCAACATTCCCATCTCTGTGTGGCCAGGGTGTGCTCTGTACAACCCCTGCAGCTCCTGGTCAACATTCCCATCTCTGTGTGGCCAGGGTGTGCACTGTATAACCACAGCAGCTCCTGGTCAACATTCGCATCTCTGTGTGTGGCCAGGGCGTGCTCTGTATAACCCCAGCAGCTCCTGGTCAACATTCTCATCTCTGTGTGTGGCCAGGGTGTGCTCTGTGTAACCCCAGCAGCTCCTGGTCAACATTCCCATCCCTGTGTGGCCAGTGTGTGCACTGTATAACACCTGCAGCTCCTGGTCAACATTCTCATCTCTCTGTGACCATGGTGTGCTCTGTTAACCCCTGCAGCTCCTGGTCAACATTCCCATCTCTGTGTGGCCAGGCTGTGCTCAGTATAACTCCTGCAGCTCCTGGTCGACATTCTCATCTCTGTGTGTCGATGGTGTGCTCTGTATAACCCCAGCAGCTCCTGGTCAACATTCCCATCTCTGTGTGGCCAGGGTGTGCTCTGTATAACCCTTTTCAGCTCCTGGTGAACATTCCCATCTCTGTGTGGCCAGGATGTGCACTGTATAACCCCAGAAGCTCCTGGTCAACATTCCGATCTCTGTGTGTGGCCAGGGTGTGCTCTGTATAACTCCTGCAGCTCCTGGTCAACATGTCCTTCTCTGTGAGACCAAGGTTTGCTCTCTATATCCCCTGCAGCTCCTGGTCAACATTCCCATCTCTGTGTGGCCAGGGTGTGCTCTGTATAACTCCTGCAGCTCCTGGTCAACATTCCCATCTCTGTGTGTGGCCAGGGTGTGCTCTGTATAACCCCTGCAGCTCCTGGTCAACATTCCCATCTGTGTGTGCCCAGGGTATGCTCTGTATAACTCCTGCAGCTCCTGGTCAACATTCCCATCTCTGTGTGGCCAGGTTGTGCTCTGTATAACTCCTGCAGCTCCTGGTCAACATTCCCATTTCTGTGTGTGGCCAGGGTGTGCTCTGTATAACCCCTGCAGCTCCTGGTTAACATTCCCATCTCTGTGTGGCCAGGGTGTGCACTGTATAACCACAGCAGCTCCTGGTCAACATTCGCATCTCTGTGTGTGGCCAGGGCGTGCTCTGTATAACCCCAGCAGCTCCTGGTCAACATTCTCATCTCTGTGTGTGGCCAGGGTGTGCTCTGTGTAACCCCAGCAGCTCCTGGTCAACATTCCCATCCCTGTGTGGCCAGTGTGTGCACTGTATAACACCTGCAGCTCCTGGTCAACATTCTCATCTCTCTGTGACCATGGTGTGCTCTGTTAACCCCTGCAGCTCCTGGTCAACATTCCCATCTCTGTGTGGCCAGGCTGTGCTCAGTATAACTCCTGCAGCTCCTGGTCGACATTCTCATCTCTGTGTGTCGATGGTGTGCTCTGTATAACCCCAGCAGCTCCTGGTCAACATTCCCATCTCTGTGTGGCCAGGGTGTGCTCTGTATAACCCTTTTCAGCTCCTGGTGAACATTCCCATCTCTGTGTGGCCAGGATGTGCACTGTATAACCCCAGAAGCTCCTGGTCAACATTCCGATCTGTGTGTGTGGCCAGGGTGTGCTCTGTATAACTCCTGCAGCTCCTGGTCAACATGTCCTTCTCTGTGAGACCAAGGTTTGCTCTCTATATCCCCTGCAGCTCCTGGTCAACATTCCCATCTCTGTGTGGCCAGGGTGTGCTCTGTATAACTCCTGCAGCTCCTGGTCAACATTCCCATCTCTGTGTGTGGCCAGGGTGTGCTCTGTATAACCCCTGCAGCTCCTGGTCAACATTCCCATCTGTGTGTGCCCAGGGTATGCTCTGTATAACTCCTGCAGCTCCTGGTCAACATTCCCATCTCTGTGTGGCCAGGTTGTGCTCTGTATAACTCCTGCAGCTCCTGGTCAACATTCCCATTTCTGTGTGTGGCCAGGGTGTGCTCTGTATAACCCCTGCAGCTCCTGGTTAACATTCCCATCTCTGTGTGCGGCCAGGGTGTGCTCTGTATAACTCCTGCAGCTCCTGGTCAACATTCCCATCTCAGTGTGGCCAGGTTGTGCTCTGTATAGCTCCTGCAGCTCCTGGTCAACATTCCCATTTCTGTGTGTGGCCAGGGTGTGCTCTGTATAAACCCTGCAGCTCCTGGTTAACATTTCCATCTCTGTGTGTGGCCAGGGTGTGCTCTGTATAACTCCTGCAGCTCCTGGTCAACATTCCCATCTCTGTGTGTGGTCAGGGGGTGCTCTGTATAACTCCTGCAGCTCCTGGTCAACATTCCCATCTCTGTGTGTGGCCACAATGTGCTCTGTATAACTCCTGCAGCTCCTGGTCAACATTGCCATCTCTGTGTGGCCAGGGTGTGCTCTGTATAACACCTGCAGCTCCTGGTCAACATTCCCATCTCTGTGTGGCCAGGGTGTGCTCTGTATAACCCCTGCAGCTCCTGGTCAACATTCCCATCTGTGTGGCCAGGTAGTGCTCTGTTAACCCCTGCTCCTGGTCAACATTCCCATCACTGTGTGATCAGGGTGTGCTCTGTCTAACCCCAGCAGCTCCTGGTCAACATTCCCATCTGTGTGTGGCCAGGGTGTGCTCTGTATAACCCCTGCAGCTCCTGGTCAACATTCCCATCTCTGTGTGGCCAGTGTGGGATCTGTATAACCCCTGCAACTCCTGGTCAACATTCCCATCTGTGTGGTCAGGATGTGCTCTGTATAACCCCTACAACTCCTGGTCAACATTCCCATCTGTGTGGCCAGGGTCGCTCTGTATACCCCTGCTCCTGGTCAACATTCCCATCACTGTGTGGCCAGGGTATGTTCTGTCTAACCCAAGCAGCTCCTGGTCAACATTCCCATCTGTGTGTGGCCAGGGTGTGCTCTGTATACCCCTGCTCCTGGTCAACATTCCCATCACTGTGTGGTCAGGATGAGCTCTGTATAACCCCTGCAACTCCTGGTCTACATTCCCATCAGTGTGTAGTCAGGATGTTCTCTGTATAACCCCTGCATCTACTGGTCAAGATTCCCATCTCTGTGTGGCCACGATGTGCTCTGTCTAACCCCAGCAGCTCCTGGTCAACATTCCCATCTCCGTATGGCCAGGATGTGCTCTACATAATCCCTGCTCCTGGTCAACATTCCCACCTCTGTGCGGTCAGGGTGTTCTCTGTATAACCCCTGCAACTCCTGGTCAACATTCCCATCTGTGTGGCCAGGGTGTGCTCTGTTAACCCCTGCAGCTCCTGGTCAACATTCCCATCACTGTGTGGCCAGGGTGTGCTCTGTTAACCCCTGCTCCTCGTCAACATTCCCTTCTCTGTGTGGCCAGGGTGTGCTCTGTGTAACACCAGAAGCTCCTGGTCAACATTCCCATCTCTGTGTGGCCAGGGTGTGCTCTGTATAACCCCTGCAGCTCCTGGTCAACATTCCCATCTCTGTGTGGCCAGGGTGTGCTCTGTATAACCCCTGCAGCTCCTGGTTAACATTCCCATCTCTGTGTGGCCAGTGTGGGATCTGTATAACCCCTGCAACTCCTGGTCAACATTCCCAATTGTGTGGTCAGGATGTGCTCTGTATAACCCCTGCAACTCCTGGTCAACATTCCCATCTGTGTGGCCAGGGTCGCTCTGTATACCCCTGCTCCTGGTCAACATTCCCATCACTGTGTGGCCAGGGTGTGCTCTGTCTAACCCAAGCAGCTCCTGGTGAACATTCCCATCTGTGTGTGGCCAGGGTGTGCTCTGTATACCCCTGCTCCTGGTCAACATTCCCATCACTGTGTGGTCAGGATGTGCTCTGTATAACCCCTGCAACTCCTGGTCTACATTCCCATCACTGTGTGGTCAGGATGTTCTCTGTATAACCCCTGCATGTCCTGGTCAAGATTCCCATCTCTGTGTGGCCACGATGTGCTCTGTCTAACCCCTGCAGCTCCTGGTCAACATTCCCATCTCCGTATGGCCAGGATGTGCTCTGCATAATCCCTGCTCCTGGTCAACATTCCCACCTCTGTGTGGTCAGGGTGTTCTCTGTATAACCCCTGCAGCTCCTGGTCAACATTCCCATCTCTGTGTGGCCATGGTGTGCTCTGTACAACCCCTGCAGCTCCTGGTCAACATTCCCATCTCTGTGTGGCCAGGGTGTGCACTGTATAACCCCAGCAGCTCCTGGTCAACATTCGCATCTCTGTGTGTGGCCAGGGCGTGCTCTGTATAACCCCAGCAGCTCCTGGTCAACATTCTCATCTCTGTGTGTGGCCAGGGTGTGCTCTGTGTAACCCCAGCAGCTCCTGGTCAACATTCCCATCTCTGTGTGGCCAGTGTGTGCACTGTATAACACCTGCAGCTCCTGGTCAACATTCTCATCTCTCTGTGACCATGGTGTGCTCTGTATAACCCCTGCAGCTCCTGGTCAACATTCCCATCTCTGTGTGGCCAGGCTGTGCTCAGTATAACTCCTGCAGCTCCTGGTCGACATTCCCATCTCTGTGTGTCGATGGTGTGCTCTGTATAACCCCAGCAGCTCCTGGTCAACATTCCCATCTCTGTGTGGCCAGGGTGTGCTCTGTATAACCCTTTTCAGCTCCTGGTGAACATTCCCATCTCTGTGTGGCCAGGATGTGCACTGTATAACCCCAGAAGCTCCTGGTCAACATTCCCATCTCTGTGTGTGGCCAGGGTGTGCTCTGTATAACTCCTGCAGCTCCTGGTCAACATGTCCTTCTCTGTGAGCCCAAGGTTTGCTCTCTATATCCCCTGCAGCTCCTGGTCAACATTCCCATCTCTGTGTGGCCAGGGTGTGCTCTGTATAACTCCTGCAGCTCCTGGTCAACATTCCCATCTCTGTGTGTGGCCAGGGTGTGCTCTGTATAACCCCTGCAGCTCCTGGTCAACATTCCCATCTGTGTGTGCCCAGGGTATGCTCTGTATAACTCCTGCAGCTCCTGGTCAACATTCCCATCTCTGTGTGGCCAGGTTGTGCTCTGTATAACTCCTGCAGCTCCTGGTCAACATTCCCATTTCTGTGTGTGGCCAGGGTGTGCTCTGTATAACCCCTGCAGCTCCTGGTTAACATTCCCATCTCTGTATGCGGCCAGGGTGTGCTCTGTATAACTCCTGCATCTCCTGGTCAACATTCCCATCTCTGTGAGGCCAGGGTGTGCTCTGTATAACCCCTGCAGCTCCTGGTCAACATTCCCATCTCTGTGTGGCCAGGGTGTGCTCAGTATAACCCCTGCAGCTCCTGGTCAACAGTCCCATCTGTGTGTGCCCAGGGTGTGCTCTGTATAACTCCTCAGCTCCTGGTCAACATTCCCATCTCTGTGTGGCCAGTGTGTGCTCTGTATAACCCCTGCAGCTCCTGGCGAACATTCCCATCTCTGTGTGGCCAGGATGTGCTCTGTATACTCCTGCAGCACCTGGTCAACATTCCCATCTCTGTCTGGCCAGGGTGTGCTCTGTATAACTCCTGCAGCTCCTGGTCAACATTCCCATCTCTGTGTGGCTAGTTTGTGCTCTGTATAATCCCTGCAGCTCCTGGTCAATATTCCCATTTCTGTGTGGCCAGGGTGTGCTCTGTATAACCCCTGCAGCTCCTGGTCAACATTCCCATCTCTGTGTGGCCAGGGTGTGCTCTGTATAACCCATGCAGCTCCTGGTCAACATTCCCATCTGTGTGTGTGTCCAGGGTGTGCTCTGTATATCTCCTGCAGCTCCTGGTCAACATTCCCATCTGTGTGGCTAGGGTGTGCTCTGTATAACCCCTGCATCTCCTGGTCAACATTTCCATCTGTGTGTGTGTCCAGGGTGTGCTCTGTATAACCTCAGCAGCTCCTGGTCAACACTCCCATCTGTGTGTGGATAGTGTGCGCATTGGATAACCCCTGCAGCACCTGGTCAACATTCCCATCTATGTGTGTGTCCAGGGTGTGCTCTGTATAACCCCTGAAGCTCCTGGACAACATTCCCTTCTCTGCGTGGCCCGGATGTGCTCTGTATATCCCCTGCAGCTCCTGGCCAACATTCCCATCTGTGTGTGTGGCCAGGATGTGCTCTGTATAACTCCTGCAGCTCCTGGTCAACATTCCCATCTCTGTGTGGCCAAGGTGTGCTCTGTATAACCCCTGCAGCTCCTGGTCAACATTCCCATCTCTGTGTGGCCAGGGTGTGTTCTGTATAACCCCTGCAGCTCCTGGCCAACATTCCCATCTCTGTGTGGCCAGGATGTGCTCTGTATAACCCCTGCTCCTGGTCAACATTCCCATCTCTGTGTGGCCAGGGTGTGCTCTGTATAACTCCAGCAGCTCCTGGTCAACATGTCCTTCTCTGTGAGGCCAGGTGGCGCTCTGTATAACCCCTGCAGCTCCTGGTCAACATTCCCATCTGTGTGTGCCCAGGGTATGCTCTGTATAACTCCTGCAGCTCCTGGTCAACATTCCCATCTCTGTGTGGCCAGGTTGTGCACTGTATAACACCTGCAGCTCCTGGTCAACATTCTCATCTCTGTGTGACCATGGTGTGCTCTGTATAGCCCCTGCAGCTCCTGGTCAACATTCCCATCTCTGTGTGGCCAGGCTGTGCTCAGTATAACTCCTGCAGCTCCTGGTCGACATTCCCATCTCTGTGTGTCGATGGTGTGCTCTGTATAACCCCAGCAGCTCCTGGTCAACATTCCCATCTCTGTGTGGCCAGGGTGTGCTCTGTATAATCCTTTTCAGATCCTGGTGAACATTCCCATCTCTGTGGGGCCAGGATGTGCACTGTATAACCCCATAAGCTCCTGGTCAACATTCCCATCTCTGTGTGTGGCCAGGGTGTGCTCTGTATAACTCCTGCAGCTCCTGGTCAACATTCCCATCTCTGTGTGGCCAGGATGTGCTCTGTATACTCCTGCAGCTCCTGGTCAACATTCCCATCTCTGTGTGGCCAGGATGTGCTCTGTATACTCCTGCTGCTCCTGGTCAACATTCCCATCACTGTGTGTGGTCAGGATGTGCTCTGTATCACCCCTGCAGCTCCTGGTCAACATTCCCATCTCTGTGTGGCCAGGATGTGCACTGTATAATCCAAGTAGCTCCTGGTCAACATTCCCATCTCTGTGTGTGGCCAGGGTGTGCTCTGTATAACTCCTGCAGCTCCTGGTCAACATTCCCATCTCTGTGTGTGGTCAGGGGGTGCTCTGTATAACTCCTGCAGCTCCTGGTCAACATTCCCATCTCTGTGTGTGGCCACAATGTGCTCTGTATAACTCCTGCAGCTCCT
This sequence comes from Scyliorhinus torazame, assembly GCF_047496885.1. NCBI lineage: Eukaryota > Metazoa > Chordata > Chondrichthyes > Carcharhiniformes > Scyliorhinidae > Scyliorhinus > Scyliorhinus torazame. The sequence goes on from NC_092711.1 coordinate 57,662,878, forward strand.
GGTCAACATTCCCATCTCTGTGTGGCCAGGGTGTGCTCTGTATAACCCCTGCAGCTCCTGGTCAATATTCCCATCTCTGTGAGGCCAGGGTGTGCTCTGTATAACACCTGCAGCTCCTGGTCAACATTCCCATCTCTGTGTGGCCAGGGTGTGCTCTGTATAACCCCTGCAGCTCCTGGTCAACATTTCCAGCTGTGTGTTCCCAGGGTATGCTCTGTATAACTCCTGCAGCTCCTGGTCAACATTCCCATTTCTGTGTGTGGGCAGGGTGTGCTCTGTATAACCCCTGCAGCTCCTGGTCAACATTCCCATCTCTGTGTGGCCAGGGTGTGCTCTGTATAACACCTGCAGCTCCTGGTCAACATTCCCATCTCTGTGTGTCCAGGTTGTGCTCTGCATAACCCCTGCAGCTCCTGGTCAACATTCCCATCTCTGTGTGGCCAGGGTGTGCTCTGTATAACCCCTGCAGCTCCTGGTCAACATTCCCATCTCTGTGTGGCCAGGGTGTGCTCTGTATAACCCCAGCAGCTCCTGGTCAACATTCCCATCTGTGTGTGGCCAGGGTGTGCTCTGTATACCCCTGCTCCTGGTCAACATTCCCATCACTGTGTGGTCAGGATGTGCTCTGTATAACCCCTGCAACTCCTGGTCTACATTCCCATCACTGTGTGGTCAGGATGTTCTCTGTATAACCCCTGCATGTCCTGGTCAAGATTCCCATCTCTGTGTGGCCACGATGTGCTCTGTCTAACCCCTGCAGCTCCTGGTCAACATTCCCATCTCCGTATGGCCAGGATGTGCTCTGCATAATCCCTGCTCCTGGTCAACATTCCCACCTCTGTGTGGTCAGGGTGTTCTCTGTATAACCCCTGCAGCTCCTGGTCAACATTCCCATCTCTGTGTGGCCAGGGTGTGCTCTGTACAACCCCTGCAGCTCCTGGTCAACATTCCCATCTCTGTGTGGCCAGGGTGTGCACTGTATAACCCCAGCAGCTCCTGGTCAACATTCGCATCTCTGTGTGTGGCCAGGGCGTGCTCTGTATAACCCCAGCAGCTCCTGGTCAACATTCTCATCTCTGTGTGTGGCCAGGGTGTGCTCTGTGTAACCCCAGCAGCTCCTGGTCAACATTCCCATCTCTGTGTGGCCAGTGTGTGCACTGTATAACACCTGCAGCTCCTGGTCAACATTCTCATCTCTCTGTGACCATGGTGTGCTCTGTATAACCCCTGCAGCTCCTGGTCAACATTCCCATCTCTGTGTGGCCAGGCTGTGCTCAGTATAACTCCTGCAGCTCCTGGTCGACATTCCCATCTCTGTGTGTCGATGGTGTGCTCTGTATAACCCCAGCAGCTCCTGGTCAACATTCCCATCTCTGTGTGGCCAGGGTGTGCTCTGTATAACCCTTTTCAGCTCCTGGTGAACATTCCCATCTCTGTGTGGCCAGGATGTGCACTGTATAACCCCAGAAGCTCCTGGTCAACATTCCCATCTCTGTGTGTGGCCAGGGTGTGCTCTGTATAACTCCTGCAGCTCCTGGTCAACATGTCCTTCTCTGTGAGCCCAAGGTTTGCTCTCTATATCCCCTGCAGCTCCTGGTCAACATTCCCATCTCTGTGTGGCCAGGGTGTGCTCTGTATAACTCCTGCAGCTCCTGGTCAACATTCCCATCTCTGTGTGTGGCCAGGGTGTGCTCTGTATAACCCCTGCAGCTCCTGGTCAACATTCCCATCTGTGTGTGCCCAGGGTATGCTCTGTATAACTCCTGCAGCTCCTGGTCAACATTCCCATCTCTGTGTGGCCAGGTTGTGCTCTGTATAACTCCTGCAGCTCCTGGTCAACATTCCCATTTCTGTGTGTGGCCAGGGTGTGCTCTGTATAACCCCTGCAGCTCCTGGTTAACATTCCCATCTCTGTGTGCGGCCAGGGTGTGCTCTGTATAACTCCTGCATCTCCTGGTCAACATTCCCATCTCTGTGAGGCCAGGGTGTGCTCTGTATAACCCCTGCAGCTCCTGGTCAACATTCCCATCTCTGTGTGGCCAGGGTGTGCTCAGTATAACCCCTGCAGCTCCTGGTCAACAGTCCCATCTGTGTGTGCCCAGGGTGTGCTCTGTATAACTCCTCAGCTCCTGGTCAACATTCCCATCTCTGTGTGGCCAGTGTGTGCTCTGTATAACCCCTGCAGCTCCTGGCGAACATTCCCATCTCTGTGTGGCCAGGATGTGCTCTGTATACTCCTGCAGCACCTGGTCAACATTCCCATCTCTGTCTGGCCAGGGTGTGCTCTGTATAACTCCTGCAGCTCCTGGTCAACATTCCCATCTCTGTGTGGCTAGTTTGTGCTCTGTATAATTCCTGCAGCTCCTGGTCAATATTCCCATTTCTGTGTGGCCAGGGTGTGCTCTGTATAACCCCTGCAGCTCCTGGTCAACATTCCCATCTCTGTGTGGCCAGGGTGTGCTCTGTATAACCCATGCAGCTCCTGGTCAACATTCCCATCTGTGTGTGTGTCCAGGGTGTGCTCTGTATATCTCCTGCAGCTCCTGGTCAACATTCCCATCTGTGTGGCTAGGGTGTGCTCTGTATAACCCCTGCATCTCCTGGTCAACATTTCCATCTGTGTGTGTGTCCAGGGTGTGCTCTGTATAACCTCAGCAGCTCCTGGTCAACACTCCCATCTGTGTGTGGATAGTGTGCGCATTGGATAACCCCTGCAGCACCTGGTCAACATTCCCATCTATGTGTGTGTCCAGGGTGTGCTCTGTATAACCCCTGAAGCTCCTGGACAACATTCCCTTCTCTGCGTGGCCCGGATGTGCTCTGTATATCCCCTGCAGCTCCTGGCCAACATTCCCATCTGTGTGTGTGGCCAGGATGTGCTCTGTATAACTCCTGCAGCTCCTGGTCAACATTCCCATCTCTGTGTGGCCAGGGTGTGCTCTGTATAACCCCTGCAGCTCCTGGTCAACATTCCCATCTCTGTGTGGCCAGGGTGTGTTCTGTATAACCCCTGCAGCTCCTGGCCAACATTCCCATCTCTGTGTGGCCAGGATGTGCTCTGTATAACCCCTGCTCCTGGTCAACATTCCCATCTCTGTGTGGCCAGGGTGTGCTCTGTATAACTCCAGCAGCTCCTGGTCAACATGTCCTTCTCTGTGAGGCCAGGTGGCGCTCTGTATAACCCCTGCAGCTCCTGGTCAACATTCCCATCTGTGTGTGCCCAGGGTATGCTCTGTATAACTCCTGCAGCTCCTGGTCAACATTCCCATCTCTGTGTGGCCAGGTTGTGCACTGTATAACACCTGCAGCTCCTGGTCAACATTCTCATCTCTGTGTGACCATGGTGTGCTCTGTATAGCCCCTGCAGCTCCTGGTCAACATTCCCATCTCTGTGTGGCCAGGCTGTGCTCAGTATAACTCCTGCAGCTCCTGGTCGACATTCCCATCTCTGTGTGTCGATGGTGTGCTCTGTATAACCCCAGCAGCTCCTGGTCAACATTCCCATCTCTGTGTGGCCAGGGTGTGCTCTGTATAACCCTTTTCAGATCCTGGTGAACATTCCCATCTCTGTGTGGCCAGGATGTGCACTGTATAACCCCATAAGCTCCTGGTCAACATTCCCATCTCTGTGTGTGGCCAGGGTGTGCTCTGTATAACTCCTGCAGCTCCTGGTCAACATTCCCATCTCTGTGTGGCCAGGATGTGCTCTGTATACTCCTGCAGCTCCTGGTCAACATTCCCATCTCTGTGTGGCCAGGATGTGCTCTGTATACTCCTGCTGCTCCTGGTCAACATTCCCATCACTGTGTGTGGTCAGGATGTGCTCTGTATCACCCCTGCAGCTCCTGGTCAACATTCCCATCTCTGTGTGGCCAGGATGTGCACTGTATAATCCAAGTAGCTCCTGGTCAACATTCCCATCTCTGTGTGTGGCCAGGGTGTGCTCTGTATAACTCCTGCAGCTCCTGGTCAACATTCCCATCTCTGTGTGTGGTCAGGGGGTGCTCTGTATAACTCCTGCAGCTCCTGGTCAACATTCCCATCTCTGTGTGTGGCCACAATGTGCTCTGTATAACTCCTGCAGCTCCTGGTCAACATTCCCATCTCTGTGTGGCCAGGGTGTGCTCTGTATAACCCCTGCAGCTCCTGGTCAATATTCCCATCTCTGTGAGGCCACGGTGTGCTCTGTATAACACCTGCAGCTCCTGGTCAACATTCCCATCTCTGTGTGGCCAGGGTGTGCTCTGTATAACCCCTGCAGCTCCTGGTCAACATTTCCAGCTGTGTGTTCCCAGGGTATGCTCTGTACAACTCCTGCAGCTCCTGGTCAACATTCCCATTTCTGTGTGTGGGCAGGGTGTGCTCTGTATAACCCCTGCAGCTCCTGGTCAACATTCCCATCTCTGTGTGGCCAGGGTGTGCTCTGTATAACACCTGCAGCTCCTGGTCAACATTCCCATCTCTGTGTGTCCAGGTTGTGCTCTGCATAACCCCTGCAGCTCCTGGTCAACATTCCCATCTCTGTGTGGCCAGGGTGTGCTCTGTATAACCCCTGCAGCTCCTGGTCAACATTCCCATCTCTGTGTGGCCAGGGTGTGCTCTGTATAACCCCAGCAGCTCCTGGTCAACATTCCCATCTGTGTGTGGCCAGGGTGTGCTCTGTATACCCCTGCTCCTGGTCAACATTCCCATCACTGTGTGGTCACGATGTGCTCTGTATAACCCCTGCAACTCCTGGTCTACATTCCCATCACTGTGTGGTCAGGATGTTCTCTGTATAACCCCTGGATGTCCTGGTCAAGATTCCCATCTCTGTGTGGCCACGATGTGCTCTGTCTAACCCCTGCAGCTCCTGGTCAACATTCCCATCTCCGTATGGCCAGGATGTGCTCTGCATAATCCCTGCTCCTGGTCAACATTCCCACCTCTGTGTGGTCAGGGTGTTCTCTGTATAACCCCTGCAGCTCCTGGTCAACATTCCCATCTCTGTGTGGCCAGGGTGTGCTCTGTACAACCCCTGCAGCTCCTGGTCAACATTCCCATCTCTGTGTGGCCAGGGTGTGCACTGTATAACCCCAGCAGCTCCTGGTCAACATTCGCATCTCTGTGTGTGGCCAGGGCGTGCTCTGTATAACCCCAGCAGCTCCTGGTCAACATTCTCATCTCTGTGTGTGGCCAGGGTGTGCTCTGTGTAACCCCAGCAGCTCCTGGTCAACATTCCCATCTCTGTGTGGCCAGTGTGTGCACTGTATAACACCTGCAGCTCCTGGTCAACATTCTCATCTCTCTGTGACCATGGTGTGCTCTGTATAACTCCTGCAGCTCCTGGTCGACATTCCCATCTCTGTGTGTCGATGGAGTGCTCTGTATAACCCCAGCAGCTCCTGGTCAACATTCCCATCTCTGTGTGGCCAGGGTGTGCTCTGTATAACCCTTTTCAGCTCCTGGTGAACATTCCCATCTCTGTGTGGCCAGGATGTGCACTGTATAACCCCAGAAGCTCCTGGTCAACATTCCCATCTCTGTGTGTGGCCAGGGTGTGCTCTGTATAACTCCTGCAGCTCCTGGTCAACATGTCCTTCTCTGTGAGCCCAAGGTTTGCTCTCTATATCCCCTGCAGCTCCTGGTCAACATTCCCATCTCTGTGTGGCCAGGGTGTGCTCTGTATAACTCCTGCAGCTCCTGGTCAACATTCCCATCTCTGTGTGTGGCCAGGGTGTGCTCTGTATAACCCCTGCAGCTCCTGGTCAACATTCCCATCTGTGTGTGCCCAGGGTATGCTCTGTATAACTCCTGCAGCTCCTGGTCAACATTCCCATCTCTGTGTGGCCAGGTTGTGCTCTGTATAACTCCTGCAGCTCCTGGTCAACATTCCCATTTCTGTGTGTGGCCAGGGTGTGCTCTGTATAACCCCTGCAGCTCCTGGTTAACATTCCCATCTCTGTGTGCGGCCAGGGTGTGCTCTGTATAACTCCTGCATCTCCTGGTCAACATTCCCATCTCTGTGAGGCCAGGGTGTGCTCTGTATAACCCCTGCAGCTCCTGGTCAACATTCCCATCTCTGTGTGGCCAGGGTGTGCTCAGTATAACCCCTGCAGCTCCTGGTCAACAGTCCCATCTGTGTGTGCCCAGGGTGTGCTCTGTATAACTCCTCAGCTCCTGGTCAACATTCCCATCTCTGTGTGGCCAGTGTGTGCTCTGTATAACCCCTGCAGCTCCTGGCGAACATTCCCATCTCTGTGTGGCCAGGATGTGCTCTGTATACTCCTGCAGCACCTGGTCAACATTCCCATCTCTGTCTGGCCAGGGTGTGCTCTGTATAACTCCTGCAGCTCCTGGTCAACATTCCCATCTCTGTGTGGCTAGTTTGTGCTCTGTATAATCCCTGCAGCTCCTGGTCAATATTCCCATTTCTGTGTGGCCAGGGTGTGCTCTGTATAACCCCTGCAGCTCCTGGTCAACATTCCCATCTCTGTGTGGCCAGGGTGTGCTCTGTATAACCCATGCAGCTCCTGGTCAACATTCCCATCTGTGTGTGTGTCCAGGGTGTGCTCTGTATATCTCCTGCAGCTCCTGGTCAACATTCCCATCTGTGTGGCTAGGGTGTGCTCTGTATAACCCCTGCATCTCCTGGTCAACATTTCCATCTGTGTGTGTGTCCAGGGTGTGCTCTGTATAACCTCAGCAGCTCCTGGTCAACACTCCCATCTGTGTGTGGATAGTGTGCGCATTGGATAACCCCTGCAGCACCTGGTCAACATTCCCATCTATGTGTGTGTCCAGGGTGTGCTCTGTATAACCCCTGAAGCTCCTGGACAACATTCCCTTCTCTGCGTGGCCCGGATGTGCTCTGTATATCCCCTGCAGCTCCTGGCCAACATTCCCATCTGTGTGTGTGGCCAGGATGTGCTCTGTATAACTCCTGCAGCTCCTGGTCAACATTCCCATCTCTGTGTGGCCAGGGTGTGCTCTGTATAACCCCTGCAGCTCCTGGTCAACATTCCCATCTCTGTGTGGCCAGGGTGTGTTCTGTATAACCCCTGCAGCTCCTGGCCAACATTCCCATCTCTGTGTGGCCAGGATGTGCTCTGTATAACCCCTGCTCCTGGTCAACATTCCCATCTCTGTGTGGCCAGGGTGTGCTCTGTATAACTCCAGCAGCTCCTGGTCAACATGTCCTTCTCTGTGAGGCCAGGTGGCGCTCTGTATAACCCCTGCAGCTCCTGGTCAACATTCCCATCTGTGTGTGCCCAGGGTATGCTCTGTATAACTCCTGCAGCTCCTGGTCAACATTCCCATCTCTGTGTGGCCAGGTTGTGCACTGTATAACACCTGCAGCTCCTGGTCAACATTCTCATCTCTGTGTGACCATGGTGTGCTCTGTATAGCCCCTGCAGCTCCTGGTCAACATTCCCATCTCTGTGTGGCCAGGCTGTGCTCAGTATAACTCCTGCAGCTCCTGGTCGACATTCCCATCTCTGTGTGTCGATGGTGTGCTCTGTATAACCCCAGCAGCTCCTGGTCAACATTCCCATCTCTGTGTGGCCAGGGTGTGCTCTGTATAACCCTTTTCAGATCCTGGTGAACATTCCCATCTCTGTGTGGCCAGGATGTGCACTGTATAACCCCATAAGCTCCTGGTCAACATTCCCATCTCTGTGTGTGGCCAGGGTGTGCTCTGTATAACTCCTGCAGCTCCTGGTCAACATTCCCATCTCTGTGTGGCCAGGATGTGCTCTGTATACTCCTGCAGCTCCTGGTCAACATTCCCATCTCTGTGTGGCCAGGATGTGCTCTGTATACTCCTGCTGCTCCTGGTCAACATTCCCATCACTGTGTGTGGTCAGGATGTGCTCTGTATCACCCCTGCAGCTCCTGGTCAACATTCCCATCTCTGTGTGGCCAGGATGTGCACTGTATAATCCAAGTAGCTCCTGGTCAACATTCCCATCTCTGTGTGTGGCCAGGGTGTGCTCTGTATAACTCCTGCAGCTCCTGGTCAACATTCCCATCTCTGTGTGTGGTCAGGGGGTGCTCTGTATAACTCCTGCAGCTCCTGGTCAACATTCCCATCTCTGTGTGTGGCCACAATGTGCTCTGTATAACTCCTGCAGCTCCTGGTCAACATTCCCATCTCTGTGTGGCCAGGGTGTGCTCTGTATAACCCCTGCAGCTCCTGGTCAATATTCCCATCTCTGTGAGGCCAGGGTGTGCTCTGTATAACACCTGCAGCTCCTGGTCAACATTCCCATCTCTGTGTGGCCAGGGTGTGCTCTGTATAACCCCTGCAGCTCCTGGTCAACATTTCCAGCTGTGTGTTCCCAGGGTATGCTCTGTATAACTCCTGCAGCTCCTGGTCAACATTCCCATTTCTGTGTGTGGGCAGGGTGTGCTCTGTATAACCCCTGCAGCTCCTGGTCAACATTCCCATCTCTGTGTGGCCAGGGTGTGCTCTGTATAACACCTGCAGCTCCTGGTCAACATTCCCATCTCTGTGTGTCCAGGTTGTGCTCTGCATAACCCCTGCAGCTCCTGGTCAACATTCCCATCTCTGTGTGGCCAGGGTGTGCTCTGTATAACCCCTGCAGCTCCTGGTCAACATTCCCATCTCTGTGTGGCCAGGGTGTGCTCTGTATAACCCCAGCAGCTCCTGGTCAACATTCCCTTCTCTGTGTGGCCAGGGTGTGCTCTGTATAACCCCTGCTCCTGGTCAACATTCCCTTCTCTGTGTGGCCAGGGTGTGCTCTGTATAACCCCTGCAGCTCCTGGTCAACATTCCCACCTCTGTGTGTGGCCAGGGTGTGCTCTGTATAACCCCTGCAGCTCCTGGTCAACATTCCCACCTCTGTGTGGTCAGGGTGTTCTCTGTATAACCCCTGCAACTCCTGGTCAACATTCCCATCTGTGTGGCCAGGTTGTGCTCTGTTAACCCCTGCTCCTGGTCAACATTCCCATCACTGTGTGATCAGGGTGTGCTCTGTCTAACCCCAGCAGCTCCTGGTCAACACTCCCATCTGTGTGTGGCCAGGGTGTGCTCTGTATAACCCATGCAGCTCCTGGTCAACATTCCCATCTCTGTGTGGCCAGTGTGGGATCTGTATAACCCCTGCAACTCCTGGTCAACATTCCCATCTGTGTGGTCAGGATGTGCTCTGTATAACCCCTGCAACTCCTGGTCAACATTCCCATCTGTGTGGCCAGTGTTGCTCTGTATACCCCTGCTCCTGGTCAACATTCCCATCACTGTGTGGCCAGGGTATGTTCTGTCTAACCCAAGCAGCTCCTGGTCAACATTCCCATCTGTGTGTGGCCAGGGTGTGCTCTGTATACCCCTGCTCCTGGTCAACATTCCCATCACTGTGTGGTCAGGATGAGCTCTGTATAACCCCTGCAACTCCTGGTCTACATTCCCATCACTGTGTGGTCAGGATGTTCTCTGTATAACCCCTGCATCTACTGGTCAAGATTCCCATCTCTGTGTGGCCACGATGTGCTCTGTCTAACCCCAGCAGCTCCTGGTCAACATTCCCATCTCCGTATGGCCAGGATGTGCTCTGCATAAACCCTGCTCCTGGTCAACATTCGCACCTCTGTGTGGTCAGGGTGTTCTCTGTATAACCCCTGCAACTCCTGGTCAACATTCCCATCTGTGTGGCCAGGGTGTGCTCTGTTAACCCCTGCAGCTCCTGGTCAACATTCCCATCACTGTGTGGCCAGGGTGTGCTCTGTTAACCCCTGCTCCTCGTCAACATTCCCATCACTGTGTGATCAGGGTGTGCTCTGTCTAACCCCAGCAGCTCCTGGTCAACATTCCCATCTGTGTTTGGCCAGGGTGTGCTCTGTATAACCCCTGCAGCTCCTGGTCAACATTCCCATCTCTGTGTGGCCAGGGTGTGCTCTGTATAACCCCTGCTCCTGGTCAACATTCCCTTCTCTGTGTGGCCAGGGTGTGCTCTGTGTAACACCAGAAGCTCCTGGTCAACATTCCCATCTCTGTGTGGCCAGGGTGTGCTCTGTATAACACCTGCAGCTCCTGGTCAACATTCTCATCTCTGTGTGGCCAGGGTGTGCTCTGTATAACCCCTGCAGCTCCTGGTCAACATTCCCATCTCTGTGTGGCCAGGGTGTGCTCTGTATAACCCCTGCAGCTCCTGGTTAACATTCCCATCTCTGTGTGGCCAGTGTGGGATCTGTATAACCCCTGCAACTCCTGGTCAACATTCCCATCTGTGTGGTCAGGATGTGCTCTGTATAACCCCTGCAACTCCTGGTCAACATTCCCATCTGTGTGGCCAGGGTCGCTCTGTATACCCCTGCTCCTGGTCAACATTCCCATCACTGTGTGGCCAGGATGTGCTCTGTATAACCCCTGCAACTCCTGGTCTACATTCCCATCACTGTGTGGTCAGGATGTTCTCTGTATAACCCCTGCATGTCCTGGTCAAGATTCCCATCTCTGTGTGGCCACGATGTGCTCTGTCTAACCCCTGCAGCTCCTGGTCAACATTCCCATCTCCGTATGGCCAGGAAGTGCTCTGCATAATCCCTGCTCCTGGTCAACATTCCCACCTCTGTGTGGTCAGGGTGTTCTCTCTATAACCCCTGCAGCTCCTGGTCAACATTCCCATCTCTGTGTGGCCAGGGTGTGCTCTGTACAACCCCTGCAGCTCCTGGTCAACATTCCCATCTCTGTGTGGCAGGGTGTGCACTGTATAACCCCAGCAGCTCCTGGTCAACATTCGCATCTCTGTGTGTGGCCAGGGCGTGCTCTGTATAACCCCAGCAGCTCCTGGTCAACATTCTCATCTCTGTGTGTGGCCAGGGTGTGCTCTGTGTAACCCCAGCAGCTCCTGGTCAACATTCCGATCTCTGTGTGGCCAGTGTGTGCTCTGTATAACCCCTGCAGCTCCTGGTGAACATTCCCATCTCTGTGTGGCCAGGCTGTGCTCAGTATAACTCCTGCAGCTCCTGGTCGACATTCCCATCTCTGTGTGACCATGGTGTGCTCTGTATAACCCCTGCAGCTCCTGGTGAACATTCCCATCTCTGTGTGACCATGGTGTGCTCTGTATAACACCTGCAGCTCCTGGTCAACATTCTCATCTCTGTGTGACCATGGTGTGCTCTGTATAACCCCTGCAGCTCCTGGTGAACATTCCCATCTCTGTGTGGCCAGGCTGTGCTCAGTATAACTCCTGCAGCTCCTGGTCGACATTCCCATCTCTGTGTGTCAATGGTGTGCTCTGTATAGCGCCAGCAGCTCCTGGTCAACATTCCCATCTCTGTGTGGCCAGGGTGTGCTCTGTATAACCCTTTTCAGCTCCTGGTGAACATTCCCATCTCTGTGTGGCCAGGATGTGCACTGTATAACCCCAGAAGCTCCTGGTCAACATTCCCATTTCTGTGTGTGGCCAGGGTGTGCTCTGTAAAACCACAGCAGCTCCTGGTCAACATTCCCATTTCTCTGTGTGGCCAGGGTGTGCTCTGTATAACTCCTGCAGCTCCTGGTCAACATGTCCTTCTCTGTGAGCCCAAGTTGTGCTCTGTATAACTCCTGCAGCTCCTGGTCAACATGTCCTTCTCTGTGAGGCCAGGTGGCGTTCTGTATAACCCCTGCAGCTCCTGGTCAACATTCCCATCTCTGTGTGTGGCCAGGGTGTGCTCTGTATAACCCCTGCAGCTCCTGGTCAACATTCCCATCTGTGTGTGCCCAGGGTATGCTATGTATAACTCCTGCAGCTCCTGGTTAACATTCCCATCTCTGTGTGCGGCCAGGGTGTGTTGTGTATAACTCCTGCATCTCCTGGTCAACATGTCCTTCTCTGTGAGGCCAGGGTGTGCTCTGTATAACCCCTGCAGCTCCTGGTCAACATTTCCAGCTGTGTGTACCCAGGGTATGCTCTGTATAACTCCTGCAGCTCCTGGTCAACATTCCCATTTCTGTGTGTGGGCAGGGTGTGCTCTGTATAACCCCTGCAGCTCCTGGTCAACATTGCCATCTCTGTGTGGCCAGGGTGTGCTCTGTATAACACCTGCAGCTCCTGGTCAACATTCCCATCTCTGTGTGTCCAGGTTGTGCTCTGCATAACCCCTGCAGCTCCTGGTCAACATTCCCATCTCTGTGTGGCCAGGGTGTGCTCTGTATAACCCCTGCAGCTCCTGGTCAACATTCCCATCTCTGTGTGGCCAGGGTGTGCTCTGTATAACCCCAGCAGCTCCTGGTCAACATTCCCTTCTCTGTGTGGCCAGGGTGTGCTCTGTATAACCCCTGCTCCTGGTCAACATTCCCTTCTCTGTGTGGCCAGGGTGTGCTCTGTATAACCCCTGTTCCTGGTCAACATTCCCACCTCTGTGTGTGGCCAGGGTGTGCTCTGTATAACCCCTGCAGCTCCTGGTTAACATTCCCACCTCTGTGTGGTCAGGGTGTTCTCTGTATAACCCCTGCAACTCCTTGTCAACATTCCCATCTTTGTGGCCAGGTTGTGCTCTGTTAACCCCTGCTCCTGGTCAACATTCCCATCACTGTGTGATCAGGGTGTGCTCTGTCTAACCCCAGCAGCTCCTGGTCAACATTCCCATCTGTGTGTGGCCAGGGTGTGCTCTGTATAACCCCTGCAGCTCCTGGTCAACATTCCCATCTCTGTGTGGCCAGTGTGGGATCTGTATAACCCCTGCAACTCCTGGTCAACATTCCCATCTGTGTGGTCAGGATGTGCTCTGTATAACCCCTGCAACTCCTGGTCAACATTCCCATCTGTGAGGCCAGTGTTGCTCTGTATACCCCTGCTCCTGGTCAACATTCCCATCACTGTGTGGCCAGGGTATGTTCTGTCTAACCCAAGCAGCTCCTGGTCAACATTCCCATCCGTGTGTGGCCAGGGTGTGCTCTCTATACCCCTGCTCCTGGTCAACATTCCCATCACTGTGTGGTCAGGATGAGCTCTGTATAACCCCTGCAACTCCTGGTCTACATTCCCATCACTGTGTGGTCAGGATGTTCTCTGTATAACCCCTGCATCTGCTGGTCAAGATTCCCATCTCTGTGTGGCCATGATGTGCTCTGTCTAACCCCAGCAGCTCCTGGTCAACATTCCCATCTCCGTATGGCCAGGATGTGCTCTGCATAATCCCTGCTCCTGGTCAACATTCCCACCTCTGTGTGGTCAGGGTGTTCTCTGTATAACCCCTGCAACTCCTGGTCAACATTCCCATCTGTGTGGCCAGGGTGTGCTCTGTTAACCCCTGCAGCTCCTGGTCAACATTCCCATCACTGTGTGGCCAGGGTGTGCTCTGTTAACCCCTGCTCCTCGTCAACATTCCCATCACTGTGTGATCAGGGTGTGCTCTGTCTAACCCCAGCAGCTCCTGGTCAACATTCCCATCTGTGTTTGGCCAGGGTGTGCTCTGTATAACCCCTGCAGCTCCTGGTCAACATTCCCATCTCTGTGTGGCCAGGGTGTGCTCTGTATAAACCCTGCTCCTGGTCAACATTCCCATCTCTGTGTGGCCAGGGTGTGCTCTGTATAACCCCTGCTCCTGGTCAACATTCCCTTCTCTGTGTGGCCAGGGTGTGCTCTGTGTAACACCAGAAGCTCCTGGTCAACATTCCCATCTCTGTGTGGCCAGGGTGTGCTCTGTATAACACCTGCAGCTCCTGGTCAACATTCTCATCTCTGTGTGGCCAGGGTGTGTTCTGTATAACCCCTGCAGCTCCTGGTCAACATTCCCATCTCTGTGTGGCCAGGGTGTGCTCTGTATAACCCCTGCAGCTCCTGGTTAACATTCCCATCTCTGTGTGGCCAGTGTGGGATCTGTATAACCCCTGCAACTCCTGGTCAACATTCCCATCTGTGTGGTCAGGATGTGCTCTGTATAACCCCTGCAACTCCTGGTCAACATTCCCATCTGTGTGGCCAGGGTCGCTCTGTATACCCCTGCTCCTGGTCAACATTCCCATCACTGTGTGGCCAGGATGTGCTCTGTATAACCCCTACAACTCCTGGTCTACATTCCCATCACTGTGTGGTCAGGATGTTCTCTGTATAACCCCTGCATGTCCTGGTCAAGATTCCCATCTCTGTGTTGCCACGATGTGCTCTGTCTAACCCCTGCAGCTCCTGGTCAACATTCCCATCTCCGTATGGCCAGGATGTGCTCTGCATAATCCCTGCTCCTGGTCAACATTCCCACCTCTGTGTGGTCAGGGTGTTCTCTGTATAACCCCTGCAGCTCCTGGTCAACATTCCCATCTCTGTGTGGCCAGGGTGTGCTCTGTACAACCCCTGCAGCTCCTGGTCAACATTCCCATCTCTGTGTGGCAGGGTGTGCACTGTATAACCCCAGCAGCTCCTCGTCAACATTCGCATCTCTGTGTGTGGCCAGGGCGTGCTCTGTATAACCCCAGCAGCTCCTGGTCAACATTCTCATCTCTGTGTGTGGCCAGGGTGTGCTCTGTGTAACCCCAGCAGCTCCTGGTCAACATTCCCATCTCTGTGTGGCCAGTGTGTGCACTGTATAACACCTGCAGCTCCTGGTCAACATTCTCATCTCTGTGTGACCATGGTGTGCTCTGTATAACCCCTGCAGCTCCTGGTCAACATTCCCATCTCTGTGTGGCCAGGCTGTGCTCAGTATAACTCCTGCAGCTCCTGGTCGACATTCCCATCTCTGTGTGTCGATGGTGTGCTCTGTATAGCGCCAGCAGCTCCTGGTCAACATTCCCATCTCTGTGTGGCCAGGGTGTGCTCTGTATAACCCTTTTCAGCTCCTGGTGAACATTCCCATCTCTGTGTGGCCAGGATGTGCACTGTATAACCCCAGAAGCTCCTGGTCAACATTCCCATTTCTGTGTGTGGCCAGGGTGTGCTCTGTATAACTCCTGCAGCTCCTGGTCAACATGTCCTTCTCTGTGAGCCCAAGGTGTGCTCTCTATATCCCCTGCAGCTCCTGGTCAACATTCCCATCTCTGTGTGTGGCCAGGGTGTGCTCTGTATAACCCCTGCAGCTCCTGGTCAACATTCCCATCTGTGTGTGCCCAGGGTATGCTATGTATAACTCCTGCAGCTCCTGGTCAACATTCCCATCACTGTGTGGCCAGGGTGTTCTCTGTATAACCCCTGCAGCTCCTGGTTAACATTCCCATCTCTGTGTGCTGCCAGGGTGTGCTGTGTATAACTCCTGCATCTCCTGGTCAACATGTCCTTCTCTGTGAGGCCAGGGTGTGCTCTGTATAACCCCTGCAGCTCCTGGTCAACATTCCCATCTCTGTGTGGCCAGGGTGTGCTCAGTATAACCCCTGCAGCTCCTGGTCAACATTCCCATCACTGTGTGGCCAGTGTGTGCTCTGTATAACCCCTGCAGCTCCTGGCGAACATTCCCATCTCTGTGTGGTCAGAATGTGCTCTGTATACTCCTGCAGCACCTGGTCAACATTCCCATGGCTGTCTGGCCAGGGTGTGCTCTGTATAACTCCTGCAGCTCCTGGTCAACATGTCCTTCTCTCTGAGGCCAGCTGGCGCTCTGTATAACCCTTGCAGCTCCTGGTCAACATTCCCATCTGTGTGTGCCCAGGGTATGCTCTGTATAACTCCTGCAGCTCCTGGTCAACATTCCCATCTCTGTGTGGCTAGGTATTGCTCTGTATAACTCCTGCAGCTCCTGGTCAACATTCCCATCTCTGTGTGGCCAGGGTGTGCTCTGTACAACCTCTGCAGCTCCTGGTCAACATTCCCATCTCTGTGTGGCAGGGTGTGCACTGTATAACCCCAGCAGCTCCTGGTCAACATTCGCATCTCTGTGTGTGGCCAGGGCGTGCTCTGTATAACCCCAGCAGCTCCTGGTCAACATTCTCATCTCTGTGTGTGGCCAGGGTGTGCTCTGTGTAACCCCAGCAGCTCCTGGTCAACATTCCCATCTCTGTGTGGCCAGTGTGTGCACTGTATAACACCTGCAGCTCCTGGTCAACATTCTCATCTCTGTGTGACCATGGTGTGCTCTGTATAACCCCTGCAGCTCCTGGTGAACATTCCCATCTCTGTGTGGCCAGGCTGTGCTCAGTATAACTCCTGCAGCTCCTGGTCGACATTCCCATCTCTGTGTGTCAATGGTGTGCTCTGTATAGCGCCAGCAGCTCCTGGTCAACATTCCCATCTCTGTGTGGCCAGGGTGTGCTCTGTATAACCCTTTTCAGCTCCTGGTGAACATTCCCATCTCTGTGTGGCCAGGATGTGCACTGTATAACCCCAGAAGCTCCTGGTCAACATTCCCATTTCTGTGTGTGGCCAGGGTGTGCTCTGTAAAACCACAGCAGCTCCTGGTCAACATTCCCATTTCTCTGTGTGGCCAGGGTGTGCTCTGTATAACTCCTGCAGCTCCTGGTCAACATGTCCTTCTCTGTGAGCCCATGGTGTGCTCTCTATATCCCCTGCAGCTCCTGGTCAACATTCCCATCTCTGTGTGGCCAGGGTGTGCTCTGTATAACTCCTGCAGCTCCTGGTCAACATGTCCTTCTCTGTGAGGCCAGGTGGCGTTCTGTATAACCCCTGCAGCTCCTGGTCAACATTCCCATCTCTGTGTGTGGCCAGGGTGTGCTCTGTATAACCCCTGCAGCTCCTGGTCAACATTCCCATCTGTGTGTGCCCAGGGTATGCTATGTATAACTCCTGCAGCTCCTGGTTAACATTCCCATCTCTGTGTGCGGCCAGGGTGTGTTGTGTATAACTCCTGCATCTCCTGGTCAACATGTCCTTCTCTGTGAGGCCAGGGTGTGCTCTGTATAACCCCTGCAGCTCCTGGTCAACATTTCCAGCTGTTTGTACCCAGGGTATGCTCTGTATAACTCCTGCAGCTCCTGGTCAACATTCCCATTTCTGTGTGTGGACAGGGTGTGCTCTGTATAACCCCTGCAGCTCCTGGTCAACATTCCCATCTCTGTGTGGCCAGGGTGTGCTCTGTATAACACCTGCAGCTCCTGGTCAACATTCCCATCTCTGTGTGTCCAGGTTGTGCTCTGCATAACCCCTGCAGCTCCTGGTCAACATTCCCATCTCTGTGTGGCCAGGGTGTGCTCTGTATAACCCCTGCAGCTCCTGGTCAACATTCCCATCTCTGTGTGGCCAGGGTGTGCTCTGTATAACCCCAGCAGCTCCTGGTCAACATTCCCTTCTCTGTGTGGCCAGGGTGTGCTCTGTATAACCCCTGTTCCTGGTCAACATTCCCTTCTCTGTGTGGCCAGGGTGTGCTCTGTATAACCCCTGTTCCTGGTCAACATTCCCACCTCTGTGTGTGGCCAGGGTGTGCTCTGTATAACCCCTGCAGCTCCTGGTCAACATTCCCACCTCTGTGTGGTCAGGGTGTTCTCTGTTTAACCCCTGCAACTCCTTGTCAACATTCCCATCTTTGTGGCCAGGTTGTGCTCTGTTAACCCCTGCTCCTGGTCAACATTCCCATCACTGTGTGATCAGGGTGTGCTCTGTCTAACCCCAGCAGCTCCTGGTCAACATTCCCATCTGTGTGTGGCCAGGGTGTGCTCTGTATAACCCCTGCAGCTCCTGGTCAACATTCCCATCTCTGTGTGGCCAGTGTGGGATCTGTATAACCCCTGCAACTCCTGGTCAACATTCCCATCTGTGTGGTCAGGATGTGCTCTGTATAACCCCTGCAACTCCTGGTCAACATTCCCATCTGTGAGGCCAGTGTTGCTCTGTATACCCCTGCTCCTGGTCAACATTCCCATCACTGTGTGGCCAGGGTATGTTCTGTCTAACCCAAGCAGCTCCTGGTCAACATTCCCATCCGTGTGTGGCCAGGGTGTGCTCTCTATACCCCTGCTCCTGGTCAACATTCCCATCACTGTGTGGTCAGGATGAGCTCTGTATAACCCCTGCAACTCCTGGTCTACATTCCCATCACTGTGTGGTCAGGATGTTCTCTGTATAACCCCTGCATCTGCTGGTCAAGATTCCCATCTCTGTGTGGCCATGATGTGCTCTGTCTAACCCCAGCAGCTCCTGGTCAACATTCCCATCTCCGTATGGCCAGGATGTGCTCTGCATAATCCCTGCTCCTGGTCAACATTCCCACCTCTGTGTGGTCAGGGTGTTCTCTGTATAACCCCTGCAACTCCTGGTCAACATTCCCATCTGTGTGGCCAGGGTGTGCTCTGTTAACCCCTGCAGCTCCTGGTCAACATTCCCATCACTGTGTGGCCAGGGTGTGCTCTGTTAACCCCTGCTCCTCGTCAACATTCCCATCACTGTGTGATCAGGGTGTGCTCTGTCTAACCCCAGCAGCTCCTGGTCAACATTCCCATCTGTGTTTGGCCAGGGTGTGCTCTGTATAACCCCTGCAGCTCCTGGTCAACATTCCCATCTCTGTGTGGCCAGGGTGTGCTCTGTATAAACCCTGCTCCTGGTCAACATTCCCATCTCTGTGTGGCCAGGGTGTGCTCTGTATAACCCCTGCTCCTGGTCAACATTCCCTTCTCTGTGTGGCCAGGGTGTGCTCTGTGTAACACCAGAAGCTCCTGGTCAACATTCCCATCTCTGTGTGGCCAGGGTGTGCTCTGTATAACACCTGCAGCTCCTGGTCAACATTCTCATCTCTGTGTGGCCAGGGTGTGCTCTGTATAACCCCTGCAGCTCCTGGTCAACATTCCCATCTCTGTGTGGCCAGGGTGTGCTCTGTATAACCCCTGCAGCTCCTGGTTAACATTCCCATCTCTGTGTGGCCAGTGTGGGATCTGTATAACCCCTGCAACTCCTGGTCAACATTCCCATCTGTGTGGTCAGGATGTGCTCTGTATAACCCCTGCAACTCCTGGTCAACATTCCCATCTGTGTGGCCAGGGTCGCTCTGTATACCCCTGCTCCTGGTCAACATTCCCATCACTGTGTGGCCAGGATGTGCTCTGTATAACCCCTGCAACTCCTGGTCTACATTCCCATCACTGTGTGGTCAGGATGTTCTCTGTATAACCCCTGCATGTCCTGGTCAAGATTCCCATCTCTGTGTGGCCACGATGTGCTCTGTCTAACCCCTGCAGCTCCTGGTCAAAATTCCCATCTCCGTATGGCCAGGATGTGCTCTGCATAATCCCTGCTCCTGGTCAACATTCCCACCTCTGTGTGGTCAGGGTGTTCTCTGTATAACCCCTGCAGCTCCTGGTCAACATTCCCATCTCTGTGTGGCCAGGGTGTGCTCTGTACAACCCCTGCAGCTCCTGGTCAACATTCCCATCTCTGTGTGGCAGGGTGTGCACTGTATAACCCCAGCAGCTCCTCGTCAACATTCGCATCTCTGTGTGTGGCCAGGGCGTGCTCTGTATAACCCCAGCAGCTCCTGGTCAACATTCTCATCTCTGTGTGTGGACAGGGTGTGCTCTGTGTAACCCCAGCAGCTCCTGGTCAACATTCCCATCTCTGTGTGGCCAGTGTGTGCACTGTATAACACCTGCAGCTCCTGGTCAACATTCTCATCTCTGTGTGACCATGGTGTGCTCTGTATAACCCCTGCAGCTCCTGGTCAACATTCCCATCTCTGTGTGGCCAGGCTGTGCTCAGTATAACTCCTGCAGCTCCTGGTCGACATTCCCATCTCTGTGTGTCGATGGTGTGCTCTGTATAGCGCCAGCAGCTCCTGGTCAACATTCCCATCTCTGTGTGGCCAGGGTGTGCTCTGTATAACCCTTTTCAGCTCCTGGTGAACATTCCCATCTCTGTGTGGCCAGGATGTGCACTGTATAACCCCAGAAGCTCCTGGTCAACATTCCCATTTCTGTGTGTGGCCAGGGTGTGCTCTGTATAACTCCTGCAGCTCCTGGTCAACATGTCCTTCTCTGTGAGCCCAAGGTGTGCTCTCTATATCCCCTGCAGCTCCTGGTCAACATTCCCATCTCTGTGTGTGGCCAGGGTGTGCTCTGTATAACCCCTGCAGCTCCTGGTCAACATTCCCATCTGTGTGTGCCCAGGGTATGCTATGTATAACTCCTGCAGCTCCTGGTCAACATTCCCATCACTGTGTGGCCAGGGTGTTCTCTGTATAACCCCTGCAGCTCCTGGTTAACATTCCCATCTCTGTGTGCTGCCAGGGTGTGCTGTGTATAACTCCTGCATCTCCTGGTCAACATGTCCTTCTCTGTGAGGCCAGGGTGTGCTCTGTATAACCCCTGCAGCTCCTGGTCAACATTCCCATCTCTGTGTGGCCAGGGTGTGCTCAGTATAACCCGTGCAGCTCCTGGTCAACATTCCCATCACTGTGTGGCCAGTGTGTGCTCTGTATAACCCCTGCAGCTCCTGGCGAACATTCCCATCTCTGTGTGGTCAGAATGTGCTCTGTATACTCCTGCAGCACCTGGTCAACATTCCCATGGCTGTCTGGCCAGGGTGTGCTCTGTATAACTCCTGCAGCTCCTGGTCAACATGTCCTTCTCTCTGAGGCCAGCTGGCGCTCTCTATAACCCTTGCAGCTCCTGGTCAACATTCCCATCTGTGTGTGCCCAGGGTATGCTCTGTATAACTCCTGCAGCTCCTGGTCAACATTCCCATCTCTGTGTGGCTAGGTATTGCTCTGTATAACTCCTGCAGCTCCTGGTCAATATTCCCATTTCTGTGTGGCCAGGGTGTGCTCTGTATAACCCCTGCAGCTCCTGGTCAACATTCCCATCTCTGTGTGGCCAGGGTGTGCTCTGTATAATCCCTCCAGCTCCTGGTCAACATTCCCATCTGTGTGTGTGTCCAGGGTGTGCTCTGTATATCTCCTGCAGCTCCTGGTCAACATTGCCATCTGTGAGGCCAGGGTGTGCTCTGTATAACCCCTATATCTCCTGGTCAACATTTCCATCTGTGTGTGTGTCCAGGGTGTGCTCTGTATAACCTCAGCAGCTCCTGGTCAACACTCCCATCTGTGTGTGGATAGTGTGCGCATTGGATAACCCCTGCAGCACCTGGTCAACATTCCCATCTGTGTGTGCCCAGGGTATGCTCTGTATAACTCCTGCAGCTCCTGGTCAACATTCCCATCTCTGTGTGGCTAGGTATTGCTCTGTATAACTCCTGCAGCTCCTGGTCAATATTCCCATTTCTGTGTGGCCAGGGTGTGCTCTGTATAACCCCTGCAGCTCCTGGTCAACATTCCCATCTCTGTGAGGCCAGGGTGTGCTCTGTATAACCCCTATATCTCCTGGTCAACATTTCCATCTGTGTGTGTGTCCAGGGTGTGCTCTGTATAACCTCAGCAGCTCCTGGTCAACACTCCCATCTGTGTGTGGATAGTGTGCGCATTGGATAACCCCTGCAGCACCTGGTCAACATTCCCATCTCTGTGTGTGTCCAGGGTGTGCTCTGTATAACCCCTGAAGCTCCTGGACAACATTCCCTTCTCTCTGTGGCCCGGATGTGCTCTGTATATCCCCTGCAGCTCCTGGTCAACATTCCCATCTGTGTGTTTGGCCAGGATGTGCTCTGTATAACTCCTGCAGCTCCTGGTCAACATTCCCATCTCTGTGTGGCCAGGGTGTGCTCTGTATAACCCCTGCAGCTCCTGGTCAACATTCCCATCTCTGTGAGGCCAGGGTGTGTTCTGTATAACCCCTGCAGCTCCTGGCCAACATTCCCATCTCTGTGTGGCCAGGATGTGCTCTGTATAACCCCTGCTCCTGTTCAACATTCCCATCTCTGTGTGGCCAGGGTGTGCTCTGTATAACTCCTGCAGCCCCTGGTCAACATGTCCTTCTCTGTGAGGCCAGGTGGCGCTCTGTATAACCCCTGCAGCTCCTGGTCAACATTCCCATCTGTGTGTGCCCAGGGTATGCTCTGTATAACTCCTGCAGCTCCTGGTCAACATTCCCATCTCTGTGTGGCCAGGTTGTGCTCGGTATAACTCCTGCAATTTCTGGTCAATATTCCCATTTCTGTGTGGCCAGGGTGTGCTCTGTATAACCCCTGCAGCTCCTGGTCAGCATTCCCATCTCTGTGTGGCCAGGATGTGCTCTGTATATCCCCTGCAGCTCCTGGTCAACGTTCCCATCTGTGTGTGTGGCCAGGGTGTGCTCTGTATAACCCCTGCAACTTCTGGTCAACATTCCCATCTCTGTGTGGCCAGGGTGTGCACTGTATAACCCCTGCAGCTCATGGTCAACATTCCCATCTCTGTTTGTGCCCAGGGTGTGCTCTGTATAACCCCTGCAGCTCCTGGTTAACATTCCCATCTCTGTGTGTGGCCAAGGTGTGCTCTGTATAACTCCTGCAGCTCCTGGTCAACATTCCCATCTCTGTGTGGCCAGGATGTGCTCTGTATAACCCCTGCAGCTCCTGGTCAACATTCCCATCTCTGCGTGGCCAGGATGTGCTCTGTATAACCCCTACAGCTCCTGGTCAACATTCCCATCTCTGTGTGGCCAGGGTGTGCTCTGTATAACCCCTGCAGCTCCTGGTCAACATTCCCATCTCTGTGTGGCCAGGGTGTGCTCTGTATAACCCCTGCAGCTCCTGGTTAACATTCCCATCTCTGTGTGGCCAGTGTGGGATCTGTATAACCCCTGCAACTCCTGGTCAACATTCCCATCTGTGTGGTCAGGATGTGCTCTGTATAACCCCTGCAACTCCTGGTCAACATTCCCATCTGTGTGGCCAGGGTCGCTCTGTATACCCCTGCTCCTGGTCAACATTCCCATCACTGTGTGGCCAGGATGTGCTCTGTATAACCCCTGCAACTCCTGGTCTACATTCCCATCACTGTGTGGTCAGGATGTTCTCTGTATAACCCCTGCATGTCCTGGTCAAGATTCCCATCTCTGTGTGGCCAAGATGTGCTCTGTCTAACCCCTGCAGCTCCTGGTCAACATTCCCATCTCCGTATGGCCAGGATGTGCTCTGCATAATCCCTGCTCCTGGTCAACATTCCCACCTCTGTGTGGTCAGGGTGTTCTCTGTATAACCCCTGCAGCTCCTGGTCAACATTCCCATCTCTGTGTGGCCAGGGTGTGCTCTGTACAACCCCTGCAGCTCCTGGTCAACATTCCCATCTCTGTGTGGCAGGGTGTGCACTGTATAACCCCAGCAGCTCCTCGTCAACATTCGCATCTCTGTGTGTGGCCAGGGCGTGCTCTGTATAACCCCAGCAGCTCCTGGTCAACATTCTCATCTCTGTGTGTGGCCAGGGTGTGCTCTGTGTAACCCCAGCAGCTCCTGGTCAACATTCCCATCTCTGTGTGGCCAGTGTGTGCACTGTATAACACCTGCAGCTCCTGGTCAACATTCTCATCTCTGTGTGACCATGGTGTGCTCTGTATAACCCCTGCAGCTCCTGGTCAACATTCCCATCTCTGTGTGGCCAGGCTGTGCTCAGTATAACTCCTGCAGCTCCTGGTCGACATTCCCATCTCTGTGTGTCGATGGTGTGCTCTGTATAGCGCCAGCAGCTCCTGGTCAACATTCCCATCTCTGTGTGGCCAGGGTGTGCTCTGTATAACCCTTTTCAGCTCCTGGTGAACATTCCCATCTCTGTGTGGCCAGGATGTGCACTGTATAACCCCAGAAGCTCCTGGTCAACATTCCCATTTCTGTGTGTGGCCAGGGTGTGCTCTGTATAACTCCTGCAGCTCCTGGTCAACATGTCCTTCTCTGTGAGCCCAAGGTGTGCTCTCTATATTCCCTGCAGCTCCTGGTCAACATTCCCATCTCTGTGTGTGGCCAGGGTGTGCTCTGTATAACCCCTGCAGCTCCTGGTCAACATTCCCATCTGTGTGTGCCCAGGGTATGCTATGTATAACTCCTGCAGCTCCTGGTCAACATTCCCATCACTGTGTGGCCAGGGTGTTCTCTGTATAACCCCTGCAGCTCCTGGTTAACATTCCCATCTCTGTGTGCTGCCAGGGTGTGCTGTGTATAACTCCTGCATCTCCTGGTCAACATGTCCTTCTCTGTGAGGCCAGGGTGTGCTCTGTATAACCCCTGCAGCTCCTGGTCAACATTACCATCTCTGTGTGGCCAGGGTGTGCTCAGTATAACCCCTGCAGCTCCTGGTCAACATTCCCATCACTGTGTGGCCAGTGTGTGCTCTGTATAACCCCTGCAGCTCCTGGCGAACATTCCCATCTCTGTGTGGTCAGAATGTGCTCTGTATACTCCTGCAGCACCTGGTCAACATTCCCATGGCTGTCTGGCCAGGGTGTGCTCTGTATAACTCCTGCAGCTCCTGGTCAACATGTCCTTCTCTCTGAGGCCAGCTGGCGCTCTGTATAACCCTTGCAGCTCCTGGTCAACATTCCCATCTGTGTGTGCCCAGGGTATGCTCTGTATAACTCCTGCAGCTCCTGGTCAACATTCCCATCTCTGTGTGGCTAGGTATTGCTCTGTATAACTCCTGCAGCTCCTGGTCAATATTCCCATTTCTGTGTGGCCAGGGTGTGCTCTGTATAACCCCTGCAGCTCCTGGTCAACATTCCCATCTCTGTGTGGCCAGGGTGTGCTCTGTATAATCCCTCCAGCTCCTGGTCAACATTCCCATCTGTGTGTGTGGCCAGGGTGTGCTCTGTATAACCCCTGCAGCTCCTGGTCAACATTCCCATCTCTGTGTGGCCAGGGTGTGCTCTGTATAACCCCTGCAGCTCCTGGTTAACATTCCCATCTCTGTGTGGCCAGTGTGGGATCTGTATAACCCCTGCAACTCCTGGTCAACATTCCCATCTGTGTGGTCAGGATGTGCTCTGTATAACCCCTGCAACTCCTGGTCAACATTCCCATCTGTGTGGCCAGGGTCGCTCTGTATACCCCTGCTCCTGGTCAACATTCCCATCACTGTGTGGCCAGGATGTGCTCTGTATAACCCCTGCAACTCCTGGTCTACATTCCCATCACTGTGTGGTCAGGATGTTCTCTGTATAACCCCTGCATGTCCTGGTCAAGATTCCCATCTCTGTGTGGCCACGATGTGCTCTGTCTAACCCCTGCAGCTCCTGGTCAACATTCCCATCTCCGTATGGCCAGGATGTGCTCTGCATAATCCCTGCTCCTGCTCAACATTCCCACCTCTGTGTGGTCAGGGTGTTCTCTGTATAACCCCTGCAGCTCCTGGTCAACATTCCCATCTCTGTGTGGCCAGGGTGTGCTCTGTACAACCCCTGCAGCTCCTGGTCAACATTCCCATCTCTGTGTGGCAGGGTGTGCACTGTATAACCCCAGCAGCTCCTCGTCAACATTCGCATCTCTGTGTGTGGCCAGGGCGTGCTCTGTATAACCCCAGCAGCTCCTGGTCAACATTCTCATCTCTGTGTGTGGCCAGGGTGTGCTCTGTGTAACCCCAGCAGCTCCTGGTCAACATTCCCATCACTGTGTGGCCAGTGTGTGCACTGTATAACACCTGCAGCTCCTGGTCAACATTCTCATCTCTGTGTGACCATGGTGTGCTCTGTATAACCCCTGCAGCTCCTGGTCAACATTCCCATCTCTGTGTGGCCAGGCTGTGCTCAGTATAACTCCTGCAGCTCCTGGTCGACATTCCCATCTCTGTGTGTCGATGGTGTGCTCTGTATAGCGCCAGCAGCTCCTGGTCAACATTCCCATCTCTGTGTGGCCAGGGTGTGCTCTGTATAACCCTTTTCAGCTCCTGGTGAACATTCCCATCTCTGTGTGGCCAGGATGTGCACTGTATAACCCCAGAAGCTCCTGGTCAACATTCCCATTTCTGTGTGTGGCCAGGGTGTGCTCTGTATAACTCCTGCAGCTCCTGGTCAACATGTCCTTCTCTGTGAGCCCAAGGTGTGCTCTCTATATCCCCTGCAGCTCCTGGTCAACATTCCCATCTCTGTGTGTGGCCAGGGTGTGCTCTGTATAACCCCTGCAGCTCCTGGTCAACATTCCCATCTGTGTGTGCCCAGGGTATGCTATGTATAACTCCTGCAGCTCCTGGTCAACATTCCCATCACTGTGTGGCCAGGGTGTTCTCTGTATAACCCCTGCAGCTCCTGGTTAACATTCCCATCTCTGTGTGCTGCCAGGGTGTGCTGTGTATAACTCCTGCATCTCCTGGTCAACATGTCCTTCTCTGTGAGGCCAGGGTGTGCTCTGTATAACCCCTGCAGCTCCTGGTCAACATTCCCATCTCTGTGTGGCCAGGGTGTGCTCAGTATAACCCCTGCAGCTCCTGGTCAACATTCCCATCACTGTGTGGCCAGTGTGTGCTCTGTATAACCCCTGCAGCTCCTGGCGAACATTCCCATCTCTGTGTGGTCAGAATGTGCTCTGTATACTCCTGCAGCACCTGGTCAACATTCCCATGGCTGTCTGGCCAGGGTGTGCTCTGTATAACTCCTGCAGCTCCTGGTCAACATGTCCTTCTCTCTGAGGCCAGCTGGCGCTCTGTATAACCCTTGCAGCTCCTGGTCAACATTCCCATCTGTGTGTGCCCAGGGTATGCTCTGTATAACTCCTGCAGCTCCTGGTCAACATTCCCATCTCTGTGTGGCTAGGTATTGCTCTGTATAACTCCTGCAGCTCCTGGTCAATATTCCCATTTCTGTGTGGCCAGGGTGTGCTCTGTAGAACCCCTGCAGCTCCTGGTCAACATTCCCATCTCTGTGTGGCCAGGGTGTGCTCTGTATAATCCCTCCAGCTCCTGGTCAACATTCCCATCTGTGTGTGTGTCCAGGGTGTGCTCTGTATATCTCCTGCAGCTCCTGGTCAACATTCCCATCTGTGAGGCCAGGGTGTGCTCTGTATAACCCCTATATCTCCTGGTCAACATTTCCATCTGTGTGTGTGTCCAGGGTGTGCTCTGTATAACCTCAGCAGCTCCTGGTCAACACTCCCATCTGTGTGTGGATAGTGTGCGCATTGGATAACCCCTGCAGCACCTGGTCAACATTCCCATCTCTGTGTGTGTCCAGGGTGTGCTCTGTATAACCCCTGAAGCTCCTGGACAACATTCCCTTCTCTCTGTGGCCCGGATGTGCTCTGTATATCCCCTGCAGCTCCTGGTCAACATTCCCATCTGTGTGTTTGGCCAGGATGTGCTCTGTATAACTCCTGCAGCTCCTGGTCAACATTCCCATCTCTGTGTGGCCAGGGTGTGCTCTGTATAACCCCTGCAGCTCCTGGTCAACATTCCCATCTCTGTGAGGCCAGGGTGTGTTCTGTATAACCCCTTCAGCTCCTGGCCAACATTCCCATCTCTGTGTGGCCAGGATGTGCTCTGTATAACCCCTGCTCCTGTTCAACAGTCCCATCTCTGTGTGGCCAGGGTGTGCTCTGTATAACTCCTGCAGCCCCTGGTCAACATGTCCTTCTCTGTGAGGCCAGGTGGCGCTCTGTATAACCCCTGCAGCTCCTGGTCAACATTCCCATCTGTGTGTGCCCAGGGTATGCTCTGTATAACTCCTGCAGCTCCTGGTCAACATTCCCATCTCTGTGTGGCCAGGTTGTGCTCGGTATAACTCCTGCAATTTCTGGTCAATATTCCCATTTCTGTGTGGCCAGGGTGTGCTCTGTATAACCCCTGCAGCTCCTGGTCAGCATTCCCATCTCTGTGTGGCCAGGATGTGCTCTGTATATCCCCTGCAGCTCCTGGTCAACGTTCCCATCTGTGTGTGTGGCCAGGGTGTGCTCTGTATAACCCCTGCAACTTCTGGTCAACATTCCCATCTCTGTGTGGCCAGGGTGTGCACTGTATAACCCATGCAGCTCATGGTCAACATTCCCATCTCTGTTTGTGCCCAGGGTGTGCTCTGTATAACCCCTGCAGCTCCTGGTTAACATTCCCATCTCTGTGTGTGGCCAAGGTGTGCTCTGTATAACTCCTGCAGCTCCTGGTCAACATTCCCATCTCTGTGTGGCCAGGATGTGCTCTGTATAACCCCTGCAGCTCCTGGTCAACATTCCCATCTCTGCGTGGCCAGGATGTGCTCTGTATAACCCCTACAGCTCCTGGTCAACATTCCCATCTCTGTGTGGCCAGGGTGTGCTCTGTATAACCCCTGCAGCTCCTGGTCAACATTCCCATCTCTGTGTGGCCAGGGTGTGCTCTGTATAACCCCTGCAGCTCCTGGTTAACATTCCCATCTCTGTGTGGCCAGTGTGGGATCTGTATAACCCCTGCAACTCCTGGTCAACATTCCCATCTGTGTGGTCAGGATGTGCTCTGTATAACCCCTGCAACTCCTGGTCAACATTCCCATCTGTGTGGCCAGGGTCGCTCTGTATACCCCTGCTCCTGGTCAACATTCCCATCACTGTGTGGCCAGGATGTGCTCTGTATAACCCCTGCAACTCCTGGTCTACATTCCCATCACTGTGTGGTCAGGATGTTCTCTGTATAACCCCTGCATGTCCTGGTCAAGATTCCCATCTCTGTGTGGCCACGATGTGCTCTGTCTAACCCCTGCAGCTCCTGGTCAACATTCCCATCTCCGTATGGCCAGGATGTGCTCTGCATAATCCCTGCTCCTGGTCAACATTCCCACCTCTGTGTGGTCAGGGTGTTCTCTGTATAACCCCTGCAGCTCCTGGTCAACATTCCCATCTCTGTGTGGCCAGGGTGTGCTCTGTACAACCCCTGCAGCTCCTGGTCAACATTCCCATCTCTGTGTGGCAGGGTGTGCACTGTATAACCCCAGCAGCTCCTCGTCAACATTCGCATCTCTGTGTGTGGCCAGGGCGTGCTCTGTATAACCCCAGCAGCTCCTGGTCAACATTCTCATCTCTGTGTGTGGCCAGGGTGTGCTCTGTGTAACCCCAGCAGCTCCTGGTCAACATTCCCATCTCTGTGTGGCCAGTGTGTGCACTGTATAACACCTGCAGCTCCTGGTCAACATTCTCATCTCTGTGTGACCATGGTGTGCTCTGTATAACCCCTGCAGCTCCTGGTCAACATTCCCATCTCTGTGTGGCCAGGCTGTGCTCAGTATAACTCCTGCAGCTCCTGGTCGACATTCCCATCTCTGTGTGTCGATGGTGTGCTCTGTAAAGCGCCAGCAGCTCCTGGTCAACATTCCCATCTCTGTGTGGCCAGGGTGTGCTCTGTATAACCCTTTTCAGCTCCTGGTGAACATTCCCATCTCTGTGTGGCCAGGATGTGCACTGTATAACCCCAGAAGCTCCTGGTCAACATTCCCATTTCTGTGTGTGGCCAGGGTGTGCTCTGTATAACTCCTGCAGCTCCTGGTCAACATGTCCTTCTCTGTGAGCCCAAGGTGTGCTCTCTATATCCCCTGCAGCTCCTGGTCAACATTCCCATCTCTGTGTGTGGCCAGGGTGTGCTCTGTATAACCCCTGCAGCTCCTGGTCAACATTCCCATCTGTGTGTGCCCAGGGTATGCTATGTATAACTCCTGCAGCTCCTGGTCAACATTCCCATCACTGTGTGGCCAGGGTGTTCTCTGTATAACCCCTGCAGCTCCTGGTTAACATTCCCATCTCTGTGTGCTGCCAGGGTGTGCTGTGTATAACTCCTGCATCTCCTGGTCAACATGTCCTTCTCTGTGAGGCCAGGGTGTGCTCTGTATAACCCCTGCAGCTCCTGGTCAACATTCCCATCTCTGTGTGGCCAGGGTGTGCTCAGTATAACCCCTGCAGCTCCTGGTCAACATTCCCATCACTGTGTGGCCAGTGTGTGCTCTGTATAACCCCTGCAGCTCCTGGCGAACATTCCCATCTCTGTGTGGTCAGAATGTGCTCTGTATACTCCTGCAGCACCTGGTCAACATTCCCATGGCTGTCTGGCCAGGGTGTGCTCTGTATAACTCCTGCAGCTCCTGGTCAACATGTCCTTCTCTCTGAGGCCAGCTGGCGCTCTGTATAACCCTTGCAGCTCCTGGTCAACATTCCCATCTGTGTGTGCCCAGGGTATGCTCTGTATAACTCCTGCAGCTCCTGGTCAACATTCCCATCTCTGTGTGGCTAGGTATTGCTCTGTATAACTCCTCCAGCTCCTGGTCAATATTCCCATTTCTGTGTGGCCAGGGTGTGCTCTGTATAACCCCTGCAGCTCCTGGTCAACATTCCCATCTCTGTGTGGCCAGGGTGTGCTCTGTATAAACCCTCCAGCTCCTGGTCAACATTCCCATCTGTGTGTGTGTCCAGGGTGTGCTCTGTATATCTCCTGCAGCTCCTGGTCAACATTCCCATCTGTGAGGCCAGGGTGTGCTCTGTATAACCCCTATATCTCCTGGTCAACATTTCCATCTGTGTGTGTGTCCAGGGTGTGCTCTGTATAACCTCAGCAGCTCCTGGTCAACACTCCCATCTGTGTGTGGATAGTGTGCGCATTGGATAACCCCTGCAGCACCTGGTCAACATTCCCATCTCTGTGTGTGTCCAGGGTGTGCTCTGTATAACCCCTGAAGCTCCTGGACAACATTCCCTTCTCTCTGTGGCCCGGATGTGCTCTGTATATCCCCTGCAGCTCCTGGTCAACATTCCCATCTGTGTGTTTGGCCAGGATGTGCTCTGTATAACTCCTGCAGCTCCTGGTCAACATTCCCATCTCTGTGTGGCCAGGGTGTGCTCTGTATAACCCCTGCAGCTCCTGGTCAACATTCCCATCTCTGTGAGGCCAGGGTGTGTTCTGTATAACCCCTGCAGCTCCTGGCCAACATTCCCATCTCTGTGTGGCCAGGATGTGCTCTGTATAACCCCTGCTCCTGTTCAACATTCCCATCTCTGTGTGGCCAGGGTGTGCTCTGTATAACTCCTGCAGCCCCTGGTCAACATGTCCTTCTCTGTGAGGCCAGGTGGCGCTCTGTATAACCCCTGCAGCTCCTGGTCAACATTCCCATCTGTGTGTGCCCAGGGTATGCTCTGTATAACTCCTGCAGCTCCTGGTCAACATTCCCATCTCTGTGTGGCCAGGTTGTGCTCGGTATAACTCCTGCAATTTCTGGTCAATATTCCCATTTCTGTGTGGCCAGGGTGTGCTCTGTATAACCCCTGCAGCTCCTGGTCAGCATTCCCATCTCTGTGTGGCCAGGATGTGCTCTGTATATCCCCTGCAGCTCCTGGTCAACGTTCCCATCTGTGTGTGTGGCCAGGGTGTGCTCTGTATAACCCCTGCAACTTCTGGTCAACATTCCCATCTCTGTGTGGCCAGGGTGTGCACTGTATAACCCCTGCAGCTCATGGTCAACATTCCCATCTCTGTTTGTGCCCAGGGTGTGCTCTGTATAACCCCTGCAGCTCCTGGTTAACATTCCCATCTCTGTGTGTGGCCAAGGTGTGCTCTGTATAACTCCTGCAGCTCCTGGTCAACATTCCCATCTCTGTGTGGCCAGGATGTGCTCTGTATAACCCCTGCAGCTCCTGGTCAACATTCCCATCTCTGCGTGGCCAGGATGTGCTCTGTATAACCGCTACAGCTCCTGGTCAACATGTCCTTCTCTGTGAGGCCAGGGTGTGCTCTGTATAACCCCTGCAGCTCCTGGTCAACATTCCCATCTCTGTCTGGCCAGGGTGTGCTCAGTATAACCCCTGCAGCTCCTGGTCAACATTCCCATCACTGTGTGGCCAGGGTGTGCTCTGTATAACCCCTGCAGCTCCTGGTCAACATTCCCATCTCTGTGTGGCCAGAGTGTGCTCTGTATAACCCCTGCTCCGTGTCAACATTCCCATCTCTGTGTGGCCAGGGTGTGCTCTGTATAACTCCTGCAGCTCCTGGTCAACATGTCCTTCTCTGTGAGGCCAGGTGGCGCTCTGTATAACTCCTGCAGCTCCTGGTCAACATTCCCATCTCTGTGTGGCCAGTTTGTGCACTGTTTAACCACTGCAGCTCCTGGTCAACATTCCCATCTCTGTGTTGCCAGGGTGTGCTCTGTATAATCCCTGCAGCTCCTGCTCAGCATTCCCATCTGTGTGTGTGTCCATGGTGTGCTCTGTATGACCCCTGCAGCTCCTGGTCAACATTCCCATCTCTGTGTGGCCAGTGTGTGCTCTGTATAACCCCTGCAGCTCCTGGTCGACATTCCCATCTCTGTGTGGCCAGTGTGTGCTCTGTATAACCACTGCAGCTCCTGGTCAACACTCCCATATGTGTGTGGACAGCATGCGCACTGTATAACCCCTGCAGCTCCTGGTCAACATTCTCATCTCTGTGTGTGGCCAGGGTGTGGTCTGTATACTCCTGCAGCTCCTGGTCAACATTCCCATCTCTGTGTGGCCAGGGTGTGCTCTGTATAACCCCTGCAGCTCCTGGTCAACATTCCCATCTTTGCGTGGCCAGGGTGTGATCTGTATAACCACTGCAGCTCCTGGTCAACATTCCCATCTCTGCGTGGCCAGGGTGTGATCTGTATAACCCCTGCAGCTCCTGGTCAACATTCCCATCTCTCAGTGTGTCCTGGGAGTAATCTGTGTAACCCCTGCAGCTCCTGGTTAACATTCCCATCTCTGTGTGGCCAGGGTGTGCTCTTTTATAACCCCAGCAGTTCCTGGTCAACATTCCCACCTCTGTGTGTCCAGGGTGTGCTCTGTATAACCCCTGCAGCTCCTGGTCAACATTCCCATCTCTGTGTGTCCAGGGTGTGCTCTGTATAACCCCAGCAGCTCCTGGTGAACATTCCCATCTCTGTGTGGCCAGGATGTGCACTGTATAACCCCAGAAGCTCCTGGTCAACATTCCCATTTCTGTGTGTGGCCAGGCTGTGCTCTGTATAACTCCTGCAGCTCCTGGTCAACATGTCCTTCTCTGTGAGCCCAAGGTGTGCTCTCTATATCCCCTGCAGCTCCTGGTCAACATTCCCATCTCTGTGTGTGGCCAGGGTGTGCTCTGTATAACCCCTGCAGCTCCTGGTCAACATTCCCATCTGTGTGTGCCCAGGGTATGCTATGTATAACTCCTGCAGCTCCTGGTCAACATTCCCATCACTGTGTGGCCAGGGTGTTCTCTGTATAACCCCTGCAGCTCCTGGTTAACATTCCCATCTCTGTGTGCTGCCAGGGTGTGCTGTGTATAACTCCTGCATCTCCTGGTCAACATGTCCTTCTCTGTGAGGCCAGGGTGTGCTCTGTATAACCCCTGCAGCTCCTGGTCAACATTCCCATCTCTGTGTGGCCAGGGTGTGCTCAGTATAACCCCTGCAGCTCCTGGTCAACATTCCCATCACTGTGTGGCCAGTGTGTGCTCTGTATAACCCCTGCAGCTCCTGGCGAACATTCCCATCTCTGTGTGGTCAGAATGTGCTCTGTATACTCCTGCAGCACCTGGTCAACATTCCCATGGCTGTCTGGCCAGGGTGTGCTCTGTATAACTCCTGCAGCTCCTGGTCAACATGTCCTTCTCTCTGAGGCCAGCTGGCGCTCTGTATAACCCTTGCAGCTCCTGGTCAACATTCCCATCTGTGTGTGCCCAGGGTATGCTCTGTATAACTCCTGCAGCTCCTGGTCAACATTCCCATCTCTGTGTGGCTAGGTATTGCTCTGTATAACTCCTGCAGCTCCTGGTCAATATTCCCATTTCTGTGTGGCCAGGGTGTGCTCTGTATAACCCCTGCAGCTCCTGGTCAACATTCCCATCTCTGTGTGGCCAGGGTGTGCTCTGTATAAACCCTCCAGCTCCTGGTCAACATTCCCATCTGTGTGTGTGTCCAGGGTGTGCTCTGTATATCTCCTGCAGCTCCTGGTCAACATTCCCATCTGTGAGGCCAGGGTGTGCTCTGTATAACCCCTATATCTCCTGGTCAACATTTCCATCTGTGTGTGTGTCCAGGGTGTGCTCTGTATAACCTCAGCAGCTCCTGGTCAACACTCCCATCTGTGTGTGGATAGTGTGCGCATTGGATAACCCCTGCAGCACCTGGTCAACATTCCCATCTCTGTGTGTGTCCAGGGTGTGCTCTGTCTCACCCCTGAAGCTCCTGGACAACATTCCCTTCTCTCTGTGGCCCGGATGTGCTCTGTATATCCCCTGCAGCTCCTGGTCAACATTCCCATCTGTGTGTTTGGCCAGGATGTGCTCTGTATAACTCCTGCAGCTCCTGGTCAACATTCCCATCTCTGTGTGGCCAGGGTGTGCTCTGTATAACCCCTGCAGCTCCTGGTCAACATTCCCATCTCTGTGAGGCCAGGGTGTGTTCTGTATAACCCCTGCAGCTCCTGGCCAACATTCCCATCTCTGTGTGGCCAGGATGTGCTCTGTATAACCCCTGCTCCTGTTCAACATTCCCATCTCTGTGTGGCCAGGGTGTGCTCTGTATAACTCCTGCAGCCCCTGGTCAACATGTCCTTCTCTGTGAGGCCAGGTGGCGCTCTGTATAACCCCTGCAGCTCCTGGTCAACATTCCCATCTGTGTGTGCCCAGGGTATGCTCTGTATAACTCCTGCAGCTCCTGGTCAACATTCCCATCTCTGTGTGGCCAGGTTGTGCTCGGTATAACTCCTGCAATTTCTGGTCAATATTCCCATTTCTGTGTGGCCAGGGTGTGCTCTGTATAACCCCTGCAGCTCCTGGTCAGCATTCCCATCTCTGTGTGGCCAGGATGTGCTCTGTATATCCCCTGCAGCTCCTGGTCAACGTTCCCATCTGTGTGTGTGGCCAGGGTGTGCTCTGTATAACCCCTGCAACTTCTGGTCAACATTCCCATCTCTGTGTGTGGCCAAGGTGTGCTCTGTATAACTCCTGCAGCTCCTGGTCAACATTCCCATCTCTGTGTGGCCAGGATGTGCTCTGTATAACCCCTGCAGCTCCTGGTCAACATTCCCATCTCTGCGTGGCCAGGATGTGCTCTGTATAACCGCTACAGCTCCTGGTCAACATGTCCTTCTCTGTGAGGCCAGGGTGTGCTCTGTATAACCCCTGCAGCTCCTGGTCAACATTCCCATCTCTGTGTGGCCAGGGTGTGCTCAGTATAACCCCTGCAGCTCCTGGTCAACATTCCCATCACTGTGTGGCCAGGGTGTGCTCTGTATAACCCCTGCAGCTCCTGGTCAACATTCCCATCTCTGTGTGGCCAGGGTGTGCTCTGTATAACCCCTGCTCCGTGTCAACATTCCCATCTCTGTGTGGCCAGGGTGTGCTCTGTATAACTCCTGCAGCTCCTGGTCAACATGTCCTTCTCTGTGAGGCCAGGTGGCGCTCTGTATAACTCCTGCAGCTCCTGGTCAACATTCCCATCTCTGTGTGGCCAGTTTGTGCACTGTTTAACCACTGCAGCTCCTGGTCAACATTCCCATCTCTGTGTTGCCAGGGTGTGCTCTGTATAATCCCTGCAGCTCCTGCTCAGCATTCCCATCTGTGTGTGTGTCCATGGTGTGCTCTGTATGACCCCTGCAGCTCCTGGTCAACATTCCCATCTCTGTGTGGCCAGTGTGTGCTCTGTATAACCCCTGCAGCTCCTGGTCGACATTCCCATCTCTGTGTGGCCAGTGTGTGCTCTGTATAACCCCTGCAGCTCCTGGTCAACACTCCCATATGTATGTGGACAGCATGCGCACTGTATAACCCCTGCAGCTCCTGGTCAACATTCTCATCTCTGTGTGTGGCCAGGGTGTGGTCTGTATACTCCTGCAGCTCCTGGTCAACATTCCCATCTCTGTGTGGCCAGGGTGTGCTCTGTATAACCCCTGCAGCTCCTGGTCAACATTCCCATCTTTGCGTGGCCAGGGTTTGATCTGTATAACCACTGCAGCTCCTGGTCAACATTCCCATCTCTGCGTGGCCAGGGTGTGATCTGTATAACCCCTGCAGCTCCTGGTCAACATTCCCATCTCTCAGTGTGTCCTGGGAGTAATCTGTGTAACCCCTGCAGCTCCTGGTTAACATTCCCATCTCTGTGTGGCCAGGGTGTGCTCTTTTATAACCCCAGCAGTTCCTGGTCAACATTCCCACCTCTGTGTGTCCAGGGTGTGCTCTGTATAACCCCTGCAGCTCCTGGTCAACATTCCCATCTCTGTGTGTCCAGGGTGTGCTCTGTATAACCCCAGCAGCTCCTTCTCAACATTCCCATCTCTGTGTGGCCAGGGTGTGCTCTGTTTAACACCTGCAGCTCCTGGTCAACATTCCCATCTCTGTGTGGCCAGGGTGTGCTCTGTATAACCCCTGCAGCTCCTGGTCACCATTCCCATCTCTGTGTGGCCAGGGTGTGCTCTGTATAACCCCTGCAGCTCCTGGTCCACATTCCCATCTCTGTGTGGCCAGGATGTGCTCTGTATACTCCTGCAGCACCTGGTCAACATTCTCATCTCTGTGTGGCCAGGATGTGCTCTGTATACTCCTGCAGCTCCTGGTAAACATTCCCATCTCTGTGTGGCCAGGGTGTGCTCTGTATACCCCTGCAGCTCCTGGTCAACATTCCCATCTCTGTGTGACCAGGCTGTGCTCTGTATAACCCCTGCAGCTGCTGGTCAACATTCCCATCTATGTGTGGCCAGGGTGGGCTCTGTATAACCCCTGCAGCTCCTGGTCTACATTCCCATCTCTGTGTGGCCAGGGTGTGCTCTGTATAACTCCTGCAGCTCATGGTTAACATTCCCATCTCTGTGTGTGGTCAGTATGTGCTTTGTATTACCCCTGCAGCTCCTAGTCTACATTCCCATCTCTGTGTGGCCAGGGTGTGCTCTGTATAACTCCTGCAGCTCCTGGTTAACATTCCCATTTCTGTGTTTGGCCAGTATGTGCTTTGTATAACCCCTGCAGCTCCTAGTCTACATTCCCATCTCTATGTGGCCAGGGTGTGCTCTGTATAACTCCTGCAGCTCGTGGTCAACATTCCCTTCTCTGTGTGGCCAGGATGTGCTCTGTATATCCCCTGCAGCTCCTGGCCAACATTCCCATCTGTGTGTGTGGCCAGGATGTGCTCTGTATAACTCCTGCAGCTCCGGGTTAACATTCCCATCTCTGTGTGGCCAGGGTGTGCTCTGTATAACCCCTGCAGCTCCTGGTCAACATTTCCATCTCTGTGTGGCCAGGGTGTGTTCTGTATAACCCCTGCAGCTCCTGGTCAACATTCCCATCTCTGTGTGGCCTGGGTGTGCTCTGTATAACCCGTGCTCCTGGTCAATATTCCCATTTCTGTGTGGCCAGGTTGTGCTCTGTATAACCCCTGCAGCTCCTGGTCAACATTCCCATCTGAGTGTGTGTCCAGGGTGTGCTCTGTCTCTCTCCTGCAGCTCCTGATCAACATTCCCATCTGTGTGGCCAGGGTGTGCTCTGTATAACCCCTGCAGCTCCTGGTCAACATTTCCATCTGTGTGTGTGTCCAGGGTGTGCTCTGTATAACCCCAGCAGCTCCTGGTCAACACTCCCATCTGTGTGTGGACAGCGTGCGCACTGTATAACCCCTGCAGCACCTGGTCAACATTCCCATCTGAGTGTGTGTCCAGGGTGTGCTCTGTATAACCCCTGCAGCTCCTGGTCAACATTCCCATCGCTGTGTGGCCAGGGTGTGTTCTGTATAACCCCTGCAGCACCTGGTCAACATTCCCATCTGAGTGTGTGTCCAGGGTGTGCTCTGTATAACCCCTGCAGCTCCTGGTCAACATGTCTTTCTCTGTGAGGCCAGGTGGCGCTCTGTATAACCCCTGCAGCTCCTGGTCAACATTCCCATCTGTGTGTGCCCAGGGTATGCTCGGAAAACTCCTGCAGCTCCTGGTCAACATTCCCATCTCTGTGTGGCCAGGTTGTGCTCTGTATAGAACCTGCAACTCCTGGTCAATATTCCCATTTCTGTGTGGCCAGGGTGTGCTCTGTATAACCCCTGCAGCTCCTGGTCAGCATTCCCATCTCTGTGTGTGTCCAGTGTGTGCTCTGTATAACCCCTGCAGCTCCTCGTCAACATTCCCATCTGTGTGTGTGTCCTTGGTGTGCTCTGTATAAGCCCAGCAGCTCCTGGTCAACACTCCCATATGTGTGTGGACAGCATGCGCACTGTATAACCCCTGCAGCTCCTGGTCAACATTCCCATCTCTGTGTGTCTCCAGGGTGTGCTCTGTATAACCCCTGCAGCTCCTGGTCAACATTCTCATCTCTGTGTGTGGCCAGGGTGTGGTCTGTATACTCCTGCAGCTCCTGGTCAACATTCCCATCTCTGTGTGGCCAGGGTGTGCTCTGTATTACCCCTGCAGCTCCTGGTCAACATTCCCATCTCTGCGTGGCCAGGGTGTGATCTGTATAACCACTGCAGCTCCTGGTCAACATTCCCATCTCTGCGTGGCCAGGGTGTGATCTGTATAACACCTGCAGCTCCTGGTCAACATTCCCATCTCTCAGTGTGTTCTGGGAGTGATCTGTGTAACCCCTGCAGCTCCTGGTTAACATTCCCATCTCTGTGTGGCCAGGGTGTGCTCTTTTATAACCCCAGCAGTTCCTGGTCAACATTCCCACCTCTGTGTGTCCAGGGTGTGCTCTGTATAACCCCTGCAGCTCCTGGTCAACATTCCCATCTCTGTGTGTCCAGGGTGTGCTCTGTATAACCCCAGCAGCTCCTGGTGAACATTCCCATCTCTGTGTGGCCAGGATGTGCACTGTATAACCCCAGAAGCTCCTGGTCAACATTCCCATTTCTGTGTGTGGCCAGGCTGTGCTCTGTATAACTCCTGCAGCTCCTGGTCAACATGTCCTTCTCTGTGAGCCCAAGGTGTGCTCTCTATATCCCCTGCAGCTCCTGGTCAACATTCCCATCTCTGTGTGTGGCCAGGGTGTGCTCTGTATAACCCCTGCAGCTCCTGGTCAACATTCCCATCTGTGTGTGCCCAGGGTATGCTATGTATAACTCCTGCAGCTCCTGGTCAACATTCCCATCACTGTGTGGCCAGGGTGTTCTCTGTATAACCCCTGCAGCTCCTGGTTAACATTCCCATCTCTGTGTGCTGCCAGGGTGTGCTGTGTATAACTCCTGCATCTCCTGGTCAACATGTCCTTCTCTGTGAGGCCAGGGTGTGCTCTGTATAACCCCTGCAGCTCCTGGTCAACATTCCCATCTCAGTGTGGCCAGGGTGTGCTCAGTATAACCCCTGCAGCTCCTGGTCAACATTCCCATCACTGTGTGGCCAGTGTGTGCTCTGTATAACCCCTGCAGCTCCTGGCGAACATTCCCATCTCTGTGTGGTCAGAATGTGCTCTGTATACTCCTGCAGCACCTGGTCAACATTCCCATGGCTGTCTGGCCAGGGTGTGCTCTGTATAACTCCTGCAGCTCCTGGTCAACATGTCCTTCTCTCTGAGGCCAGCTGGCGCTCTGTATAACCCTTGCAGCTCCTGGTCAACATTCCCATCTGTGTGTGCCCAGGGTATGCTCTGTATAACTCCTGCAGCTCCTGGTCAACATTCCCATCTCTGTGTGGCTAGGTATTGCTCTGTATAACTCCTGCAGCTCCTGGTCAATATTCCCATTTCTGTGTGGCCAGGGTGTGCTCTGTATAACCCCTGCAGCTCCTGGTCAACATTCCCATCTCTGTGTGGCCAGGGTGTGCTCTGTATAAACCCTCCAGCTCCTGGTCAACATTCCCATCTGTGTGTGTGTCCAGGG
Source organism: Scyliorhinus torazame (assembly GCF_047496885.1). NCBI lineage: Eukaryota > Metazoa > Chordata > Chondrichthyes > Carcharhiniformes > Scyliorhinidae > Scyliorhinus > Scyliorhinus torazame. The sequence goes on from NC_092711.1 coordinate 57,702,320, forward strand.
TGTGCTCTGTATATCTCCTGCAGCTCCTGGTCAACATTCCCATCTGTGAGGCCAGGGTGTGCTCTGTATAACCCCTATATCTCCTGGTCAACATTTCCATCTGTGTGTGTGTCCAGGGTGTGCTCTGTATAACCTCAGCAGCTCCTGGTCAACACTCCCATCTGTGTGTGGATAGTGTGCGCATTGGATAACCCCTGCAGCACCTGGTCAACATTCCCATCTCTGTGTGTGTCCAGGGTGTGCTCTGTATAACCCCTGAAGCTCCTGGACAACATTCCCTTCTCTCTGTGGCCCGGATGTGCTCTGTATATCCCCTGCAGCTCCTGGTCAACATTCCCATCTGTGTGTTTGGCCAGGATGTGCTCTGTATAACTCCTGCAGCTCCTGGTCAACATTCCCATCTCTGTGTGGCCAGGGTGTGCTCTGTATAACCCCTGCAGCTCCTGGTCAACATTCCCATCTCTGTGAGGCCAGGGTGTGTTCTGTATAACCCCTGCAGCTCCTGGCCAACATTCCCATCTCTGTGTGGCCAGGATGTGCTCTGTATAACCCCTGCTCCTGTTCAACATTCCCATCTCTGTGTGGCCAGGGTGTGCTCTGTATAACTCCTGCAGCCCCTGGTCAACATGTCCTTCTCTGTGAGGCCAGGTGGCGCTCTGTATAACCCCTGCAGCTCCTGGTCAACATTCCCATCTGTGTGTGCCCAGGGTATGCTCTGTATAACTCCTGCAGCTCCTGGTCAACATTCCCATCTCTGTGTGGCCAGGTTGTGCTCGGTATAACTCCTGCAATTTCTGGTCAATATTCCCATTTCTGTGTGGCCAGGGTGTGCTCTGTATAACCCCTGCAGCTCCTGGTCAGCATTCCCATCTCTGTGTGGCCAGGATGTGCTCTGTATATCCCCTGCAGCTCCTGGTCAACGTTCCCATCTGTGTGTGTGGCCAGGGTGTGCTCTGTATAACCCCTGCAACTTCTGGTCAACATTCCCATCTCTGTGTGGCCAGGGTGTGCACTGTATAACCCCTGCAGCTCATGGTCAACATTCCCATCTCTGTTTGTGCCCAGGGTGTGCTCTGTATAAACCCTGCAGCTCCTGGTTAACATTCCCATCTCTGTGTGTGGCCAAGGTGTGCTCTGTATAACTCCTGCAGCTCCTGGTCAACATTCCCATCTCTGTGTGGCCAGGATGTGCTCTGTATAACCCCTGCAGCTCCTGGTCAACATTCCCATCTCTGCGTGGCCAGGATGTGCTCTGTATAACCGCTACAGCTCCTGGTCAACATGTCCTTCTCTGTGAGGCCAGGGTGTGCTCTGTATAACCCCTGCAGCTCCTGGTCAACATTCCCATCTCTGTGTGGCCAGGGTGTGCTCAGTATAACCCCTGCAGCTCCTGGTCAACATTCCCATCACTGTGTGGCCAGGGTGTGCTCTGTATAACCCCTGCAGCTCCTGGTCAACATTCCCATCTCTGTGTGGCCAGGGTGTGCTCTGTATAACCCCTGCTCCGTGTCAACATTCCCATCTCTGTGTGGCCAGGGTGTGCTCTGTATAACTCCTGCAGCTCCTGGTCAACATGTCCTTCTCTGTGAGGCCAGGTGGCGCTCTGTATAACTCCTGCAGCTCCTGGTCAACATTCCCATCTCTGTGTGGCCAGTTTGTGCACTGTTTAACCACTGCAGCTCCTGGTCAACATTCCCATCTCTGTGTTGCCAGGGTGTGCTCTGTATAATCCCTGCAGCTCCTGCTCAGCATTCCCATCTGTGTGTGTGTCCATGGTGTGCTCTGTATGACCCCTGCAGCTCCTGGTCAACATTCCCATCTCTGTGTGGCCAGTGTGTGCTCTGTATAACCCCTGCAGCTCCTGGTCGACATTCCCATCTCTGTGTGGCCAGTGTGTGCTCTGTATAACCCCTGCAGCTCCTGGTCAACACTCCCATATGTATGTGGACAGCATGCGCACTGTATAACCCCTGCAGCTCCTGGTCAACATTCTCATCTCTGTGTGTGGCCAGGGTGTGGTCTGTATACTCCTGCAGCTCCTGGTCAACATTCCCATCTCTGTGTGGCCAGGGTGTGCTCTGTATAACCCCTGCAGCTCCTGGTCAACATTCCCATCTTTGCGTGGCCAGGGTGTGATCTGTATAACCACTGCAGCTCCTGGTCAACATTCCCATCTCTGCGTGGCCAGGGTGTGATCTGTATAACCCCTGCAGCTCCTGGTCAACATTCCCATCTCTCAGTGTGTCCTGGGAGTAATCTGTGTAACCCCTGCAGCTCCTGGTTAACATTCCCATCTCTGTGTGGCCAGGGTGTGCTCTTTTATAACCCCAGCAGTTCCTGGTCAACATTCCCACCTCTGTGTGTCCAGGGTGTGCTCTGTATAACCCCTGCAGCTCCTGGTCAACATTCCCATCTCTGTGTGTCCAGGGTGTGCTCTGTATAACCCCAGCAGCTCCTTCTCAACATTCCCATCTCTGTGTGGCCAGGGTGTGCTCTGTTTAACACCTGCAGCTCCTGGTCAACATTCCCATCTCTGTGTGGCCAGGGTGTGCTCTGTATAACCCCTGCAGCTCCTGGTCAACATTCCCATCTCTGTGTGGCCAGGGTGTGCTCTGTATAACCCCTGCAGCTCCTGGTCCACATTCCCATCTCTGTGTGGCCAGGATGTGCTCTGTATACTCCTGCAGCACCTGGTCAACATTCTCATCTCTGTGTGGCCAGGATGTGCTCTGTATACTCCTGCAGCTCCTGGTAAACATTCCCATCTCTGTGTGGCCAGGGTGTGCTCTGTATACCCCTGCAGCTCCTGGTCAACATTCCCATCTCTGTGTGACCAGGCTGTGCTCTGTATAACCCCTGCAGCTGCTGGTCAACATTCCCATCTATGTGTGGCCAGGGTGAGCTCTGTATAACCCCTGCAGCTCCTGGTCTACATTCCCATCTCTGTGTGGCCAGGGTGTGCTCTGTATAACTCCTGCAGCTCATGGTTAACATTCCCATCTCTGTGTGTGGTCAGTATGTGCTTTGTATTACCCCTGCAGCTCCTAGTCTACATTCCCATCTCTGTGTGGCCAGGGTGTGCTCTGTATAACTCCTGCAGCTCCTGGTTAACATTCCCATTTCTGTGTTTGGCCAGTATGTGCTTTGTATAACCCCTGCAGCTCCTAGTCTACATTCCCATCTCTATGTGGCCAGGGTGTGCTCTGTATAACTCCTGCAGCTCGTGGTCAACATTCCCTTCTCTGTGTGGCCAGGATGTGCTCTGTATATCCCCTGCAGCTCCTGGCCAACATTCCCATCTGTGTGTGTGGCCAGGATGTGCTCTGTATAACTCCTGCAGCTCCGGGTTAACATTCCCATCTCTGTGTGGCCAGGGTGTGCTCTGTATAACCCCTGCAGCTCCTGGTCAACATTTCCATCTCTGTGTGGCCAGGGTGTGTTCTGTATAACCCCTGCAGCTCCTGGTCAACATTCCCATCTCTGTGTGGCCTGGGTGTGCTCTGTATAACCCGTGCTCCTGGTCAATATTCCCATTTCTGTGTGGCCAGGTTGTGCTCTGTATAACCCCTGCAGCTCCTGGTCAACATTCCCATCTGAGTGTGTGTCCAGGGTGTGCTCTGTCTCTCTCCTGCAGCTCCTGATCAACATTCCCATCTGTGTGGCCAGGGTGTGCTCTGTATAACCCCTGCAGCTCCTGGTCAACATTTCCATCTGTGTGTGTGTCCAGGGTGTGCTCTGTATAACCCCAGCAGCTCCTGGTCAACACTCCCATCTGTGTGTGGACAGCGTGCGCACTGTATAACCCCTGCAGCACCTGGTCAACATTCCCATCTGAGTGTGTGTCCAGGGTGTGCTCTGTATAACCCCTGCAGCTCCTGGTCAACATTCCCATCGCTGTGTGGCCAGGGTGTGTTCTGTATAACCCCTGCAGCACCTGGTCAACATTCCCATCTGAGTGTGTGTCCAGGGTGTGCTCTGTATAACCCCTGCAGCTCCTGGTCAACATGTCTTTCTCTGTGAGGCCAGGTGGCGCTCTGTATAACCCCTGCAGCTCCTGGTCAACATTCCCATCTGTGTGTGCCCAGGGTATGCTCGGAAAACTCCTGCAGCTCCTGGTCAACATTCCCATCTCTGTGTGGCCAGGTTGTGCTCTGTATAGAACCTGCAACTCCTGGTCAATATTCCCATTTCTGTGTGGCCAGGGTGTGCTCTGTATAACCCCTGCAGCTCCTGGTCAGCATTCCCATCTCTGTGTGTGTCCAGTGTGTGCTCTGTATAACCCCTGCAGCTCCTCGTCAACATTCCCATCTGTGTGTGTGTCCTTGGTGTGCTCTGTATAAGCCCAGCAGCTCCTGGTCAACACTCCCATATGTGTGTGGACAGCATGCGCACTGTATAACCCCTGCAGCTCCTGGTCAACATTCCCATCTCTGTGTGTCTCCAGGGTGTGCTCTGTATAACCCCTGCAGCTCCTGGTCAACATTCCCATTTCTGTGTGGCCAGGGTGTGCTCTGTTTAACACCTGCAGCTCCTGGTCAACATTCCCATCTCTGTGTGGCCAGGGTGTGCTCTGTATAACCCCTGCAGCCCCTGGTCAACATTCCCATCTCTGTGTGGCCAGGGTGTGCTCTGTATAACCCCTGCAGCTCCTGGTCAACATTCCCATCTCTGTGTGGCCAGGATGTGCTCTGTATACTCCTGCAGCACCTGGTCAACATTCCCATCTCTGTGTGGCCAGGATGTGCTCTGTATACTCCTGCAGCTCCTGGTCAACATTCCCATCTCTGTGTGTGGTCAGGGTGTGCTCTGTATAACCCCTGCTGCTCCTGGTCAACATTCCCATCTCTGTGTGGCCAGGATGTGCACTGTATAATCCCATTAGCTCCTGGTCAACATTCCCATCTCTGTGTGTGGTCAGGGTGTGCTCTGTATAACTCCTGCAGCTCCTGGTCAACATTCCCATCTCTGTGTGGCCAGGATGTGCTCTGTATACTCCTGCAGCTCCTGGTCAACATTCCCATCTCTGTGTGGCCAGGGTGTGCTCTGTATAACCCGTGCTCCTGGTCATCATTCCCATCTCTGTGTGGCCAGGGTGTGCTCTGTATAACCCCTGCAGCTCCTGGTCTACATTCCCATCTCTGTGTGGCCAGGGTGTGCTCTGTATAACTCCTGCAGCTCCTGGTCACCATGTCCTTCTCTGTGAGGCCAGGTGGTGCTCTGTATAAACCCTGCAGCTCCTGGTCAACATTCCCATCTGTGTGTGCCCAGGATATGCTCTGTATAACTCCTGCAGCTCCTGGTAAACATTCCCATCTCTGTGTGGCCAGGTTGTGCTCTGTATAACTCCTGCAGCTCCTGGTCAATATTCCCATTTCTGTGTGGCCAGGTTGTTCTCTGTATAACCCCTGCAGCTCCTGGTCAACATTCCCATCTGTGTGTGTGTCCAGGGTGTGCTCTGTATAACCCCAGCAACTCCTGGTCAACACTCCCATCTGTGTGTGGACAGCGTGCGCACTGTATAACCCCTGCAGGACCTGTAAACATTCCCATCTCTGTGTGTGTCCAGGGTGTGCTCTGTATAACCCCTGCAGCTCCTGGTCAACATTCCCTTCTCTGTGTGGCCAGGATGTGCTCTGTATATCCCCTGCAGCTTCTGGCCAACATTCCCATCTGTGTGTGTGGCCAGGATGTGCTCTGTATAACTCCTGCAGCTCCTGGTCAACATTCCCATCTCTGTGTGGCCAGGGTGTGCTCTGTATAACAACTGCAGCTCCTGGTCAACATTCCCATCTCTGTGTGGCCAGGTTGTGCTCTGTATAGAACCTGCAACTCCTGGTCAATATTCCCATTTCTGTGTGGCCAGTGTGTGCTCTGTATAACCCCTGCAGCTCCTGCTCAGCATTCCCATCTGTGTGTGTGTCCAGGGTGTGCTCTGTATAACCCCTGCAGCTCCTGGTCAACATTCCCATCTGTGTGGCCAGTGTGTGCTCTGTATAACCCCTGCAGCTCCTGGTCAACATTCCCATCTGTATGTTTGTCCTTGGTGTGCTCTGTATAAGCCCAGCAGCTCCTGGTCAACATTCCCATATGTGTGTGGACAGCATGCGCACTGTATAACCCCTGCAGCTCCTGGTCAACATTCCCATCTCTGTGTGTCTCCAGGGTGTGCTCTGTATAACCCCTGCAGCTCCTGGTCAACATTCTCATCTCTGTGTGTGGCCAGGGTGTGGTCTGTATACTCCTGCAGCTCCTGGTCAACATTCCCATCTCTGTGTGGCCAGGGTGTTCTCTGTATTACCCCTGCTGCTCCTGGTCAACATTCCCATCTCTGCGTGGCCAGGGTGTGATCTGTATAACCACTGCAGCTCCTGGTCAACATTCCCATCTCTGCGTGGCCAGGGTGTGATCTGTATAACCCCTGCAGCTCCTGGTCAACATTCCCATCTCTCAGTGTGTCCTGGGAGTGATCTGTGTAACCCCTGCAGCTCCTGGTTAACATTCCCATCTCTGTGTGGCCAGGGTGTGCTCTTTTATAACCCCAGCAGTTCCTGGTCAACATTCCATCCTCTGTGTGTCCAGGGTGTGCTCTGTATAACCCCTGCAGCTCCTGGTCAACATTCCAATCTCTGTGTGTCCAGGGTGTGCTCTGTAAAACCCCAGCAGCTCCTGGTCAACATTCCCATCTCTGTGTGGCCAGGGTGTGCTCTGTATAACACCTGTAGCTCCTGGTCAACATTCCCATCTCTGTGTGGCCAGGGTGTGCTCTGTATAACCCCTGCAGCTCCTGGTCAACATTCAAATCTCTGTGTGGCCAGAGTGTGCTCTGTATAACCCCTGCAGCTCCTGGTCAACATTCCCATCTCTGTGTGGCCAGGATGTGCTCTGTATACTCCTGCAGCACCTGGTCAACATTCCCATCTCTGTGTGGCCAGGATGTGCTCTGTATACTCCTGCAGCTCCTGGTCAACATTCCCATCTCTGTGTGTGGTCAGGGTGTGCTCTGTATAACCCCTGCTGCTCCTGGTCAACATTCCCATCTCTGTGTGGCCAGGATGTGCACTGTATAATCCCAGTAGCTCCTGGTCAACATTCCCATCTCTGTGTGTGGTCAGGGTGTGCTCTGTATAACTCCTGCAGCTCCTGGTCAACATTCCCATCTCTGTGGGGCCAGGATGTGCTCTGTATACCCCTGCAGCTCCTGGTCAACATTCCCATCTCTGTGTGTGGTCAGGGTGTGCTCTGTATAACCCCTGCTGCTCCTGGTCAACATTCCCATCTCGGTGTGGCCAGGCTGTGCACTGTATAATCTCAGTAGCTCCTGGTCAACATTCCCATCTATGTGTGGTCAGGGTGTGCTCTGTATAACTCCTGCAGCTCCTGGTCAACATGTCCTTCTCTGTGAGGCCAGGTGGCGCTCTGTATAACCCCTGCAGCTCCTGGTCAACATTCCCATTTCTGTGTGGCCAGGTTGTGCTCTGTATAACCCCTGCAGCTCCTGGTCAACATTCCCATCTGTGTGTGTGTCCAGGGTGTGCTCTGTATAACCCCAGCAGCTCCTGGTCAACACTCCCATCTGTCTGTGGACAGCGTGCGCACTGTATAACCCCTGCAGCACCTGGTCAACATTCCCATCTGTGTGTGTGGCCAGGATGTGCTCTGTATAACTCCTGCAGCTCCTGGTCAACATTCCCATCTCTGTGTGGCCAGGGTGTGCTCTGTATAACCCCTGCAGCTCCTGGTCAATATTCCCATCTCTGTGTGGCCAGGGTGTGTTCTGTATAACCCCTGCAGCTCCTGGTCAACATTCCCATCTCTGTGTGGCCAGGGTGTGCTCTTTATAACCCATGCTCCTGGTCAACATTCCCATCTCTGCGTGGCCAGGGTGTGCTCTGTACAACTCCTGCAGCTCCTGGTCAACATGTCCTTCTCTGTGAGGCCAGGTGGCGCTCTGTATAACCCCTGCAGCTCCTGGTCAACATTCCCATCTCTGTGTGTCCAGGGTGTGCTCTGTATAACCCCAGCAGCTCCTGGTCAACATTCCCATCTCTGTGTGGCCAGGGTGTGCTCTGTTTAACACCTGCAGCTCCTGGTCAACATTCCCATCTCTGTGTGGCCAGGGTGTGCTCTGTATAACCCCTGCAGCTCCTGGTCAACATTCCCATCTCTGTGTGGCCAGGGTGTGCTCTGTATAACCCCTGCAGCTCCTGGTCAACATTCCCATCTCTGTGTGGCCAGGATGTGCTCTGTATACTCCTGCAGCACCTGGTCAACATTCCCATCTCTGTGTGGCCAGGATGTGCTCTGTATACTCCTGCAGCTCCTGGTCAACATTCCCATCAATGTGTGTGGTCAGGGTGTGCTCTGTATAACCCCTGCTGCTCCTGGTCAACATTCCCATCTCTGTGTGGCCAGGATGTGCACTGTATAATCCCAGTAGCTCCTGGTCAACATTCCCATCTCTGTGTGTGGTCAGGGTGTGCTCTGTATAACTCCTGCAGCTCCTGGTCAACATTCACATCTCTGTGTGGCCAGGATGTGCTCTGTATACTCCTGCAGCTCCTGGTCAACATTCCCATCTCTGTGTGGCCAGGGTGTGCTCTGTATAACCCGTGCTCCTGGTCAACATTCCCATCTCTGTGGGCCAGGGAGTGCTCTGTATAACAGCTGCAGCTCCTGGTCTACATTCCCATCTCTGTGTGGCCCGGGTGTGCTCTGTATAACTCCTGCAGCTCCTGGTCAACATGTCCTTCTCTGTGAGGCCAGGTGGCGCTCTGTATAACCCCTGCAGCTCCTGGTCAACATTCCCATCTGTGTGTGCCCAGGATATGCTCTGTATAACTCCTGCAGCTCCTGGTCAACATTCCCATCTCTGTGTGGCCAGGTTGTCCTCTGTATAACTCCTGCAGCTCCTGGTCAATATTCCCATTTCTGTGTGGCCAGGTTGTGCTCTGTATAACCCCTGCAGCTCCTGGTCAACATTCCCATCTGTGTGTGTGTCCAGGGTGTGCTCTGTATATCTCCTGCAGCTCCTGGTCAACATTCCCATCTGTGTGGCCAGGGTGTGCTCTGTATAACCCCTGCAGCTCCTGATCAAAATTTCCATCTGTGTGTGTGTCCAGGGTGTGCTCTGTATAACCCCAGCAGCTCCTGGTCAACACTCCCATCTGTGTGTGGACAGCGTGCGCACTGTATAACCCCCGCAGCACCTGGTCAACATTCCGATCTCTGTGTGTGTCCAGGGTGTGCTCTGTATAACCCCTGCAGCTCCTGGTCAACATTCCCTTCTCTGTGTGGCCAGGATGTGCTCTGTATATCCCCTGCAGCTTCTGGCCAACATTCCCATCTGTGTGTGTGGCCAGGATGTTCTCTGTATAACTCCTGCAGCTCCTGGTCAACATTCCCATCTCTGTGTGGCCAGGGTGTGCTCTGTATAACCCCTGCAGCTCGTGGTCAACATTCCCATCTCTGTGTGGCCAGGGTGTGCTCTGTATAACCCCTGCTCCTGGTCAACATTCCCATCTCTGTGTGGCCAGGGTGTGCTCTGTATAACTCCTGCAGCTCCTGGTCAACATGTCCTTCTCTGTGAGGCCAGGTGGCGCTCTGTATAACCCCTGCAGCTCCTGGTCAACATTCCCATCTGTGTGTGCCCAGGGTAGGCTCTGTATAACCCCTGCAGCTCCTGGTCAACATTCCCATCTCTGTGTGGCCAGGTTGTGCTCTGTATAGAACCTGCAACTCCTGGTCAATATTCCCATTTCTGTGTGGCCAGGGTGTGCTCTGTATAACCCCTGCAGCTCCTGGTCAGCATTCCCATCTGTGTGTGTGTCCAGGGTGTGCTCTGTTTAACCCCTGCAGCTCCTGGTCAACATTCCCATCTGTGTGGCCAGTGTGTGCTCTGTATAACCCCTGCAGCTCCTGGTCAACATTCCCATCTGTGTGTGTGTCCTTGGTGTGCTCTGTATAAGCCCAGCAGCTCCTGGTCAACACTCCCATATGTGTGTGGACAGCATGCGCACTGTATAACCCCTGCAGCTCCTGGTCAACATTCCCATCTCTGTGTGTCTCCAGGGTGTGCTCTGTATAACCCCTGCAGCTCCTGGTCAACATTCTCATCTCTGTGTGTGGCCAGGGTGTGGTCTGTATACTCCTGCAGCTCCTGGTCAACATTGCCATCTCTGTGTGGCCAGGGTGTGCTCTGTATTACCCCTGCAGCTCCTGGTCAACATTCCCATCTCTGTGTGGCCAGGGTGTGCTCTGTATAACCCATGCTCCTGGTCAACATTCCCATCTCTGCGTGGCCAGGGTGTGCTCTGTATAACTCCTGCAGCTCCTGGTCAACATGTCCTTCTCTGTGAGGCCAGGTGGCGCTCTGTATAACCCCTGCAGCTCCTGGTCAACATTCCCATCTCTGTGTGTCCAGGGTGTGCTCTGTGTAACCGCAGCAGCTCCTGGTCAACATTCCCATCTCTGTGTGGCCAAGGTGTGCTCTGTTTAACACCTTCAGCTCCTGGCCAACATTCCCATCTCTGTGTGACCAGGGTGTGCTCTGTATAACCCCTGCAGCTCCTGGTCAACATTCCCATCTCTGTGTGGCCAGGGTGTGCTCTGTATAACCCCTGCAGCTCCTGGTCAACATTCCCATCTCTGTGTGGCCAGGATGTGCTCTGTATACTCCTGCAGCACCTGGTCAACATTCCCATCTCTGTGTGGCCAGGATGTGCTCTGTATACTCCTGCAGCTCCTGGTCAACATTCCCATCTCTGTGTGTGGTCAGGGTGTGCTCTGTATAACCCCTGCTGCTCCTGGTCAACATTCCCATCTCTGTGTGGCCAGGATGTGCACTGTATAATCCCAGTAGCTCCTGGTCAATATTCCCATCTCTGTGTGTGGTCAGGGTGTGCTCTGTATAACTCCTGCAGCTCCTGGTCAACATTCCCATCTCTGTGTGGCCAGGATGTGCTCTGTATACTCCTGCAGCTCCTGGTCAACATTCCCATCTCTGTGTGGCCAGGGTGTGCTCTGTATAACCCGTGCTCCTCGTCAACATTCCCATCTCTGTGTGGCCAGGGTGTGCTCTGTATAACCCCTGCAGCTCCTGGTCTACATTCCCATCTCTGTGTGGCCAGGGTGTGCTCTGTATAACTCCTGCAGCTCCTGGTCAACATGTCCTTCTCTGTGAGGCCAGGTGGCGCTCTGTATAACCCCTGCAGCTCCTGGTCAACATTCCCATCTGTGTGTGCCCAGGATATGCTCTGTATAACGCCTGCAGCTCCAGGTCATCATTCCCATCTGTGTGTGTGTCCAGGGTGTGCTCTGTATAACCCCAGCAGCTCCTGTTCAACATTCCCATCTGTGTGTGTGTCCAGGGTGTGCTCTGTATAACCCCAGCAGCTCCTGGTCAACACTCCCATCTGTCTGTGGACAGCGTGCGCACTGTATAACCCCTGCAGCACCTAGTCAACATTCCCATCTGTGTGTGTGGCCAGGATGTGCTCTGTATAACTCCTGCAGCTCCTGGTCAACATTCCCATCTCTGTGTGGCCAGGGTGTGCTCTGTATAACCCCTGCAGCTCCTGGTCAACATTCCCATCTCTGTGTGGCCAGGGTGTGTTCTGTATAACCCCTGCAGCTCCTGGTCAACATTCCCATCTCTGTGTGGCCAGGGTGTGCTCTGTATAACCCCAGCAGCTCCTGGTCAACATTCCCATCTCTGTGTGGCCAGGGTGTGCTCTGTTTAACACCTGCAGCTCCTGGTCAACATTCCCATCTCTGTGTGGCCAGGGTGTGCTCTGTATAACCCCTGCAGCTCCTGGTCAACATTCCCATCTCTGTGTGGCCAGGGTGTGCTCTGTATAACCCCTGCAGCTCCTGGTCAACATTCCCATCTCTGTGTGGCCAGGATGTGCTCTGTATACTCCTGCAGCACCTGGTCAACATTCCCATCTCTGTGTGGCCAGGATGTGCTCTGTATACTCCTGCATCTCCTGGTCAACATTCCCATCTCTGTGTGTGGTCAGGGTGTGCTCTGTATAACCCCTGCTGCTCCTGGTCAACATTCCCATCTCTGTGTGGCCAGGATGTGCACTGTATAATCCCAGTAGCTCCTGGTCAACATTCCCATCTCTGTGTGTGGTCAGGGTGTGCTCTGTATAACTCCTGCAGCTCCTGGTCAACATTCACATCTCTGTGTGGCCAGGATGTGCTCTGTATACTCCTGCAGCTCCTGGTCAAGATTCCCATCTCTGTGTGGCCAGGGTGTGCTCTGTATAACCCGTGCTCCTGGTCAACATTCCCATCTCTGTGGGCCAGGGTGTGCTCTGTATAACAGCTGCAGCTCCTGGTCTACATTCCCATCACTGTGTGGCCAGGGTGTGCTCTGTATAACTCCTGCAGCTCCTGGTCAACATGTCCTTCTCTGTGAGGCCAGGTGGCGCTCTGCATAACCCCTGCAGCTCCTGGTCAACATTCCCATCTGTGTGTGCCCAGGATATGCTCTGTATAACCCCAGCAGCTCCTGGTCAACATTCCCATCTCTGTGTGGCCAGGGTGTGCTCTGTTTAACACCTGCAGCTCCTGGTCAACATTCCCATCTCTGTGTGGCCAGGGTGTGCTCTGTATAACCCCTGCAGCTCCTGGTCAACATTCCCATCTCTGTGTGGCCAGGGTGTGCTCTGTATAACCCCTGCAGCTCCTGGTCAACATTCCCATCTCTGTGTGGCCAGGATGTGCTCTGTATACTCCTGCAGCACCTGGTCAACATTCCCATCTCTGTGTGGCCAGGATGTGCTCTGTATACTCCTGCATCTCCTGGTCAACATTCCCATCTCTGTGTGTGGTCAGGGTGTGCTCTGTATAACCCCTGCTGCTCCTGGTCAACATTCCCATCTCTGTGTGGCCAGGATGTGCACTGTATAATCCCAGTAGCTCCTGGTCAACATTCCCATCTCTGTGTGTGGTCAGGGTGTGCTCTGTATAACTCCTGCAGCTCCTGGTCAACATTCACATCTCTGTGTGGCCAGGATGTGCTCTGTATACTCCTGCAGCTCCTGGTCAAGATTCCCATCTCTGTGTGGCCAGGGTGTGCTCTGTATAACCCGTGCTCCTGGTCAACATTCCCATCTCTGTGGGCCAGGGTGTGCTCTGTATAACAGCTGCAGCTCCTGGTCTACATTCCCATCACTGTGTGGCCAGGGTGTGCTCTGTATAACTCCTGCAGCTCCTGGTCAACATGTCCTTCTCTGTGAGGCCAGGTGGCGCTCTGCATAACCCCTGCAGCTCCTGGTCAACATTCCCATCTGTGTGTGCCCAGGATATGCTCTGTATAACTCTTGCAGCTCCTGGTCAACATTCCCATCTCTGTGTGGCCAGGTTGTGCTCTGTATAACTCCGGCAGCTCCTGGTCAATATTCCCATTTCTGTGTGGCCAGGTTGTGCTCTGTATAACCCCTGCAGCTCCTGGTCAACATTACCATCTGTGTGTGTGTCCAGGGTGTGCTCTGTATATCTCCTGCAGCTCCTGGTCAACATTCCCTTCTCTGTGTGGCCAGGATGTGCTCTGTATATCCCCTGCAGCTTCTGGCCAACATTCCCATCTGTGTGTGTGGCCAGGATGTTCTCTGTATAACTCCTGCAGCTCGTGGTCAACATTCCCATCTCTGTGTGGCCAGGGTGTGCTCTGTATAACCCCTGCTCCTGGTCAACATTCCCATCTCTGTGTGGCCAGGGTGTGCTCTGTATAACTCCTGCAGCTCCTGGTCAACATGTCCTTCTCTGTGAGGCCAGGTGGCGCTCTGTATAACCCCTGCAGCTCCTGGTCAACATTCCCATCTGTGTGTGCCCAGGGTAGGCTCTGTATAACCCCTGCAGCTCCTGGTCAACATTCCCATCTCTGTGTGGCCAGGTTGTGCTCTGTATAGAACCTGCAACTCCTGGTCAATATTCCCATTTCTGTGTGGCCAGGGTGTGCTCTGTATAAACCCTGCAGCTCCTGGTCAACATTCCCATCTGTGTGTGTGTCCAGGGTGTGCTCTGTATATCTCCTGCAGCTCCTGGTCAACATTCCCATCTGTGTGGCCAGGGTGTGCTCTGTATAAGCCCAGCAGCTCCTGGTCAACACTCCCATATGTGTGTGGACAGCATGCGCACTGTATAACCCCTGCAGCTCCTGGTCAACATTCCCATCTCTGTGTGTCTCCAGGGTGTGCTCTGTATAACCCCTGCAGCTCCTGGTCAACATTCTCATCTCTGTGTGTGGCCAGGGTGTGGTCTGTATACTCCTGCAGCTCCTGGTCAACATTCCCATCTCTGTGTGGCCAGGGTGTGCTCTGTATTACCCCTGCAGCTCCTGGTCAACATTCCCATCTCTGTGTGGCCAGGGTGTGCTCTGTATAACCCATGCTCCTGGTCAACATTCCCATCTCTGTGTGGCCCGGATGTGCTCTGTATACTCCTGCAGCACCTGGTCAACATGCCCATCTCTGTGTGGCCAGGATGTGCTCTGTATACTCCTGCAGCTCCTGGTCAACATTCCCATCTCTGTGTGTGGTCAGGGTGTGCTCTGTATAACCCCTGCTGCTCCTGGTCAACATTCCCATCTCTGTGTGGCCAGGATGTGCACTGTATAATCCCAGTAGCTCCTGGTCAACATTCCCATCTCTGTGTGTGGTCAGGGTGTGCTCTGTATAACTCCTGCAGCTCCTGGTCAACATTCCCATCTCTGTGTGGCCAGGATGTGCTCTGTATACCCCTGCAGCTCCTGGTCAACATTCCCATCTCTGTGTGGCCAGGGTGTGCTCTGTATAACCCGTGCTCCTCGTCAACATTCCCATCTCTGTGTGGCCAGGGTGTGCTCTGTATAACCCCTGCAGCTCCTGGTCTACATTCCCATCTCTGTGTGGCCAGGGTGTGCTCTGTATAACTCCTGCAGCTCCTGGTCAACATGTCCTTCTCTGTGAGGCCAGGGTGTGCTCTGTATAACGCCTGCAGCTCCAGGTCAACATTCCAATCTGTGTGTGTGTCCAGGGTGTGCTCTGTATAACCCCAGCAGCTCCTGGTCAACATTCCCATCTGTGTGGCCAGTGTGTGCTCTGTATAACCCCTGCAGCTCCTGGTCAACATTCCCATCTGTGTGGCCAGGGTGTGCTCTGTATAAGCCCAGCAGCTCCTGGTCAACACTCCCATATGTGTGTGGACAGCATGCGCACTGTATAACCCCTGCAGCTCCTGGTCAACATTCCCATCTTTGTGTCTCCAGGGTGTGTTCCGTATAACCCCTGCAGCTCCTGGTCAACATTCTCATCTGTGTGTATGCCCAGGGTGTGGTCTGTATACTCCTGCAGCTCCTGGTCAACATTCCCATCTCTGTGTGGCGAGGGTGTGCTCTGTATTACCCCTGCAGCTCCTGGTCAACATTCCCATCTCTGCCTGGCCAGGGTGTGATCTGTATAACCACTGCAACTCCTGGTCAACATTCCCATCTCAGCGTGGCCAGGGTGGGATCTGTATAACCACTGCAACTCCTGGTCAACATTCCCATCTCTCAGTGTGTCCTGGGAGTGATCTGTGTAACCCCTGCAGCTCCTGGTTAACATTCCCATCTCTGTGTGGCCAGGGTGTGCTCTTTTATAACCCCAACAGTTCCTGGTCAACATTCCATCCTCTGTGTGTCCAGGGTGTGCTCTGTATAACCCCTGCAGCTCCTGGTCAACATTCCCATCTCTGTGTGTCCAGGGTGTGCTCTGTATAACCCCAGCAGCACTTGGTCAACATTCCCATCTCTGTGTGGCCAGGGTGTGCTCTGTTTAACACCTGCACCTCCTGGTCAACATTCATATCTCTGTGTGGCCAGGGTGTGCTCTGTATAACCCCTGCAGCTCCTGGTCAACATTCCCATCTCTGTGTGGCCAGGGTGTGCTCTGTATAACCCCTGCAGCACCTGGTCAACATTCCCATCTCTGTGTGGCCAGGATGTGCTCTGTATTCTCCTGAAGCACCTTGTCAACATTCCCATCTCTGTGTGGCCAGGATGTGCTCTGTATACTCCTGCAGCTCCTGGTCAACATTCCCATCTCTGTGTGTGGTCAGGGTGTGCTCTGTATAACCCCTGCTGCTCCTGGTCAACATTCCCATCTCTGTGTGGCCAGGATGTGCACTGTATAATACCAGTAGCTCCTGGTCAACATTCCCATCTCTGTGTGTGGTCAGGGTGTGCTCTGTATAACTCCTGCAGCTCCTGGTCAACATTCCCATCTCTGTGTGGCCAGGATGTGCTCTGTATACACCTGCAGCTCCTGGTCAACATTCCCATCTCTGTGGGCCAGGGAGTGCTCTGTATAACAGCTGCAGCTCCTGGTCTACATTCCCATCTCTGTGTGGCCAGGGTGTGCTCTGTATAACTCCTGCAGCTCCTGGTCAACATGTCCTTCTCTGTGAGGCCAGGTGGCGCTCTGTATAGCCCCTGCAGCTCCTGGTCAACATTCCCATCTGTGTGTGCCAAGGGTATGCTCTGTATAACTCCTGCAGCTCCTGGTCAACATTCCCATCTGTGTGTGTGGCCAGGATGTGCTCTGTATAACTCCTGCAGCTCCTGGTCAACATTCCCATCTCTGTGTGGCCACGGTGTGCTCTGTATAACCCCTGCAACTCCTGGTCAACATTCCCATCTCTGTGTGGCCAGGGTGTGTTCTGTATAACCCCTGCAGCTCCTGGTCAACATTCCCATCTCTGTGTGGCCAGGGTGTGCTCTGTATAACCCATGCTCCTGGTCAACATTCTCATCTCTGCATGGCCAGGGTGTGCTCTGTATAACTCCTTTAGCTCCTGGTCAACATGTCCTTCTCTGTGAGGCCAGGTGGCGCTCTGTATAACCCCTGCAGCTCCTGGTCAACATTCCCATCTGTGTGTGCCCAGGGTATGGTCTGTATAACTCCTGCAGCTCCTGGTCAACATTCCCATCTCTGTGTGGCCAGGTTGTGCTCTGTATAACTCCTGCAACTCCTGGTCAATATTCCCATTTCTGTGTGGCCAGGGTATGCTCTGTATAACCCCTGCAGCTCCTGGTCAACATTCCCATCTGTGTGTGTGTCCTTGGTGTGCTCTGTATAAGCCCAGCAGCTCCATGTCAACACTCCCATATGTGTGTGGACAGCATGCGCACTGTATAACCCCTGCAGCTCCTGGTCAACATTCCCATCTCTGTGGGTGTCCAGGGTGTGCTCTGTATAACCCCTGCAGCTCCTGGTCAACATTCCCATATCTGTGTGGCCAGGATGTGCTCTGTATATCCCCTGCAGCTCCTGGTCAACATTCCCATCTCTGTGTGGCCAGGGTGGGATCTGTATAACCCCTGCAGCTCCTGGTCAACATTCCCGTCTCTCAGTATGTCCTGGGAGTGATCTGTGTAACCCCTGCAGCTCCTGGTTAACATTCCCATCTCTGTTTGTGCCCAGGGTGTGCTCTGTATAACCCCAGCAGCTCCTGGTCAACATTCCCGTCTCTGTGTGGCCAGGGTGTGCTCTGTATAACCCCCGCAGCTCCTGGTCAACATTCTCATCTCTGTGTGTGGCCAGTGTGTGGTCTGTATGCTCCTGCAGCTCCTGGTCAACATTCCCATCTCTGTGTGGCCAGGGTGTGCTCTGTATAACCCCTGCAGCTCCTGGTCAACATTCCCATCTCTGCGTGGCCAGGGTGTGATCTGCATAACCACTGCAGCTCCTGGTCAACATTCCCATCTCTGCGTGGCCAGGGTGTGATCTGTGTAACCCCTGCAGCTCCTGGTCAACATTCCCGACTCTCAGTGTGTCCTGGGAGTGATCTGTGTAACCCCTGCAGCTCCTTGTTAACATTCCCATCTCTGTGTGGCCAGGGTGTGCTCTTTTATAACCCCAGCAGTTCCTGGTCAACATTCCCACCTCTGTGTGCCCAGGGTGTGCTCTGTATAACCCCTGAAGCTCCTGGTTAACATGCCCATCTCTGTGTGTCCAGGGTGTGCTCTGTATAACCCCAGCAGCTCCTGGTCAACATTCCCATCTCTGTGTGGCCAGGGTGTGCTCTGTTTAACACCTGCAGCTCCTGGTCAACATTCCCATCTCTGTGTGGCCAGGGTGTGCTCTGTATAACCCCTGCAGCTCCTGGTCAACATTCCCATCTCTGTGTGGCCAGGATGTGCTCTGTATACTCCTGCAGCACCTGGTCAACATTCCCATCTCTGTGTGGCCAGGATGTGCTCTGTATACTCCTGCAGCTCCTGGTAAACATTCCCATCTCTGTGTGGCCAGGGTGTGATCTGTATAACCACTGCAGCTCCTGGTCAACATTCCCATCTCTGCGTGGCCAGGGTGTGATCTGTATAACCCCTGCAGCTCCTGGTCAACATTCCCATCTCTCAGTGTGTCCTGGGAGTGATCTGTGTAACCCCTGCAGCTCTTGGTTAACATTCCCATATCTGTGTGGCCAGGGTGTGCTCTTTTATAACCCCAGCAGTTCCTGGTCAACATTCCCACCTCTGTGTGTCCAGGGTGTGCTCTGTATAACCCCTGCAGCTCCTGGTCAACATTCCCATCTCTGTGTGTCCAGGGTGTGCTCTGTATAACCCCAGCAGCTCCTGGTCAACATTCCCATCTCTGTGTGGCCAGGGTGTGCTCTGTTTAACACCTGCAGCTCCTGGTCAACATTCCCATCTCTGTGTGGCCAGGGTGTGCTCTGTATAACCCCTGCAGCTCCTGGTCAACATTCCCATCTCTGTGTGGCCTGGATGTGCTCTGTATACTCCTGCAGCACCTGGTCAACATTCCCATCTCTGTGTGGCCAGGATGTGCTCTGTATACTCCTGCAGCTCCTGGTAAACATTCCCATCTCTGTGTGGCCAGGGTGTGCTCTGTATAACTCCTGCAGCTCCTGGTCAACATTCCCATCCCTGTGTGTGGTCAGGGTGTGCTCTGTCTAACCCCTGCAGCTCCTGGTCAACATTCCCATCTCTGTGTGGCCAGGGTGTGCTCTGTATAAAACCTGCAGCTCCTGGTCAACATTCCCATCTTTGTGTGGCCAGGGTGTGCTCTGTATAACTCCTGCAGCTCCTGGTCAACATGTCCTTCTCTGTGAGGCCAGCTGGCGCTCGGTATAACCCCTGCAGCTCCTGGTCAACATTCCCATCTCTGTGTGGCCAGGGTATGCTCTCTATAACCCCTGCAGCTCCTGGTCAACATTCCCATCTATGTGTGGCCAGGGTGTTCTCTGTATAACCCCTGCAGCTCCTGGTCAACATTCCCATCTCTGTGTGGCCAGGGTATGCTCTCTATAACCCCTGTAGCTCCTGGTCAACATTCCCATCTATGTGTGGCCAGGGTGTTCTCTGTATAACCCCTGCAGCTCCTGGTCAACATTCCCTTCTCTGTGTGTGGCCAGTGTGTGCTCTGTATAACCCCTGCAGCTCCTGGTCAACATTTGCATCTCTGTGTGTGGTCAGGGTGTGCTCTGTATAACCCCTGCAGCTCCTGGTCAACATTCCCATCTCTGTGTGGCCAGGATGTGCTCTGTATACTCCTGCAGCTCCTGGTCAACATTCCCACCTCTGTGTGGCCAGGGTGTGCTCTGTATAACCCGTGCTCCTGGTCAACATTCCCATCTTTGTGTGGCCAGGGTGTGCTCTGTATAACCCCTGCAGCTCCTGGTCTACATTCCCATCTCTGTGTGGCCAGGGTGTGCTCTGTATAACTCCTGCTGCTCCTGGTCAACATGTCCTTCTCTGTGAGGCCAGGTGGCGCTCTGTATAACCCCTGCAGCTCCTGGTCAATATTCCCATTTCTGTGTGGCCAGGTTGTGCTCTGTATAACCCCTGCAGCGCCTGGTCAACATTCCCATCTGTGTGTGTGTCCAGGGCGTGCTCTGTATATCTCCTGCAGCTCCTGGTCAACATTCCCATCTGTGTGGCCAGGGTGTGCTCTGTATAACCCCTGCAGCTCCTGGTCAAAATTTCCATCTGTGTGTGTGTCCAGGGTGTGCTCTGTATAACCCCAGCAGCTCCTGGTCAACACTCCCATCTGTGTGTGGACAGCGTGCGCACTGTATAGCCCCTGCAGCACCTGGTCAACATTCCCATCTCTGTGTGTGTCCAGGGTGTGCTCTGTATAACCCCTGCAGCTCCTGGTCAACATTCCCTTCTCTGTGTGGCCAGGATGTGCTCTGTATATCCCCTGCAGCTTCTGGCCAACATTCCCATCTGTGTGTGTGGCCAGGATGTGCTCTGTATAACTCCTGCAGCTCCTGGTCAACATTCCCATCTCTGTGTGGCCAGGGTGTGCTCTGTATAACCCCTGCAGCTCCTGGTCAACATTCCCATCTCTGTGTGGCCAGGGTGTGTTCTGTATAACCCCTGCAGCTCCTGGTCAACATTCCCATCTCTGTGTGGCCAGGGTGTGCTCTGTATAACCCCTGCTCCTGGTCAGCATTCCCATCTCTGTGTTGCCAGGGTGGGCTCTGTATAACTCCTGCAGCTCCTGGTCAACATGTCCTTCTTTGTGAGGCCAGGTGGTGCTCTGTATAACCCCTGCAGCTCCTGGTCAACATTCCCATCTGTGTGTGCCCAGGGTATGCTCTGTATAACTCCTGCAGCTCCTGGTCAACATTCCCATCTCTGTGTGGCCAGGTTGTGCTCTGTATAGAACCTGCAACTCCTGGTCAATATTCCCATTTCTGTGTGGCCAGGTTGTGCTCTGTATAACCCCTGCAGCGCCTGGTCAACATTCCCATCTGTGTGTGTGTCCAGGGCGTGCTCTGTATATCTCCTGCAGCTCCTGGTCAACATTCCCATCTGTGTGGCCAGGGTGTGCTCTGTATAACCCTGCAGCTCCTGGTCAAAATTTCCATCTGTGTGTGTGTCCAGGGTGTGCTCTGTATAACCCCAGCAGCTCCTGGTCAACACTCCCATCTGTGTGTGGACAGCGTGCGCACTGTATAGCCCCTGCAGCACCTGGTCAACATTCCCATCTCTGTGTGTGTCCAGGGTGTGCTCTGTATAACCCCTGCAGCTCCTGGTCAACATTCCCTTCTCTGTGTGGCCAGGATGTGCTCTGTATATCCCCTGCAGCTTCTGGCCAACATTCCCATCTGTGTGTGTGGCCAGGATGTGCTCTGTATAACTCCTGCAGCTCCTGGTCAACATTCCCATCTCTGTGTGGCCAGGGTGTGCTCTGTATAACCCCTGCAGCTCCTGGTCAACATTCCCATCTCTGTGTGGCCAGGGTGTGTTCTGTATAACCCCTGCAGCTCCTGGTCAACATTCCCATCTCTGTGTGGCCAGGGTGTGCTCTGTATAACCCCTGCTCCTGGTCAGCATTCCCATCTCTGTGTGGCCAGGGTGGGCTCTGTATAACTCCTGCAGCTCCTGGTCAACATGTCCTTCTTTGTGAGGCCAGGTGGCGCTCTGTATAACCCCTGCAGCTCCTGGTCAACATTCCCATCTGTGTGTGCCCAGGGTATGCTCTGTATAACTCCTGCAGCTCCTGGTCAACATTCCCATCTCTGTGTGGCCAGGTTGTGCTCTGTATAGAACCTGCAACTCCTGGTCAATATTCCCATTTCTGTGTGGCCAGGGTGTGCTCTGTATAACCCCTGCAGCTCCTGGTCAGCATTCCCATCTGTGTGTGTGTCCAGGGTGTGCTCTGTATAACCCCTGCAGCTCCTGGTCAACATTCCCATCTGTGTGGCCAGTGTGTGCTCTGTATAACCCCTGCAGCTCCTGGTCAACATTCCCATCTGTGTGTGTGTCCTTGGTGTGCTCTGTATAAGCCCAGCAGCTCCTGGTCAACACTCCCATATGTGCGTCTCCAGGGTGTGCTCCGTATAACCCCTGCAGCTCCTGGTCAACATTCTCATCTCTGTGTCTAGCCAGGGTGTGGTCTGTATACTCCTGCAGCTCCTGGTCAACATTCCCATCTCTGTGTGGCGAGGGTGTGCTCTGTATTACCCCTGCAGCTCCTGGTCAACATTCCCATCTCTGCGTGGCCAGGGTGTGATCTGTATAACCACTGCCGCTCCTGGTCAACATTCCCATCTCTGCGTGGGCAGGGTGTGATCTGTATAACCCCTGCAGCTCCTGGTCAACATTCCCATCTCTCAGTGTGTCCTGGGAGTGATCTGTGTAACCCCTGCAGCTCCTGGTTAACATTCCCATCTCTGTGTGGCCAGGGTGTGCTCTTTTATAACCCCAACAGTTCCTGGTCAAAATTACCATCTGTGTGTGTGTCCAGGGTGTGCTCTGTATAACCCCAGCAGCTCCTGGTCAACACTCCAATCTGTGTGTGGACAGCGTGCGCACTGTATAACCCCTGCAGCACCTGGTCAACATTCCCATCTCTGTGTGTGTCCAGGGTGTGCTCTGTATATCTCCTGCAGCTCCTGGTCAACATTCCCTTCTCTGTGTGGCCAGGATGTGCTCTGTATATCCCCTGCAGCTTCTGGCCAACATTCCCATCTGTGTGTGTGGCCAGGATGTTCTCTGTATAACTCCTGCAGCTCGTGGTCAACATTCCCATCTCTGTGTGGCCAGGGTGTGCTCTGTATAACCCCTGCTCCTGGTCAACATTCCCATCTCTGTGTGGCCAGGGTGTGCTCTGTATAACTCCTGCAGCTCCTGGTCAACATGTCCTTCTCTGTGAGGCCAGGTGGCGCTCTGTATAACCCCTGCAGCTCCTGGTCAACATTCCCATCTGTGTGTGCCCAGGGTAGGCTCTGTATAACCCCTGCAGCTCCTGGTCAACATTCCCATCTCTGTGTGGCCAGGTTGTGCTCTGTATAGAACCTGCAACTCCTGGTCAATATTCCCATTTCTGTGTGGCCAGGGTGTGCTCTGTATAAACCCTGCAGCTCCTGGTCAACATTCCCATCTGTGTGTGTGTCCAGGGTGTGCTCTGTATATCTCCTGCAGCTCCTGGTCAACATTCCCATCTGTGTGGCCAGGGTGTGCTCTGTATAAGCCCAGCAGCTCCTGGTCAACACTCCCATATGTGTGTGGACAGCATGCGCACTGTATAACCCCTGCAGCTCCTGGTCAACATTCCCATCTCTGTGTGTCTCCAGGGTGTGCTCTGTATAACCCCTGCAGCTCCTGGTCAACATTCTCATCTCTGTGTGTGGCCAGGGTGTGGTCTGTATACTCCTGCAGCTCCTGGTCAACATTCCCATCTCTGTGTGGCCAGGGTGTGCTCTGTATTACCCCTGCAGCTCCTGGTCAACATTCCCATCTCTGTGTGGCTAGGGTGTGCTCTGTATAACCCATGCTCCTGGTCAACATTCCCATCTCTGTGTGGCCCGGATGTGCTCTGTATACTCCTGCAGCACCTGGTCAACATGCCCATCTCTGTGTGGCCAGGATGTGCTCTGTATACTCCTGCAGCTCCTGGTCAACATTCCCATCTCTGTGTGTGGTCAGGGTGTGCTCTGTATAACCCCTGCTGCTCCTGGTCAACATTCCCATCTCTGTGTGGCCAGGATGTGCACTGTATAATCCCAGTAGCTCCTGGTCAACATTCCCATCTCTGTGTGTGGTCAGGGTGTGCTCTGTATAACTCCTGCAGCTCCTGGTCAACATTCCCATCTCTGTGTGGCCAGGATGTGCTCTGTATACCCCTGCAGCTCCTGGTCAACATTCCCATCTCTGTGTGGCCAGGGTGTGCTCTGTATAACCCGTGCTCCTCGTCAACATTCCCATCTCTGTGTGGCCAGGGTGTGCTCTGTATAACCCCTGCAGCTCCTGGTCTACATTCCCATCTCTGTGTGGCCAGGGTGTGCTCTGTATAACTCCTGCAGCTCCTGGTCAACATGTCCTTCTCTGTGAGGCCAGGGTGTGCTCTGTATAACGCCTGCAGCTCCAGGTCAACATTCCAATCTGTGTGTGTGTCCAGGGTGTGCTCTGTATAACCCCAGCAGCTCCTGGTCAACATTCCCATCTGTGTGGCCAGTGTGTGCTCTGTATAACCCCTGCAGCTCCTGGTCAACATTCCCATCTGTGTGGCCAGGGTGTGCTCTGTATAAGCCCAGCAGCTCCTGGTCAACACTCCCATATGTGTGTGGACAGCATGCGCACTGTATAACCCCTGCAGCTCCTGGTCAACATTCCCATCTTTGTGTCTCCAGGGTGTGTTCCGTATAACCCCTGCAGCTCCTGGTCAACATTCTCATCTGTGTGTGTAGCCAGGGTGTGGTCTGTATACTCCTGCAGCTCCTGGTCAACATTCCCATCTCTGTGTGGCGAGGGTGTGCTCTGTATTACCCCTGCAGCTCCTGGTCAACATTCCCATCTCTGCCTGGCCAGGGTGTGATCTGTATAACCACTGCAACTCCTGGTCAACATTCCCATCTCAGCGTGGCCAGGGTGGGATCTGTATAACCACTGCAACTCCTGGTCAACATTCCCATCTCTCAGTGTGTCCTGGGAGTGATCTGTGTAACCCCTGCAGCTCCTGGTTAACATTCCCATCTCTGTGTGGCCAGGGTGTGCTCTTTTATAACCCCAACAGTTCCTGGTCAACATTCCATCCTCTGTGTGTCCAGGGTGTGCTCTGTATAACCCCTGCAGCTCCTGGTCAACATTCCCATCTCTGTGTGTCCAGGGTGTGCTCTGTATAACCCCAGCAGCACTTGGTCAACATTCCCATCTCTGTGTGGCCAGGGTGTGCTCTGTTTAACACCTGCACCTCCTGGTCAACATTCATATCTCTGTGTGGCCAGGGTGTGCTCTGTATAACCCCTGCAGCTCCTGGTCAACATTCCCATCTCTGTGTGGCCAGGGTGTGCTCTGTATAACCCCTGCAGCACCTGGTCAACATTCCCATCTCTGTGTGGCCAGGATGTGCTCTGTATTCTCCTGAAGCACCTTGTCAACATTCCCATCTCTGTGTGGCCAGGATGTGCTCTGTATACTCCTGCAGCTCCTGGTCAACATTCCCATCTCTGTGTGTGGTCAGGGTGTGCTCTGTATAACCCCTGCTGCTCCTGGTCAACATTCCCATCTCTGTGTGGCCAGGATGTGCACTGTATAATACCAGTAGCTCCTGGTCAACATTCCCATCTCTGTGTGTGGTCAGGGTGTGCTCTGTATAACTCCTGCAGCTCCTGGTCAACATTCCCATCTCTGTGTGGCCAGGATGTGCTCTGTATACACCTGCAGCTCCTGGTCAACATTCCCATCTCTGTGGGCCAGGGAGTGCTCTGTATAACAGCTGCAGCTCCTGGTCTACATTCCCATCTCTGTGTGGCCAGGGTGTGCTCTGTATAACTCCTGCAGCTCCTGGTCAACATGTCCTTCTCTGTGAGGCCAGGTGGCGCTCTGTATAGCCCCTGCAGCTCCTGGTCAACATTCCCATCTGTGTGTGCCAAGGGTATGCTCTGTATAACTCCTGCAGCTCCTGGTCAACATTCCCATCTGTGTGTGTGGCCAGGATGTGCTCTGTATAACTCCTGCAGCTCCTGGTCAACATTCCCATCTCTGTGTGGCCACGGTGTGCTCTGTATAACCCCTGCAACTCCTGGTCAACATTCCCATCTCTGTGTGGCCAGGGTGTGTTCTGTATAACCCCTGCAGCTCCTGGTCAACATTCCCATCTCTGTGTGGCCAGGGTGTGCTCTGTATAACCCATGCTCCTGGTCAACATTCTCATCTCTGCATGGCCAGGGTGTGCTCTGTATAACTCCTTTAGCTCCTGGTCAACATGTCCTTCTCTGTGAGGCCAGGTGGCGCTCTGTATAACCCCTGCAGCTCCTGGTCAACATTCCCATCTGTGTGTGCCCAGGGTATGGTCTGTATAACTCCTGCAGCTCCTGGTCAACATTCCCATCTCTGTGTGGCCAGGTTGTGCTCTGTATAACTCCTGCAACTCCTGGTCAATATTCCCATTTCTGTGTGGCCAGGGTATGCTCTGTATAACCCCTGCAGCTCCTGGTCAACATTCCCATCTGTGTGTGTGTCCTTGGTGTGCTCTGTATAAGCCCAGCAGCTCCATGTCAACACTCCCATATGTGTGTGGACAGCATGCGCACTGTATAACCCCTGCAGCTCCTGGTCAACATTCCCATCTCTGTGGGTGTCCAGGGTGTGCTCTGTATAACCCCTGCAGCTCCTGGTCAACATTCCCATATCTGTGTGGCCAGGATGTGCTCTGTATATCCCCTGCAGCTCCTGGTCAACATTCCCATCTCTGTGTGGCCAGGGTGGGATCTGTATAACCCCTGCAGCTCCTGGTCAACATTCCCGTCTCTCAGTGTGTCCTGGGAGTGATCTGTGTAACCCCTGCAGCTCCTGGTTAACATTCCCATCTCTGTTTGTGCCCAGGGTGTGCTCTGTATAACCCCAGCAGCTCCTGGTCAACATTCCCGTCTCTGTGTGGCCAGGGTGTGCTCTGTATAACCCCCGCAGCTCCTGGTCAACATTCTCATCTCTGTGTGTGGCCAGTGTGTGGTCTGTATGCTCCTGCAGCTCCTGGTCAACATTCCCATCTCTGTGTGGCCAGGGTGTGCTCTGTATAACCCCTGCAGCTCCTGGTCAACATTCCCATCTCTGCGTGGCCAGGGTGTGATCTGCATAACCACTGCAGCTCCTGGTCAACATTCCCATCTCTGCGTGGCCAGGGTGTGATCTGTGTAACCCCTGCAGCTCCTGGTCAACATTCCCGACTCTCAGTGTGTCCTGGGAGTGATCTGTGTAACCCCTGCAGCTCCTTGTTAACATTCCCATCTCTGTGTGGCCAGGGTGTGCTCTTTTATAACCCCAGCAGTTCCTGGTCAACATTCCCACCTCTGTGTGCCCAGGGTGTGCTCTGTATAACCCCTGAAGCTCCTGGTTAACATGCCCATCTCTGTGTGTCCAGGGTGTGCTCTGTATAACCCCAGCAGCTCCTGGTCAACATTCCCATCTCTGTGTGGCCAGGGTGTGCTCTGTTTAACACCTGCAGCTCCTGGTCAACATTCCCATCTCTGTGTGGCCAGGGTGTGCTCTGTATAACCCCTGCAGCTCCTGGTCAACATTCCCATCTCTGTGTGGCCAGGATGTGCTCTGTATACTCCTGCAGCACCTGGTCAACATTCCCATCTCTGTGTGGCCAGGATGTGCTCTGTATACTCCTGCAGCTCCTGGTAAACATTCCCATCTCTGTGTGGCCAGGGTGTGATCTGTATAACCACTGCAGCTCCTGGTCAACATTCCCATCTCTGCGTGGCCAGGGTGTGATCTGTATAACCCCTGCAGCTCCTGGTCAACATTCCCATCTCTCAGTGTGTCCTGGGAGTGATCTGTGTAACCCCTGCAGCTCTTGGTTAACATTCCCATATCTGTGTGGCCAGGGTGTGCTCTTTTATAACCCCAGCAGTTCCTGGTCAACATTCCCACCTCTGTGTGTCCAGGGTGTGCTCTGTATAACCCCTGCAGCTCCTGGTCAACATTCCCATCTCTGTGTGTCCAGGGTGTGCTCTGTATAACCCCAGCAGCTCCTGGTCAACATTCCCATCTCTGTGTGGCCAGGGTGTGCTCTGTTTAACACCTGCAGCTCCTGGTCAACATTCCCATCTCTGTGTGGCCAGGGTGTGCTCTGTATAACCCCTGCAGCTCCTGGTCAACATTCCCATCTCTGTGTGGCCTGGATGTGCTCTGTATACTCCTGCAGCACCTGGTCAACATTCCCATCTCTGTGTGGCCAGGATGTGCTCTGTATACTCCTGCAGCTCCTGGTAAACATTCCCATCTCTGTGTGGCCAGGGTGTGCTCTGTATAACTCCTGCAGCTCCTGGTCAACATTCCCATCCCTGTGTGTGGTCAGGGTGTGCTCTGTCTAACCCCTGCAGCTCCTGGTCAACATTCCCATCTCTGTGTGGCCAGGGTGTGCTCTGTATAAAACCTGCAGCTCCTGGTCAACATTCCCATCTTTGTGTGGCCAGGGTGTGCTCTGTATAACTCCTGCAGCTCCTGGTCAACATGTCCTTCTCTGTGAGGCCAGCTGGCGCTCGGTATAACCCCTGCAGCTCCTGGTCAACATTCCCATCTCTGTGTGGCCAGGGTATGCTCTCTATAACCCCTGCAGCTCCTGGTCAACATTCCCATCTATGTGTGGCCAGGGTGTTCTCTGTATAACCCCTGCAGCTCCTGGTCAACATTCCCATCTCTGTGTGGCCAGGGTATGCTCTCTATAACCCCTGTAGCTCCTGGTCAACATTCCCATCTATGTGTGGCCAGGGTGTTCTCTGTATAACCCCTGCAGCTCCTGGTCAACATTCCCTTCTCTGTGTGTGGCCAGTGTGTGCTCTGTATAACCCCTGCAGCTCCTGGTCAACATTTGCATCTCTGTGTGTGGTCAGGGTGTGCTCTGTATAACCCCTGCAGCTCCTGGTCAACATTCCCATCTCTGTGTGGCCAGGATGTGCTCTGTATACTCCTGCAGCTCCTGGTCAACATTCCCACCTCTGTGTGGCCAGGGTGTGCTCTGTATAACCCGTGCTCCTGGTCAACATTCCCATCTTTGTGTGGCCAGGGTGTGCTCTGTATAACCCCTGCAGCTCCTGGTCTACATTCCCATCTCTGTGTGGCCAGGGTGTGCTCTGTATAACTCCTGCTGCTCCTGGTCAACATGTCCTTCTCTGTGAGGCCAGGTGGCGCTCTGTATAACCCCTGCAGCTCCTGGTCAATATTCCCATTTCTGTGTGGCCAGGTTGTGCTCTGTATAACCCCTGCAGCGCCTGGTCAACATTCCCATCTGTGTGTGTGTCCAGGGCGTGCTCTGTATATCTCCTGCAGCTCCTGGGCAACATTCCCATCTGTGTGGCCAGGGTGTGCTCTGTATAACCCCTGCAGCTCCTGGTCAAAATTTCCATCTGTGTGTGTGTCCAGGGTGTGCTCTGTATAACCCCAGCAGCTCCTGGTCAACACTCCCATCTGTGTGTGGACAGCGTGCGCACTGTATAGCCCCTGCAGCACCTGGTCAACATTCCCATCTCTGTGTGTGTCCAGGGTGTGCTCTGTATAACCCCTGCAGCTCCTGGTCAACATTCCCTTCTCTGTGTGGCCAGGATGTGCTCTGTATATCCCCTGCAGCTTCTGGCCAACATTCCCATCTGTGTGTGTGGCCAGGATGTGCTCTGTATAACTCCTGCAGCTCCTGGTCAACATTCCCATCTCTGTGTGGCCAGGGTGTGCTCTGTATAACCCCTGCAGCTCCTGGTCAACATTCCCATCTCTGTGTGGCCAGGGTGTGTTCTGTATAACCCCTGCAGCTCCTGGTCAACATTCCCATCTCTGTGTGGCCAGGGTGTGCTCTGTATAACCCCTGCTCCTGGTCAGCATTCCCATCTCTGTGTTGCCAGGGTGGGCTCTGTATAACTCCTGCAGCTCCTGGTCAACATGTCCTTCTTTGTGAGGCCAGGTGGTGCTCTGTATAACCCCTGCAGCTCCTGGTCAACATTCCCATCTGTGTGTGCCCAGGGTATGCTCTGTATAACTCCTGCAGCTCCTGGTCAACATTCCCATCTCTGTGTGGCCAGGTTGTGCTCTGTATAGAACCTGCAACTCCTGGTCAATATTCCCATTTCTGTGTGGCCAGGTTGTGCTCTGTATAACCCCTGCAGCGCCTGGTCAACATTCCCATCTGTGTGTGTGTCCAGGGCGTGCTCTGTATATCTCCTGCAGCTCCTGGTCAACATTCCCATCTGTGTGGCCAGGGTGTGCTCTGTATAACCCTGCAGCTCCTGGTCAAAATTTCCATCTGTGTGTGTGTCCAGGGTGTGCTCTGTATAACCCCAGCAGCTCCTGGTCAACACTCCCATCTGTGTGTGGACAGCGTGCGCACTGTATAGCCCCTGCAGCACCTGGTCAACATTCCCATCTCTGTGTGTGTCCAGGGTGTGCTCTGTATAACCCCTGCAGCTCCTGGTCAACATTCCCTTCTCTGTGTGGCCAGGATGTGCTCTGTATATCCCCTGCAGCTTCTGGCCAACATTCCCATCTGTGTGTGTGGCCAGGATGTGCTCTGTATAACTCCTGCAGCTCCTGGTCAACATTCCCATCTCTGTGTGGCCAGGGTGTGCTCTGTATAACCCCTGCAGCTCCTGGTCAACATTCCCATCTCTGTGTGGCCAGGGTGTGTTCTGTATAACCCCTGCAGCTCCTGGTCAACATTCCCATCTCTGTGTGGCCAGGGTGTGCTCTGTATAACCCCTGCTCCTGGTCAGCATTCCCATCTCTGTGTGGCCAGGGTGGGCTCTGTATAACTCCTGCAGCTCCTGGTCAACATGTCCTTCTTTGTGAGGCCAGGTGGCGCTCTGTATAACCCCTGCAGCTCCTGGTCAACATTCCCATCTGTGTGTGCCCAGGGTATGCTCTGTATAACTCCTGCAGCTCCTGGTCAACATTCCCATCTCTGTGTGGCCAGGTTGTGCTCTGTATAGAACCTGCAACTCCTGGTCAATATTCCCATTTCTGTGTGGCCAGGGTGTGCTCTGTATAACCCCTGCAGCTCCTGGTCAGCATTCCCATCTGTGTGTGTGTCCAGGGTGTGCTCTGTATAACCCCTGCAGCTCCTGGTCAACATTCCCATCTGTGTGGCCAGTGTGTGCTCTGTATAACCCCTGCAGCTCCTGGTCAACATTCCCATCTGTGTGTGTGTCCTTGGTGTGCTCTGTATAAGCCCAGCAGCTCCTGGTCAACACTCCCATATGTGCGTCTCCAGGGTGTGCTCCGTATAACCCCTGCAGCTCCTGGTCAACATTCTCATCTCTGTGTCTAGCCAGGGTGTGGTCTGTATACTCCTGCAGCTCCTGGTCAACATTCCCATCTCTGTGTGGCGAGGGTGTGCTCTGTATTACCCCTGCAGCTCCTGGTCAACATTCCCATCTCTGCGTGGCCAGGGTGTGATCTGTATAACCACTGCCGCTCCTGGTCAACATTCCCATCTCTGCGTGGGCAGGGTGTGATCTGTATAACCCCTGCAGCTCCTGGTCAACATTCCCATCTCTCAGTGTGTCCTGGGAGTGATCTGTGTAACCCCTGCAGCTCCTGGTTAACATTCCCATCTCTGTGTGGCCAGGGTGTGCTCTTTTATAACCCCAACAGTTCCTGGTCAAAATTACCATCTGTGTGTGTGTCCAGGGTGTGCTCTGTATAACCCCAGCAGCTCCTGGTCAACACTCCAATCTGTGTGTGGACAGCGTGCGCACTGT
This sequence comes from Scyliorhinus torazame, assembly GCF_047496885.1. Taxonomy (NCBI): domain Eukaryota; kingdom Metazoa; phylum Chordata; class Chondrichthyes; order Carcharhiniformes; family Scyliorhinidae; genus Scyliorhinus; species Scyliorhinus torazame. Next base: position 57,733,511 of record NC_092711.1, read on the forward strand.
AAAACCCCTGCAGCACCTGGTCAACATTCCCATCTCTGTGTGTGTCCAGGGTGTGCTCTGCATAACCCCTGCAGCTCCTGGTCAACATTCCCTTCTCTGTGTGGCCAGGATGTGCTCTGTATATCCCCTGCAGCTTCTGGCCAACAGTCCCATCTGTGTGTGCGGCCAGGATGTGCTCTGTATAACTCCTGCAGCTCCTGGTCAACGTTCCCATCTCTGTGTGGCCAGGGTGTGCTCTGTATAACCCCTGCAGCTCCTGGTCAACATTCCCATCTCTGTGTGGCCAGGGTGTGTTCTGTATAACCCCTGCAGCTCCTGTTCAACATTCCCATCTCTGTGTGGCCAGGGTGTGCTCTGTATAACACCTGCTCCTGGTCAGCATTCCCATCTCTGTGTGGCCAGGATGGGCTCTGTATAACTCCTGCAGCTCCTGGTCAACATGTCCTTCTCTGTGAGGCCAGGTGGCGCTATGTATAACCCCTGCAGCTCCTGGTCAACATTCCCATCTGTGTGTGCCCAGGGTATGCTCTGTATAACTCCTGCAGCTCCTGGTCAACATTCCCATCTCTGTGTGGCCAGGTTGTGCTCTGTATAGAACCTGCAACTCCTGGTCAATATTCCCATTTCTGTGTGGCCAGGGTGTGCTCTGTATAACCCCTGCAGCTCCTGGTCAGCATTCCCTTCTGTGTGTGTGTCCAGGGTGTGCTCTGTATAACCCCTGCTGCTCCTGGTCAACATTCCCATCTCTGTGTGGCCAGGATGTGCACTGTAGAATCCCAGTAGCTCCTGGTCAACATTCCCATCTCTGTGTGTGGTCAGGGTGTGCTCTGTATAACTCCTGCAGCTCCTGGTCAACATTCCCATCTCTGTGTGGCCAGGATGTGCTCTGTATCCTCCTGCAGCTCCTGGTCAACATTCCCATCTCTGTGTGTGGTCAGGGTGTGCTCTGTATAACCCCTGCTGCTCCTGGTCAACATTCCCATCTCGGTGTGGCCAGGATGTGCACTGTATAATCCCAGTAGCTCCTGGTCAACATTCCCATCTCTGTGTGTGGTCAGGGTGTGCTCTGTATAGCTCCTGCAGCTCCTGGTCAACATTCCCATCTATGTGTGGCCAGGGTGTGCTCTGTATAACTCCTGCAGCTCCTGGTCAACATGTCCTTCTCTGTGAGGCCAGGTGCGCTCTCTATAACCCCTGCAGCTCCTGGTCAACATTCCCATCTGTGTGTGCCCAGGGTATGCTCTGTATAACTCCTGCAGCTCCTGGTCAACATGCCCATTTCTGTGTGGCCAGGTTGTGCTCTGTATAACCCCTGCAGCTCCTGGTCAACATTCCCATCTGTGTGTGTGTCCAGGGTGTGCTCTGTATAAACCCAGCAGCTCCTGGTCAACACTCACATCTGTCTGTGGACAGCGTGCGCACTGTATAACCCCTGCAGCGCCTGGTCAACATTCCCATCTGTGTGTGTGGCCAGGATGTGCTCTGTATAACTCCTGCAGCTCCTGGTCAACATTCTCATCTCTGTGTGGCCAGGGTGTGCTCTGTATAACCCCTGCAGCTCCTGGTCAACATTCCCATCTCTGTGTGGCCAGGGTGAGTTCTGTATAACCCCTGCAGCTCCTGGTCAACATTCCCATCTCTGTGTGGCCAGGGTGTACTCTGTATAACCCATGCTCCTGGTCAACATTCCCATCTCTGCATGGCCAGGGTGTGCTCTGTATAACTCCTGCAGCTCCTGGTCAACATGTCCTTCTCTGTGAGGCCAGGTGGCGCTCTGTATAACCCCTGCAGCTCCTGGTCAACATTCCCATCTGTGTGTGCCCAGGGTATGCTCTGTATAACTCCTGCAGCTCCTGGTCAACATTCCCATCTCTGTGTGGCCAGGTTGTGCTCTGAATAACTCCTGCAACTCCTGGTCAATATTCCCATTTCTGTGTGGCCAGTGTGTGCTCTGTATAACCCCTGCAGCTCCTGGTCAACATTCCCATCTGTGTGTGTGTCCTTGGTGTGCTCTGTATAAGCCCAGCAGCTCCATGTCAACACTCCCATATGTGTGTGGACAGCATGCGCACTGTATAACCCCAGCAGCTCCTGGTCAACATTCCCATCTCTGTGTGTGTCCAGGGTGTGCTCTGTATAACCCCTGCAACTCCTGGTCAACATTCCCATCTCTGTGTGGCCAGGATGTGCTCTGTATATCCCCTGCAGCTCCTGGTCAACATTCCCATCTGTGTGTGTGGCCAGGGTGTGCTCTGTATAACCCCTGCAACTTCTGGTCAACATTCCCATCTCTGTGTGGCCAGGGTGTGATCTGTATAACCCCTGCAGCTCCTGGTCAACATTCCCGTCTCTCAGTGTGTCCTGGGAGTGATCTGTGTAACCCCTGCAGCTCCTGGTTAACATTCCCATCTCTGTTTGTGCCCAGGGAGTGCTCTGTATAACCCCAGCAGCTCCTGGTCAACATTCCCGTCTCTGTGTGGCCAGGGTGTGCTCTGTATAACCCCTGCATCTCCTGGACAACATTCCCATCTCTGCGTGGCCAGGGTGTGATCTGTATAACCACTGAGGCTCCTGGTCAACATTCCCATCTCTGCGTGGCCAGGGTGTGATCTGTATAACCCCTGCAGCTCCTGGTCAACATTCCCGTCTCTCAGTGTGTCCTGGGAGTGATCTGTGTAACCCCTGCAGCTCCTGGTTAACATTCCCATCTCTGTGTGGCCAGGGTGTGCTCTTTTATAACCCCAGCAGTTCCTGGTCAACATTCCCACCTCTGTGTGTCCAGGGTGTGCTCTGTATAACCCCTGCAGCTCCTGGTCAACATTCCCACCTCTGTGTGTCCAGGGTGTGCTCTGTATAACCCCAGCAGCTCCTGGTCAACATTCCCATCTCTGTGTGGCCAGGGTGTGCTCTGTATACTCCTGCAGCACCTGGTCAACATTCCCATCTCTGTGTGGCCAGGATGTGCTCTGTATACTCCTGCAGCTCCTGGTAAACATTCCCATCTCTGTGTGGCCAGGGTGTGATCTGTATAACCACTGCAGCTCCTGGTCAACATTCCCATCTCTGCGTGGCCAGGGTGTGAACTGTATAACCCCTGCAGCTCCTGGTCAACATTCCCATCTCTGTGTGTACAGGGTGTGCTCTGTATAACCCCAGCAGCTCCTGGTCAACATTCCCATCTCTGTGTGGCCAGGGTGTGCTCTGTTTAACACCTGCAGCTCCTGGTCAACATTCCCATCTCTGTGTGACCAGGGTGTGCTCTGTATAACCCCTGCAGCTCCTGGTCAACATTCCCATCTCTGTGTGGCCAGGATGTGCTCTGTATACTCCTGCAGCACCTGGTCAACATTTCCATCTCTGTGTGGCCAGGATGTGCTCTGTATACTCCTGCAGCTCCTGGTAAACATTCCCATCTCTGTGTGGCCAGGGTGTGCTCTGTATAACTCCTGCAGCTCCTGGTCAACATTCCCATCTCTGTGTGTGGTCAGGGTGTGCTCTGTCTAACCCCTGCAGCTCCTGGTCAACATTCCCATCTCTGTGTGGCCAGGGTGTGCTCTGTATAAAACCTGCAGCTCCTGGTCAACATTCCCATCTTTGTGTGGCCAGGTCGTGCTCTGTATAACTCCTGCAGCTCCTGGTCAACATGTCCTTCTCTGTGAGGCCAGCTGGCGCTCTGTATAACCCCTGCAGCTCCTGGTCAACATTCCCATCTCTGTGTGGCCAGGGTATGCTCTCTATAACCCCTGCAGCTCCTGGTCAACATTCCCATCCATGTGTGGCCAGGGTGTTCTCTGTATAACCCCTGCAGCTCCTGGTCAACATTCCCATCTCTGTGTGGCCAGGGTATGCTCTCTATAACCCCTGCAGCTCCTGGTCAACATTCCCATCTATGTGTGGCCAGGGTGTTCTCTGTATAACCCCTGCAGCTCCTGGTCAACATTCCCTTCTCTGTGTGTGGCCAGGGTGTGCTCTGTATAACCCCTGCAGCTCCTGGTCAACATTTGCATCTCTGTGTGTGGCCAGGGTGTGCTCTGTATAACTACTGCAGCTCCTGGTGAGCATTCCCATCTCAGTGTGGCCAGGGTGTGCTCTGTATAACCCCAGCAGCTCCTGGTCAACATTCTCATCTCTGTGTGGCCAGGGTGTGCTCTATATAACACCTGCAGCTCCTGGTGAGCATTCCCATCTCTGTGTGGCCAGGGTGTGCTCTGTATAACCCCTGCAGCTCCTGGTCAACATTCCCATCTCTGTGTGTGGTCAGGATGTGCTCCGTATACTCCTGAAGCTCCTGGTCAACATTCCCATCTCTGTGTGGCCTGGATGTGCTCTGTATACTCCTGCAGCTCCTGGTCAACATTCCCATCTCTGTGTGGCCAGGGTGTGCTCTGTACAACCCTTGCAGCTCCTGGTCAACATGTCCTTCTCAGTGAGGCCAGGTGGCGCTCTGTATAACTCCTGCAGCTCCTGGTCAACATGTCCTTCTCAGTGAGGCCAGGTGGCGCTCTGTATAACCCCTGCAGCTCCTGGTCAACATTCCCAGCTGTGTGTTCCCAGGGTATGCTCTGTATAACTCCTGCAGCTCCTGGTCAACATTCCCATCTCTGTGTGGCCAGGTTGTGCTCTGTATAACCCCTGCAGCTCCTGGTCAACATTCCCATCTCTGTGTGTGGGCAGGGTGTGCTCTGTATAACTCCTGCAGCTTCTGGTCAACATTCCCATCTCTGTGTGGCCAGGGTGTGCTCTGTATAACCCCTGCAGCTCATGGTCAACATTCCCATCTCTGTTTGTGCCCAGGGTGTGCTCTGTATAACCCCAGCGTCTCCTGGTCAACATTCCCATCTCTGTGTGGCCAGGGTGTGCTCTGTATAACCCCTGCAGCTCCTGGTAAACATTCTCATCTCTGTGAGGCCAGGGTATGCTCTGTATAACTCCTGCAGCTCCTGGTCAACATTTCCATCTCTGTGTGGCCAAGGTGTGCTCTGTATAACCCCTTCAGCTCCTGGTCAACATTCCCATCTCTGTGTGTGGCCAGGATCTGCTCTGTATACTCCTGCAGCTCCTGGTCAACGTTCCCATCTCTGTGTGGCCAGGGTGTGCTCTGTATAACCCCAGCAGCTCCTGGTCAACATTCCCATCTCTGTGTGGCCAGGGTGTGTTCTGTATAACCCCTGCAGCTCCTGGTCAACATTCCCATCTCTGTGTGGCCAGGGTGTGCTCTGTATAACCCCTGCTCCTGGTCAGCATTCCCATCTCTGTGTGGCCAGGGTGGGCTCTGTATAACTCCTGCAGCTCCTGGTCAACATGTCCTTCTCTGTGAGGCCAGGTGGCGCTCTGTATAACCCCTGCAGCTCCTGGTCAACATTCCCATCTGTGTGTGCCCAGGGTATGCTCTGTATAACTCCTGCAGCTCCTGGTCAACATTCCCACCTCTGTGTGGCCAGGTTGTGCTCTGTATAGAACCTGCAACTCCTGGTCAACATTCCCATCTCTGCGTGGCCAGGGTGTGATCTGTATAACCCCTGCAGCTCCTGGTCAACATTCCCGTCTCTCAGTGTGTCCTGGGAGTGATCTGTGTAACCCCTGCAGCTCCTGGTTAACATTCCCATCTCTGTGTGGCCAGGGTGTGCTCTTTTATAACCCCAGCAGTTCCTGGTCAACATTCCCACCTCTGTGTGTCCAGGGTGTGCTCTGTATAACCCCTGCAGCTCCTGGTCAACATTCCCACCTCTGTGTGTCCAGGGTGTGCTCTGTATAACCCCAGCAGCTCCTGGTCAACATTCCCATCTCTGTGTGGCCAGGGTGTGCTCTGTATACTCCTGCAGCACCTGGTCAACATTCCCATCTCTGTGTGGCCAGGATGTGCTCTGTATACTCCTGCAGCTCCTGGTAAACATTCCCATCTCTGTGTGGCCAGGGTGTGATCTGTATAACCACTGCAGCTCCTGGTCAACATTCCCATCTCTGCGTGGCCAGGGTGTGAACTGTATAACCCCTGCAGCTCCTGGTCAACATTCCCATCTCTGTGTGTACAGGGTGTGCTCTGTATAACCCCAGCAGCTCCTGGTCAACATTCCCATCTCTGTGTGGCCAGGGTGTGCTCTGTTTAACACCTGCAGCTCCTGGTCAACATTCCCATCTCTGTGTGACCAGGGTGTGCTCTGTATAACCCCTGCAGCTCCTGGTCAACATTCCCATCTCTGTGTGGCCAGGATGTGCTCTGTATACTCCTGCAGCACCTGGTCAACATTTCCATCTCTGTGTGGCCAGGATGTGCTCTGTATACTCCTGCAGCTCCTGGTAAACATTCCCATCTCTGTGTGGCCAGGGTGTGCTCTGTATAACTCCTGCAGCTCCTGGTCAACATTCCCATCTCTGTGTGTGGTCAGGGTGTGCTCTGTCTAACCCCTGCAGCTCCTGGTCAACATTCCCATCTCTGTGTGGCCAGGGTGTGCTCTGTATAAAACCTGCAGCTCCTGGTCAACATTCCCATCTTTGTGTGGCCAGGGTGTGCTCTGTATAACTCCTGCAGCTCCTGGTCAACATGTCCTTCTCTGTGAGGCCAGCTGGCGCTCTGTATAACCCCTGCAGCTCCTGGTCAACATTCCCATCTCTGTGTGGCCAGGGTATGCTCTCTATAACCCCTGCAGCTCCTGGTCAACATTCCCATCCATGTGTGGCCAGGGTGTTCTCTGTATAACCCCTGCAGCTCCTGGTCAACATTCCCATCTCTGTGTGGCCAGGGTATGCTCTCTATAACCCCTGCAGCTCCTGGTCAACATTCCCATCTATGTGTGGCCAGGGTGTTCTCTGTATAACCCCTGCAGCTCCTGGTCAACATTCCCTTCTCTGTGTGTGGCCAGGGTGTGCTCTGTATAACCCCTGCAGCTCCTGGTCAACATTTGCATCTCTGTGTGTGGCCAGGGTGTGCTCTGTATAACTACTGCAGCTCCTGGTGAGCATTCCCATCTCAGTGTGGCCAGGGTGTGCTCTGTATAACCCCAGCAGCTCCTGGTCAACATTCTCATCTCTGTGTGGCCAGGGTGTGCTCTATATAACACCTGCAGCTCCTGGTGAGCATTCCCATCTCTGTGTGGCCAGGGTGTGCTCTGTATAACCCCTGCAGCTCCTGGTCAACATTCCCATCTCTGTGTGTGGTCAGGATGTGCTCCGTATACTCCTGAAGCTCCTGGTCAACATTCCCATCTCTGTGTGGCCTGGATGTGCTCTGTATACTCCTGCAGCTCCTGGTCAACATTCCCATCTCTGTGTGGCCAGGGTGTGCTCTGTACAACCCTTGCAGCTCCTGGTCAACATGTCCTTCTCAGTGAGGCCAGGTGGCGCTCTGTATAACTCCTGCAGCTCCTGGTCAACATGTCCTTCTCAGTGAGGCCAGGTGGCGCTCTGTATAACCCCTGCAGCTCCTGGTCAACATTCCCAGCTGTGTGTTCCCAGGGTATGCTCTGTATAACTCCTGCAGCTCCTGGTCAACATTCCCATCTCTGTGTGGCCAGGTTGTGCTCTGTATAACCCCTGCAGCTCCTGGTCAACATTCCCATCTCTGTGTGTGGGCAGGGTGTGCTCTGTATAACTCCTGCAGCTTCTGGTCAACATTCCCATCTCTGTGTGGCCAGGGTGTGCTCTGTATAACCCCTGCAGCTCATGGTCAACATTCCCATCTCTGTTTGTGCCCAGGGTGTGCTCTGTATAACCCCAGCGTCTCCTGGTCAACATTCCCATCTCTGTGTGGCCAGGGTGTGCTCTGTATAACCCCTGCAGCTCCTGGTAAACATTCTCATCTCTGTGAGGCCAGGGTATGCTCTGTATAACTCCTGCAGCTCCTGGTCAACATTTCCATCTCTGTGTGGCCAAGGTGTGCTCTGTATAACCCCTTCAGCTCCTGGTCAACATTCCCATCTCTGTGTGTGGCCAGGATCTGCTCTGTATACTCCTGCAGCTCCTGGTCAACGTTCCCATCTCTGTGTGGCCAGGGTGTGCTCTGTATAACCCCTGCAGCTCCTGGTCAACATTCCCATCTCTGTGTGGCCAGGGTGTGTTCTGTATAACCCCTGCAGCTCCTGGTCAACATTCCCATCTCTGTGTGGCCAGGGTGTGCTCTGTATAACCCCTGCTCCTGGTCAGCATTCCCATCTCTGTGTGGCCAGGGTGGGCTCTGTATAACTCCTGCAGCTCCTGGTCAACATGTCCTTCTCTGTGAGGCCAGGTGGCGCTCTGTATAACCCCTGCAGCTCCTGGTCAACATTCCCATCTGTGTGTGCCCAGGGTATGCTCTGTATAACTCCTGCAGCTCCTGGTCAACATTCCCACCTCTGTGTGGCCAGGTTGTGCTCTGTATAGAACCTGCAACTCCTGGTCAATATTCCCATTTCTGTGTGGCCAGGGTGTGCTCTGTATAACCCCTGCAGCTCCTGGTCAGCATTCCCATCTGTGTGTGTGTCCAGGGTGTGCTCTGTATAACCCCTGCTGCTCCTGGTCAACATTCCCATCTCTGTGTGGCCAGGATGTGCACTGTATAATCCCAGTAGCTCCTGGTCAACATTCCCATCTCTGTGTGTGGTCATGGGGTGCTCTGTATAACTCCTGCAGCTCCTGGTCAACATTCCCATCTCTGTGTGGCCAGGATGTGCTCTGTATACTCCTGCAGCTCCTGGTCAACATTCCCATCTCTGTGTGTGGTCAGGGTGTGCTCTGTATAACCCCTGCTGCTCCTGGTCAACATTCCCATCTCGGTGTGGCCAGGATGTGCACTGTATAATCCCAGTAGCTCCTGGTCAACATTCCCATCTCTGTGTGTGGTCAGGGTGTGCTCTGTATAGCTCCTGCAGCTCCTGGTCAATATTCCCATCTATGTGTGGCCAGGGTGTGCTCTGTATAACTCCTGCAGCTCCTGGTCAACATGTCCTTCTCTGTGAGGCCAGGTGGCGCTCTCTATAACCCCTGCAGCTCCTGGTCAACATTCCCATCTGTGTGTGCCCAGGGTATGCTCTGTATAACTCCTGCAGCTCCTGGTCAACATGCCCATTTCTGTGTGGCCAGGTTGTGCTCTGTATAACCCCTGCAGCTCCTGGTCAACATTCCCATCTGTGTGTGTGTCCAGGGTGTGCTCTGTATAAACCCAGCAGCTCCTGGTCAACACTCACATCTGTCTGTGGACAGCGTGCGCACTGTATAACCCCTGCAGCGCCTGGTCAACATTCCCATCTGTGTGTGTGGCCAGGATGTGCTCTGTATAACCCCTGCAGCTCCTGGTCAACATTCCCATCTCTGTGTGGCCAGGGTGAGTTCTGTATAACCCCAGCAGCTCCTGGTCAACATTCCCATCTCTGTGTGGCCAGGGTGTACTCTGTATAACCCATGCTCCTGGTCAACATTCCCATCTCTGCATGGCCAGGGTGTGCTCTGTATAACTCCTGCAGCTCCTGGTCAACATGTCCTTCTCTGTGAGGCCAGGTGGCGCTCTGTATAACCCCTGCAGCTCCTGGTCAACATTCCCATCTGTGTGTGCCCAGGGTATGCTCTGTATAACTCCTGCAGCTCCTGGTCAACATTCCCATCTCTGTGTGGCCAGGTTGTGCTCTGTATAACTCCTGCAACTCCTGGTCAATATTCCCATTTCTGTGTGGCCAGTGTGTGCTCTGTATAACCCCTGCAGCTCCTGGTCAACATTCCCATCTGTGTGTGTGTCCTTGGTGTGCTCTGTATAAGCCCAGCAGCTCCATGTCAACACTCCCATATGTGTGTGGACAGCATGCGCACTGTATAACCCCTGCAGCTCCTGGTCAACATTCCCATCTCTGTGTGTGTCCAGGGTGTGCTCTGTATAACCCCTGCAACTCCTGGTCAACATTCCCATCTCTGTGTGGCCAGGATGTGCTCTGTATATCCCCTGCAGCTCCTGGTCAACATTCCCATCTGTGTGTGTGGCCAGGGTGTGCTCTGTATAACTCCTGCAACTTCTGGTCAACATTCCCATCTCTGTGTGGCCAGGGTGTGATCTGTATAACCCCTGCAGCTCCTGGTCAACATTCCCGTCTCTCAGTGTGTCCTGGGAGTGATCTGTGTAACCCCTGCAGCTCCTGGTTAACATTCCCATCTCTGTTTGTGCCCAGGGAGTGCTCTGTATAACCCCAGCAGCTCCTGGTCAACATTCCCGTCTCTGTGTGGCCAGGGTGTGCTCTGTATAACCCCTGCATCTCCTGGTCAACATTCCCATCTCTGCGTGGCCAGGGTGTGATCTGTATAACCACTGCAGCTCCTGGTCAACATTCCCATCTCTGCGTGGCCAGGGTGTGATCTGTATAACCCCTGCAGCTCCTGGTCAACATTCCCGTCTCTCAGTGTGTCCTGGGAGTGATCTGTGTAACCCCTGCAGCTCCTGGTTAACATTCCCATCTCTGTGTGGCCAGGGTGTGCTCTTTTATAACCCCAGCAGTTCCTGGTCAACATTCCCACCTCTGTGTGTCCAGGGTGTGCTCTGTATAACCCCTGCAGCTCCTGGTCAACATTCCCACCTCTGTGTGTCCAGGGTGTGCTCTGTATAACCCCAGCAGCTCCTGGTCAACATTCCCATCTCTGTGTGGCCAGGGTGTGCTCTGTTTAACACCTGCTGCTCCTGGTCAACATTCCCATCTCTGTGTGGCCAGGGTGTGCTGTGTATAACCCCTGCAGCTCCTGGTCAACATTCCCATCTCTGTGTGGCCAGGATGTGCTCTGTATACTCCTGCAGCACCTGGTCAACATTCCCATCTCTGTGTGGCCAGGATGTGCTCTGTATACTCCTGCAGCTCCTGGTAAACATTCCCATCTCTGTGTGGCCAGGGTGTGATCTGTATAACCACTGCAGCTCCTGGTCAACATTCCCATCTCTGCGTGGCCAGGGTGTGATCTGTATAACCCCTGCAGCTCCTGGTCAACATTCCCATCTCTGTGTGTCCAGGGTGTGCTCTGTATAACCCCAGCAGCTCCTGGTCAACATTCCCATCTCTGTGTGGCCAGGGTGTGCTCTGTTTAACACCTGCAGCTCCTGGTCAACATTCCCATCTCTGTGTGACCAGGGTGTGCTCTGTATAACCCCTGCAGCTCCTGGTCAACATTCCCATCTCTGTGTGGCCAGGATGTGCTCTGTATACTCCTGCAGCACCTGGTCAACATTCCCATCTCTGTGTGGCCAGGATGTGCTCTGTATACTCCTGCAGCTCCTGGTAAACATTCCCTTCTCTGTGTGGCCAGGGTGTGCTCTGTATAACTCCTGCAGCTCCTGGTCAACATTCCCATCTCTGTGTGTGGTCAGGGTGTGCTCTGTCTAACCCCTGCAGCTCCTGGTCAACATTCCCATCTCTGTGTGGCCAGGGTGTGCTCTGTATAAAACCTGCAGCTCCTGGTCAACATTCCCATCTTTGTGTGGCCAGGGTGTGCTCTGTATAACTCCTGCAGCTCCTGGTCAACATGTCCTTCTCTGTGAGGCCAGCTGGCGCTCTGTATAACCCCTGCAGCTCCTAGTCAACATTCCCATCTCTGTGTGGCCAGGGTATGCTCTTTATTACCCCTGCAGCTCCTGGTCAACATTCCCATGCATGTGTGGCCAGGGTGTTCTCTGTATAACCCCTGCAGCTCCTGGTCAACATTCCCATCTCTGTGTGGCCAGGGTATGCTCTCTATAACCCCTGCAGCTCCTGGTCAACATTCCCATCTATGTGTGGCCAGGGTGTTCTCTGTATAACCCCTGCAGCTCCTGGTCAACATACCCTTCTCTGTGTGTGGCCAGGGTGTGCTCTGTATAACCCCTGCAGCTCCTGGTCAACATTTGCATCTCTGTGTGTGGCCAGGGTGTGCTCTGTATAACTACTGCAGCTCCTGGTGAGCATTCCCATCTCAGTGTGGCCAGGGTGTGCTCTGTATAACCCCAACAGCTCCTGGTCAACATTCTCATCTCTGTGTGGCCAGGGTGTGCTCTATATAACACCTGCAGCTCCTGGTGAGCATTCCCATCTCTGTGTGGCCAGGGTGTGCTCTGTATAACCCCTGCAGCTCCTGGTCAACATTCCCATCTCTGTGTGTGGTCAGGATGTGCTCCGTATACTCCTGAAGCTCCTGGTCAACATTCCCATCTCTGTGTGGCCTGGATGTGCTCTGTATACTCCTGCAGCTCCTGGTCAACATTCCCATCTCTGTGTGGCCAGGGTGTGCTCTGTATAACCCTTGCAGCTCCTGGTCAACATGTCCTTCTCAGTGAGGCCAGGTGGCGCTCTGTATAACTCCTGCAGCTCCTGGTCAACATGTCCTTCTCAGTGAGGCCAGGTGGCGCTCTGTATAACCCCTGCAGCTCCTGGTCAACATTCCCAGCTGTGTGTTCCCAGGGTATGCTCTGTATAACTCCTGCAGCTCCTGGTCAACATTCCCATCTCTGTGTGGCCAGGTTGTGCTCTGTATAACCCCTGCAGCTCCTGGTCAACATTCCCATCTCTGTGTGTGGGCAGGGTGTGCTCTGTATAACTCCTGCAGCTTCTGGTCAACATTCCCATCTCTGTGTGGCCAGGGTGTGCTCTGTATAACCCCTGCAGCTCATGGTCAACATTCCCATCTCTGTTTGTGCCCAGGGTGTGCTCTGTATAACCCCAGCGTCTCCTGGTCAACATTCCCATCTCTGTGTGGCCAGGGTGTGCTCTGTATAACCCCTGCAGCTCCTGGTAAACATTCTCATCTCTGTGAGGCCAGGGTGTGCTCTGTATAACTCCTGCAGCTCCTGGTCAACATTCCCATCTCTGTGTGGCCAGGATGTGCTCTGTATACTCCTGCAGCACCTGGTCAACATTCCCATCTCTGTGTGGCCAGGGTGTGATCTGTATAACCACTGCAGCTCCTGGTCAACATTCCCATCTCTGCGTGGCCAGGGTGTGATCTGTATAACCCCTGCAGCTCCTGGTCAACATTCCCATCTCTGTGTGTCCAGGGTGTGCTCTGTATAACCCCAGCAGCTCCTGGTCAACATTCCCATCTCTGTGTGGCCAGGGTGTGCTCTGTTTAACACCTGCAGCTCCTGGTCAACATTCCCATCTCTGTGTGACCAGGGTGTGCTCTGTATAACCCCTGCAGCTCCTGGTCAACATTCCCATCTCTGTGTGGCCAGGATGTGCTCTGTATACTCCTGCAGCACCTGGTCAACATTCCCATCTCTGTGTGGCCAGGATGTGCTCTGTATACTCCTGCAGCTCCTGGTAAACATTCCCATCTCTGTGTGGCCAGGGTGTGCTCTGTATAACGCCTGCAGCTCCTGGTCAACATTCCCATCTCTGTGTGTGGTCAGGGTGTGCTCTGTCTAACCCCTGCAGCTCCTGGTCAACATTCCCATCTCTGTGTGGCCAGGGTGTGCTCTGTGTAAAACCTGCAGCTCCTTGTCAACATTCCCATCTTTGTGTGGCCAGGGTGTGCTCTGTATAACTCCTGCAGCTCCTGGTCAACATGTCCTTCTCTGTGAGGCCAGCTGGCGCTCTGTATAACCCCTGCAGCTCCTGGTCAACATTCCCATCTCTGTGTGGCCAGGGTATGCTCTCTATAACCCCTGCAGCTCCTGGTCAACATTCCCATCCATGTGTGGCCAGGGTGTTCTCTGTATAACCCCTGCAGCTCCTGGTCAACATTCCCATCTCTGTGTGGCCAGGGTATGCTCTCTATAACCCCTGCAGCTCCTGGTAAACATTCCCATCAATGTGTGGCCAGGGTGTTCTCTGTATAACCCCTGCAGCTCCTGGTCAACATTCCCTTCTCTGTGTGTGGCCAGGGTGTGCTCTGTATAACCCCTGCAGCTCCTGGTCAACATTTGCATCTCTGTGTGTGGCCAGGGTGTGCTCTGTATAACTACTGCAGCTCCTGGTGAGCATTCCCATCTCAGTGTGGCCAGGGTGTGCTCTGTATAACCCCAACAGCTCCTGGTCAACATTCTCATCTCTGTGTGGCCAGGGTGTGCTCTATATAACACCTGCAGCTCCTGGTGAGCATTCCCATCTCTGTGTGGCCAGGGTGTGCTCTGTATAACCCCTGCAGCTCCTGCTCAACATTCCCATCTCTGTGTATGGTCAGGATGTGCTCCGTATACTCCTGAAGCTCCTGGTCAACATTCCCATCTCTGTGTGGCCTGGATGTGCTCTGTATACTCCTGCAGCTCCTGGTCAACATTCCCATCTCTGTGTGGCCAGGGTGTGCTCTGTATAACCCTTGCAGCTCCTGGTCAACATGTCCTTCTCAGTGAGGCCAGGTGGCGCTCTGTATAACTCCTGCAGCTCCTGGTCAACATGTCCTTCTCAGTGAGGCCAGGTGGCGCTCTGTATAACCCCTGCAGCTCCTGGTCAACATTCCCAGCTGTGTGTTCCCAGGGTATGCTCTGTATAACTTCTGCAGCTCCTGGTCAACATTCCCATCTCTGTGTGGCCAGGTTGTGCTCTGTATAACCCCTGCAGCTCCTGGTCAACATTCCCATCTCTGTGTGTGGGCAGGGTGTGCTCTGTATAACTCCTGCAGCTTCTGGTCAACATTCCCATCTCTGTGTGGCCAGGGTGTGCTCTGTTTAACCCCTGCAGCTCATGGTCAACATTCCCATCTCTGTTTGTGCCCAGGGTGTGCTCTGTATAACCCCAGCGTCTCCTGGTCAACATTCCCATCTCTGTGTGGCCAGGGTGTGCTCTGTATAAGCCCTGCAGCTCCTGGTAAACATTCTCATCTCTGTGAGGCCAGGGTGTGCTCTGTATAACTCCTGCAGCTCCTGGTCAACATTTCCATCTCTGTGTGGCCAAGGTGTGCTCTGTATAACCCCTTCAGCTCCTGGTCAACATTCCCATCTCTGTGTGTGGCCAGGATCTGCTCTGTATACTCCTGCAGCTCCTGGTCAACATGCCCATCTCTGTGTGGCCAGGGTGTGCTCTGTATAACCCCTGCAGTTCCTGGTTAACATTCCCATCTCTGTGTTTGACCAGGATGTGCTCTGTATAACCCCAGCTCCTGGTCAACAATCCCATCTCTGTGTGGCCAGTGTGTGCTCTGTATAACCCCTGCAGCTCCTGGTCAACATTCCCATCTCTGTGTGGCCAGGGTGTGCTCTGTATAACTCCTGCAGCTCCTGGTCAACATGTCCTTCTCTGTGTGTCCAGGGTGTGCACTGTGTAACCCCAGCATCTCCTGGTCAACATTCCCATCTCTGTGTGGCCAGGGTGTGCTCTGTATAACCCCTGCAGCTCCTGGTCAACATTGCCATCTCTGTGTGACCAGGGTGTGCTCAGTATAACTCCTGCAGCTCCTGGTCGACATTCCCATGTCTGTGTGTCGAGGGTGTGCTCTGTATTACCCCAGCAGCTCCTGGTCAACATTCCCATATCTGTGTGGCCAGGGTGTGCTCTGTATAACCCCAGCAGCTCCTGGTCAACATTCCCATCTCAGTGTATCCAGGGTGTGCTCTGTATAACCCCAGCAGCTCCTGGTCAACATTCCCATCTCTGTGTGGCCAGAGTGTGCTCTGTTTAACCCCTGCAGCTCCTGGTCAACATTCCCATCTCTGTGTGGCCAGAGTACGCTCTGTATAACCCCTGCAGATCCTGGTCAACATTCCCAACTCTCTGTGGCCAGGATGTGCACTGTATAACCCCAGCAGCTCCTGGTCAACATTCCCATCTCTGTGTGTGGTCAGGGTCTGCTCTGTATAACTCCTGCAGCTCCTGGTCAACATTCCCATCTCTGTGTGGCCAGGATGTGCTCTGTATACTCCTGCAGCTCCTGGTCAACATTCCCATCTCTGTGTGTGGTCGGGGTGTGCTCTGTATAACCCCTGCAGCTCCTGGTCCACATTCGCATCTGTGTGTGTGTCCACGGTGTGTTCTGTATAACCCCAGCAGCTCCTGGTCAACGCTCCCATGTGTGTGTGGACAGCGTGCGCCCTTTATAATCCCTGCAGCTCCTGGTCAATATTCCCATCTCTGTGTGTGTCCAAGGTGTGCTCTGTATAACCCCTGCAGCTCCTGGTCAACATTCCCATCTCTATGTGTGGCCAGGATGTGCTCTGTATAACTCCTGCAGCTCCTGGTCAACATTCCCATCTCTGTGTGGCCAGGGTGTGCTCTGTATAACCCCAGCAGCTCCTGGTCAACATTCCCATCTCTGTGTGGCCAGGGTGTGCTCTTTATAACCCCTGTAGCTCCTGGTCAACATTCCCATCTCTGTGTGGCCAGGTTGTGCTCTGTATAACTCCTGCAGCTCTTGGTCAACATTCCCATTTCAGTGTGTGGGCAGGGTGTGCTCTGTATAACCACTGCAGCTCCTGGTCAACATTCCCATCTCTGTGTGGCTAGGGTGTGCTCTGTATAACCCCTGCAGCTCCTGTTCAACATTCCCATCTCTGTGTGGCCAGGGTGTGCACTGTATAACCCCAGCAGCTCCTGGTCAACATTCCCATCTCTGTGTGTGGCCAGGGTGTGCTCTGTATAACTCCTGCAGCTCCTGGTCATCATTCCCATCTGTGTGGCCAGGGTGTGCTCTGTATAACCCCTGCAGCTCCTGGTGAACATTCCCATCTCTGTGTGGCCAGGATGTGCTCTGTATACTCCTGCACCACCTGGTCAACATTCCCATCTCTGTGTGGCCAGGATGTGCTCTGTATACTCCTGCAGCTCCTGGTAAACATTCCCATCTCTGTGTGGCCAGGGTGTGCTCTGTATAACTCCTGCAGCTCCTGGTGAACATTCCCATCTTTGTGAGGCCAGGGTGTGCTCTGTATAACCCCTGCAGCTCCTGGTCAACATTCCCATCTCTGTGTGTGGCCAGGATGTGCTCTGTATACCCCTGCAGCTCCTGGTCAACATTCCCATCTCTGTGTGGCCAGGGTGTGCTCTGTACAACCCCTGCAGCTCCTGGTTAACATTCCCATCTCTGTGTGTGGCCAGGTTATGCTCTGTATAACTCCTGCAGCTCCTGGTCAACATTCCCATCTCTGTGTGGCCAGGGTGTGCTCTGTATAATCCCTGCAGCTCCTGGTCAACATTCCCATCTCTGTGTGGCCAGGGTGTGCTCTGTATAACCCCTGCAGCTCCTGGTCAACATTCCCATCTCTGTGTGGCCAGGGTGTGCTCTGTATAACCCCTGCTCCTGGTCAACATTCCCATCTCTGTGTGTGACCAGGATGTGCTCTGTATAACTCCTGCCGCTCCTGGTCAACATTCCCATCTCTGTGTGGCCAGGGTGTGCTCTGTCTAACCCCTGCAGCTCCTGGTCAACATTCCCATCTCTGTGTGGCCAGGGTGTGCTCTGTATAACCCCAGCAGCTCCTGGTCAACATTCTCATCTCTGTGTGGCCAGGGTGTGCTCTGTATAACACCTGCAGCTCCTGGTGAGCATTCCCATCTCTGTGTGGCCAGGGTGTGCTCTTTATAACCCCTGCAGCTCCTGGTCAACATTCCCATCTCTGTGTGTGGTCAGGATGTGCTCTGTACACTCCTGCAGCTCCTGGTCAACATTCCCATCTCTGTGTGCCCAGGGTGTGCTCTGTATAACCCCAGCATCTCCTGGTCAACATTCCCATCTCTGTGTGGCCAGGGTGTGCTCTGTATAACCCCTGCAGCTCCTGGTAAACATTCCCATCTCTGTGTGGCCAAGGTGTGCTCTGTATAACCCCTTCAGCTCCTGGTCAACATTCCCATCTCTGTGTGTGGCCAGGATCTGCTCTGTATACTCCTGCAGCTCCTGGTCAACATGCCCATCTCTGTGTGGCCAGGGTGTGCTCTGTATAACCCCTGCAGTTCCTGGTTAACATTCCCATCTCTGTGTTTGACCAGGATGTGCTCTGTATAACCCCAGCTCCTGGTCAACATTCCCATCTCTGTGTGGCCAGTGTGTCCTCTGTATAACCCCTGCAGCTGCTGGTCAACATTCCCATCTCTGTGTGGCCAGGGTGTGCTCTGTATAACTCCTGCAGCTCCTGGTCAACAGGTCCTTCTCTGTGTGTCCAGGGTGTGCACTGTGTAACCCCAGCAGCTCCTGGTCAACATTCCCATCTCTGTGTGGCCAGTGTGTGCACTGTATAACACCTGCAGCGCCTGGTCAACATTCTCATCTCTATGTGGCCAGGGTGTGCTCAGTATAACTCCTGCAGCTGCTGGTCGACATTCCCATGTCTGTGTGTCGAGGGTGTGCTCTGTATAACCCCAGCAGCTCCTGGTCAACATTCCCATATCTGTGTGGCCAGGGTGTGCTCTGTATAACCCCAGCAGCTCCTGGTCAACATTCCCATCTCAGTGTATCCAGGGTGTGCTCTGTTTAACCCCTGCAGCTCCTGGTCAACATTCCCATCTCTGTGTGGCCAGAGTACGCTCTGTATAACCCCTGCAGATCCTGGTCAACATTCCCAACTCTCTGTGGCCAGGATGTGCACTGTATAACCCCAGCAGCTCCTGGTCAACATTCCCATCTCTGTGTGTGGTCAGGGTGTGCTCTGTATAATTCCTGCAGCTCCTGGTCAACATTCCCATCACTGTGTGGCCAGGATGTGCTCTGTATACTCCTGCAGCTCTTGGTCAACATTCCCATCTGTGTGTGGCCAGGGTGTGCTCTGTATAACCCCTGCAGCTCCTGGTCAACATTCCCATCTCTGTGTGTGGTCAGGGTGTGCTCTGTATAATTCCTGCAGCTCCTGGTCAACATTCCCATCTCTGTGTGCCAGGGTGTGCTCTGTATAATCCCTGCAGCTCCTGGTCAACATTCCCATCTGTGTGTGGCCAGGGTGTGCTCTGTATAACCCCTGCTGCTCCTGGTCCACATTTCCATCTGTGTGTGTGTCCACGGTGTGTTCTGTATAACCCCAGCAGCTCCTGGTCAACGCTCCCATCTGTGTGTGGACAGCGTGCGCACTTTATAACCCCTGCAGCTCCTGGTCAACATTCCCATCTCTGTGTGTGTCCAGGGTGTGCTCTGTATAACCCCTGCAGCTCCTGGTCAACATTCCCATCTCTGTGTGGCCAGGGTGTGCTCTGTATAACCCCAGCAGCTCCTGGTCAACATTCCCATCTCAGTGTGGCCATGGTGTGCTCTGTATAACCCCTGTAGCTCCTGGTCAACATTCCCATCTCTGTGTGGCCAGGTTGTGCTCTGTATAACTCCTGCAGCTCTTGGTCAACATTCCCATTTCTGTGTGTGGGCAGGGTGTGCTCTGTATAACCACTGCAGCTCCTGGTCAACATTCCCATCTCTGTGTGGCTAGGGTGTGCTCTGTATAACCCCTGCAGCTCCTGTTCAACATTCCCATCTCTGTGTGGCCAGGGTGTGCACTGTATATCCCCAGCAGCTCCTGGTCAACATTCCCATCTCTGTGTGTGGCCAGGGTGTGCTCTGTATAACTCCTGCAGCTCCGGCTCAACATTCCCATCTGTGTGGCCAGGGTGTGCTCTGTATAACCCCTGCAGCTCCTGGTGAACATTCCCATCTCTGTGTGGCCAGGATGTGCTCTGTATACTCCTGCACCGCCTGGTCAACATTCCCATCTCTGTGTGGCCAGGATGTGCTCTGTATACTCCTGCAGCTCCTGGTAAACATTCCCATCTCTGTGTGGCCAGGGTGTGCTCTGTAGAACTCCTGCAGCTCCTGGTGAACATTCCCATCTTTGTGAGGCCAGGGTGTGCTCTGTATAACCCCTGCAGTTCCTGGTTAACATTCCCATCTCTGTGTTTGACCAGGATGTGCTCTGTATAACCCCAGCTCCTGGTCAACATTCCCATCTCTGTGTGGCCAGTGTGTGCTCCGTATAACCCCTGCAGCTCCTGGTCAACATTCCCATCTCTGTGTGGCCAGTGTGTGCACTGTATAACACCTGCAGCTCCTGGTCAACATTCTCATCTCTATGTGGCCAGGGTGTGCTCTGTATAACCCCTGCAGCTCCTGGTCAACATTCCCATCTCTGTGTGACCAGGGTGTGCTCAGTATAACTCCTGCAGCTCCTGGTCGACATTCCCATGTCTGTGTGTCGAGGGTGTGCTCTGTATTACCCCAGCAGCTCCTGGTCAACATTCCCATATCTGTGTGGCCAGGGTGTGCTCTGTATAACTCCAGCAGCTCCTGGTCAACATTCCCATCTCAGTGTATCCAGGGTGTGCTCTGTATAACCCCAGCCGCTCCTGGTCAACATTCCCATCTCTGTGTGGCCAGAGTGTGCTCTGTTTAACCCCTGCAGCTCCTGGTCAACATTCCCATCTCTGTGTGGCCAGAGTACGCTCTGTATAACCCCTGCAGATCCTGGTCAACATTCCCAACTCTCTGTGGCCAGGATGTGCACTGTATAACCCCAGCAGCTCCTGGTCAACATTCCCATCTCTGTGTGTGGTCAGGGTGTGCTCTGTATAACTCCTGCAGCTCCTGGTCAACATTCCCATCACTGTGTGGCCAGGATGTGCTCTGTATACTCCTGCAGCTCCTGGTCAACATTCCCATCTCTGTGTGTGGTCGGGGTGTGCTCTGTATAACCCCTGCAGCTCCTGGTCAACATTCCCATCTCTGTGTGTGGTCAGGGTGTGCTCTGTATAACTCCTGCAGCTCCTGGTCAACATTCCCATCTCTGTGTGCCAGGGTGTGCTCTGTATAATCCCTGCAGCTCCTGGTCAACATTCCCAACTGTGTGTGGCCAGGGTGTGCTCTGTATAACCCCTGCAGCTCCTGGTCCACATTCCCATCTGTGTGTGTGTCCACGGTGTGTTCTGTATAACCCCAGCAGCTCCTGGTCAGCATTCCCATCTCTGTGTGTGTCCAGGGTGTGCTCTGTATAACCCCTGCAATCCTGGTCAACATTGCCATCTCTATGTGTGGCCACGATGTGCTCTGTATAACTCCTGCAGCTCCTGGTCAACATTCCCATCTCTGTGTGGCCAGGGTGTGCTCTGTATAACCCCAGCAGCTCCTGGTCAACATTCCCATCTCAGTGTGGCCAGGGTGTGCTCTGTATAACCCCTGTAGCTCCTGGTCAACATTCCCATCTCTGTGTGGCCAGGTTGTGCTCTGTATAACTCCTGCAGCTCTTGGTCAACATTCCCATTTCTGTGTGTGGGCAGGGTGTGCTCTGTATAACCACTGCAGCTCCTGGTCAACATTCCCATCTCTGTGTGGCTAGGGTGTGCTCTGTATAACCCCTGCAGCTCCTGTTCAACATTCCCATCTCTGTGTGGCCAGGGTGTGCACTGTATATCCCCAGCAGCTCCCGGCCAACATGCCCATCTCTGTGTGGCCAGGGTGTGCTCTGTATAACCCCTGCAGTTCCTGGTTAACATTCCCATCTCTGTGTTTGACCAGGATGTGCTCTGTATAACCCCAGCTCCTGGTCAACATTCCCATCTCTGTGTGGCCAGTGTGTGCTCTGTATAACCCCTGCAGCTGCTGGTCAACATTCCCATCTCTGTGTGGCCAGGGTGTGCTCTGTATAACTCCTGCAGCTCCTGGTCAACAGGTCCTTCTCTGTGTGTCCAGGGTGTGCACTGTGTAACCCCAGCAGCTCCTGGTCAACATTCCCATCTCTGTGTGGCCAGTGTGTGCACTGTATAACACCTGCAGCGCCTGGTCAACATTCGCATCTCTATGTGGCCAGGGTGTGCTCTGTATAACCCCTGCAGCTCCTGGTCAACATTGCCATCTCTGTGTGACCAGGGTGTGCTCAGTATAACTCCTGCAGCTCCTGGTCGACATTCCCATGTCTGTGTGTCGAGGGTGTGCTCTGTATTACCCCAGCAGCTCCTGGTCAACATTCCCATATCTGTGTGGCCAGGGTGTGCTCTGTATAACCCCAGCAGCTCCTGGTCAACATTCCCATCTCAGTGTATCCAGGGTGTGCTCTGTTTAACCCCTGCAGCTCCTGGTCAACATTCCCATCTCTGTGAGGCCAGAGTACGCTCTGTATAACCCCTGCAGATCCTGGTCAACATTCCCAACTCTCTGTGGCCAGGATGTGCACTGTATAACCCCAGCAGCTCCTGGTCAACATTCCCATCTCTGTGTGTGGTCAGGGTGTGCTCTGTATAACTCCTGCAGCTCCTGGTCAACATTCCCATCACTGTGTGGCCAGGATGTGCTCTGTATACTCCTGCAGCTCCTGGTCAACATTCCCATCTCTGTGTGTGGTCGGGGTGTGCTCTGTATAACCCCTGCAGCTCCTGGTCAACATTCCCATCTCTGTGTGTGGTCAGGGTGTGCTCTGTATAATTCCTGCAGCTCCTGGTCAACATTCCCATCTCTGTGTGCCAGGGTGTGCTCTGTATAATCCCTGCAGCTCCTGGTCAACATTCCCATCTGTGTGTGGCCAGGGTGTGCTCTGTATAACCCCTGCAGCTCCTGGTCCACATTTCCATCTGTGTGTGTGTCCACGGTGTGTTCTGTATAACCCCAGCAGCTCATGGTCAACGCTCCCATCTGTGTGTGGACAGCGTGCGCACTTTATAACCCCTGCAGCTCCTGGTCAACATTCCCATCTCTGTGTGTGTCCAGGGTGTGCTCTGTATAACCCCTGCAGCTCCTGGTCAACATTCCCATCTCTATGTGTGGTCAGGATGTGCTCTGTATAACTCCTGCAGCTCCTGGTCAACATTCCCATCTCTGTGTGGCCAGGGTGTGCTCTGTATAACCCCAGCAGCTCCTGGTCAACATTCCCATCTCAGTGTGGCCAGGGTGTGCTCTGTATAACCCCTGTAGCTCCTGGTCAACATTCCCATCTCTGTGTGGCCAGGTTGTGCTCTGTATAACTCCTGCAGCTCTTGGTCAACATTCCCATTTCTGTGTGTGGGCAGGGTGTGCTCTGTATAACCACAGCAGCTCCTGGTCAACATTCCCATCTCTGTGTGGCTAGGGTGTGCTCTGTATAACCCCTGCAGCTCCTGTTCAACATTCCCATCTCTGTGTGGCCAGGGTGTGCACTGTATATCCCCAGCAGCTCCTGGTCAACATTCCCATCTCTGTGTGTGGCCAGGGTGTGCTCTGTATAACTCCTGCAGCTCCGGGTCAACATTCCCATCTGTGTGGCCAGGGTGTGCTCTGTATAACCCCTGCAGCTCCTGGTGAACATTCCCATCTCTGTGTGGCCAGGATGTGCTCTGTATACTCCTGCACCGCCTGGTCAACATTCCCATCTCTGTGTGGCCAGGATGTGCTCTGTATACTCCTGCAGCTCCTGGTAAACATTCCCATCTCTGTGTGGCCAGGGTGTGCTCTGTATAACTCCTGCAGCTCCTGGTGAACATTCCCATCTTTGTGAGGCCAGGGTGTGCTCTGTATAACCCCTGCAGTTCCTGGTTAACATTCCCATCTCTGTGTTTGACCAGGATGTGCTCTGTATAACCCCAGCTCCTGGTCAACATTCCCATCTCTGTGTGGCCAGTGTGTGCTCTGTATAACCCCTGCAGCTCCTGGTCAACATTCCCATCTCTGTGTGGCCAGTGTGTGCACTGTATAACACCTGCAGCTCCTGGTCAACATTCTCATCTCTATGTGGCCAGGGTGTGCTCTGTATAACCCCTGCAGCTCCTGGTCAACATTGCCATCTCTGTGTGACCAGGGTGTGCTCAGTATAACTCCTGCAGCTCCTGGTCGACATTCCCATGTCTGTGTGTCGAGGGTGTGCTCTGTATTACCCCAGCAGCTCCTGGTCAACATTCCCATATCTGTGTGGCCAGGGTGTGCTCTGTATAACCCCAGCAGCTCCTGGTCAACATTCCCATCTCAGTGTATCCAGGGTGTGCTCTGTATAACCCCAGCAGCTCCTGGTCAACATTCCCATCTCTGTGTGTCCACGGTGTGTTCTGTTTAACCCCTGCAGCTCCTGGTCAACATTCCCATCTCTGTGTGGCCAGAGTACGCTCTGTATAACCCCTGCAGATCCTGGTCAACATTCCCAACTCTCTATGGCCAGGATGTGCACTGTATAACCCCAGCAGCTCCTGGTCAACATTCCCATCTCTGTGTGTGGTCAGGGTGTGCTCTGTATAACTCCTGCAGCTCCTGGTCAACATCCCCATCTCTGTGTGGCCA
Organism: Scyliorhinus torazame; assembly: GCF_047496885.1. Lineage (NCBI taxonomy): Eukaryota > Metazoa > Chordata > Chondrichthyes > Carcharhiniformes > Scyliorhinidae > Scyliorhinus > Scyliorhinus torazame. The sequence continues at coordinate 57,757,556 of NC_092711.1, forward strand.
GGATGTGCTCTGTATAACCCCAGCAGCTCCTGGTCAACATTCCCATCTCAGTATGGCCAGTGTGTGCTCTGTATAACCCCTTTAGCTCCTGGTCAACATTCCCATCTCTGTGTGGCCAGGTTGTGCTCTGTATAACTCCTGCAGCTCTTGGTCAACATTCCCATTTCTGTGTGTGGGCAGGGTGTGCTCTGTATAACCACTGCAGCTCCTGGTCAACATTCCCATCTCTGTGTGGCTAGGGTGTGCACTGTATATCCCCAGCAGCTCCTGGTCAACATTCCCATCTCTGTGTGTGGCCAGAGTGTGCTCTGTATAACTCCTGCAGCTCCGGGTCAACATTCCCATCTGTGTGGCCAGGGTGTGCTCTGTATAACCCCTGCAGCTCCTGGTGAACATTCCCATCTCTGTGTGGCCAGGATGTGCTCTGTATACTCCTGCACCACCTGGTCAACATTCCCATCTCTGTGTGGCCAGGATGTGCTCTGTATACTCCTGCAGCTCCTGGTAAACATTCCCATCTCTGTGTGGCCAGGGTGTGCTCTGTATAACTCCTGCAGCTCCTGGTGAACATTCCCATCTTTGTGAGGCCAGGGTGTGCTCTGTATAACCGCTGCAGCTCCTGGTCAACATTCCCATCTCTGTGTGTGGCCAGGATGTGCTCTCTATACCCCTGCAGCTCCTGGTCAACATTCCCATCTCTGTGTGGCCAGGGTGTGCTCTGTACAACCCCTGCAGCTCCTGGTTAACATTCCCATCTCTGTGTGTGGCCAGGCTATGCTCTGTATAACTCCTGCAGCTCCTGGTCAACATTCCCATCTCTGTGTGGCCAGGGTGTGCTCTGTATAATCCCTGCAGCTCCTGGTCAACATTCCCATCTCTGTGTGGCCAGGGTGTGCTCTGTATAACCCCTGCAGCTCCTGGTCAACATTCCCATCTCTGTGTGGCCAGGGTGTGCTCTGTATAACCCCTGCTCCTGGTCAACATTCCCATCTCTGTGTGTGGCCAGGATGTGCTCTGTATAACTCCTGCAGCTCCTGGTCAACATTCCCATCTCTGTGTGGCCAGGGTGTGCTCTGTCTAACCCCTGCAGCTCCTGGTCAACATTCCCATCTCTGTGTGGCCAGGGTGTGCTCTGTATAAAACCTGCAGCTCCTGGTCAACATTCCCATCTTTCTGTGGCCAGGGTGTGCTCTGTATAACTCCTGCAGCTCCTGGTCAACATGTCCTTCTCTGTGAGGCCAGCTGGCGCTCTGTATAACCCCTGCAGCTCCTGGTCAACATTCCCATCTCTTTGTGTGTCCAGGGTGTGCTCTGTATAACCCCTGCAGCTCCTGGTCAACATTCCCATCTCTGTGTGGCCAGGGTATGCTCTCTATAACCCCTGCAGCTCCTGGTCAACATTCCCATCTATGTGTGGCCAGTGTGTGCTCTGTATAACCCCACCAGCTCCTGGTCAACATTGCCATCTCTGTGTGACCAGGGTGTGCTCAGTATAACTCCTGCAGCTCCTGGTCGACATTCCCATGTCTGTGTGTCGAGGGTGTGCTCTGTATAACCCCAGCAGCTCCTGGTCAACATTCCCATATCTGTGTGGCCAGGGTGTGCTCTGTATAACCCCAGCAGCTCCTGGTCAACATTCCCATCTCAGTGTATCCAGGGTGCGCTCTGTATAACCCCAGCAGCTCCTGGTCAACATTCCCATCTCTGTGTGGCCAGAGTGTGCTCTGTTTAACCCCTGCAGATCCTGGTCAACATTCACAACTCTCTGTGGCCAGGATGTGCACTGTATAACCCCAGCAGCTCCTGGTCAACATTCCCATCTCTGTGTGTGGCCAGGATGTGCTCTGTATACTCCTGCACCACCTGGTCAACATTCCCATCTCTGTGTGGCCAGGATGTGCTCTGTATACTCCTGCAGCTCCTGGTAAACATTCCCATCTCTGTGTGGCCAGGGTGTGCTCTGTATAACTCCTGCAGCTCCTGTTGAACATTCCCATCTTTGTGAGGCCAGGGTGTGCTCTGTATAACCCCTGCAGCTCCTGGTCAACATTCCCATCTCTGTGTGTGGCCAGGATGTGCTCTCTATACCCCTGCAGCTCCTGGTCAACATTCCCATCTCTGTGTGGCCAGGGTGTGCTCTGTACAACACCTGCAGCCTCTGGTTAACATTCCCATCTCTGTGTGTGGCCAGGCTATGCTCTGTATAACTCCTGCAGCTCCTGGTCAACATTCCCATCTCTGTGTGGCCAGGGTGTGCTCTGTATAATCCCTGCAGCTCCTGGTCAACATTCCCATCTCTGTGTGGCCAGGGTGTGCTCTGTATAACCCCTGCAGCTCCTGGTCAACATTCCCATCTCTGTGTGGCCAGGGTGTGCTCTGTATAACCCCTGCTCCTGGTCAACATTCCCATCTCTGTGTGTGGCCAGGATGTGCTCTGTATAACTCCTGCAGCTCCTGGTCAACATTCCCATCTCTGTGTGGCCAGGGTGTGCTCTGTCTAACCCCTGCAGCTCCTGGTCAACATTCCCATCTCTGTGTGGCCAGGGTGTGCTCTGTATAAAACCTGCAGCTCCTGGTCAACATTCCCATCTTTCTGTGGCCAGGGTGTGCTCTGTATAACTCCTGCAGCTCCTGGTCAACATGTCCTTCTCTGTGAGGCCAGCTGGCGCTCTGTATAACCCCTGCAGCTCCTGGTCAACATTCCCATCTCTGTGTGTGTCCAGGGTGTGCTCTGTATAACCCCTGCAGCTCCTGGTCAACATTCCCATCTCTGTGTGGCCAGGGTATGCTCTCTATAACCCCTGCAGCTCCTGGTCAACATTCCCATCTATGTGTGGCCAGGGTGTGCTCTGTATAACCCCTGCAGCTCCTGGTCAACATTGCCATCTCTGTGTGACCAGGGTGTGCTCAGTATAACTCCTGCAGCTCCTGGTCGACATTCCCATGTCTGTGTGTCGAGGGTGTGCTCTGTATAACCCCAGCAGCTCCTGGTCAACATTCCCATATCTGTGTGGCCAGGGTGTGCCCTGTATAACCCCAGCAGCTCCTGGTCAACATTCCCATCTCAGTGTATCCAGGGTGCGCTCTGTATAACCCCAGCAGCACCTGGTCAACATTCCCATCTCTGTGTGGCCAGAGTGTGCTCTGTTTAACCCCTGCAGCATCTGGTCAACATTCCCATCTCTGTGTGGCCAGAGTACGCTCTGTATAACCCCTGCAGATCCTGGTCAACATTCACAACTCTCTGTGGCCAGGATGTGCACTGTATAACCCCAGCAGCTCCTGGTCAACATTCCCATCTCTGTGTGTGGTCAGGGTGTGCTCGGTATAACTCCTGCAGCTCCTGGTCAACATTCCCATCTCTGTGTAGCCAGGATGTGCTCTGTATACTCCTGCAGCTCCTGGTCAACATTCCCATCTCTGTGTGTGCTCGGGGTGTGCTCTGTATAACCCCTGCATCTCCTGGTCAACATTCCCATCTCTGTGTGTGGTCAGGGTGTGCTCTGTATAACTCCTGCAGCTCCTGGTCAACATTCCCATCACTGTGTGCCAGGGTGTCCTCTGTATAATCCCTGCAGCTCCTGGTCAACATTCCCATCTGTGTGAGGCCAGGGTGTGCTCTGTATAACCCCAGCAGCTCCTGGTCAACGCTCCCATCTGTGTGTGGACAGCGTGCGCACTGTATAACCCCTGCAGCTCCTGGTCAACATTCCCATCTCTGTGTGTGTCCAGGGTGTGCTCTGTATAACCCCTGCAGCTCCTGGTCAACATTCCCATCTCTATGTGTGGCCAGGATGTGCTCTGTATAACTCCTGCAGCTCCTGGTCAACATTCCCATCTCTGTGTGGCCAGGGTGTGCTCTGTATAACCCCAGCAGCTCCTGGTCAACATTCCCATCTCTGTGTGGCCAGGGTGTGCTCTGTATAACCCCTGCAGCTCCTGGTCAACATTCCCATCTCTGTGTGGCCAGGTTGTGCTCTGTATAACTCCTGCAGCTCTTGGTCAACATTCCCATTTCTGTGTGTGGACAGGGTGTGCTTTGTATAACCACTGCAGCTCCTGGTCAACATTCCCATCTCTGTGTGGCTAGGGTGTGCTCTGTATAACCCCTGCAGCTCCTGTTCAACATTCCCATCTCTGTGTGGCCAGGGTGTGCACTGTATAACCCCAGCAGCTCCTGGTCAACATTCCCATCTCTGTGTGTGGCCAGGGTGTGCTCTGTATAACTCCTGCAGCTCCTGGTCAACATTCCCATCTGTGTGGCCAGGGTGTGCTCTGTATAACCCCTGCAGCTCCTGGTGAACATTCCCATCTCTGTGTGGCCAGGATGTGCTCTGTATACTCCTGCACCACCTGGTCAACATTCCCATCTCTGTGTGGCCAGGATGTGCTCTGTAAACTCCTGCAGCTCCTGGTAAACATTCCCATCTTTGTGAGGCCAGGGTGTGCTCTGTATAACCCCTGCAGCTCCTGGTCAACATTCCCATCTCTGTGTGTAGCCAGGATGTGCTCTGTATAACCCCAGCAGCTCCTGGTCAACGCTCCCATCTGTGTGTGGACAGCGTGCGCACTGTATAACCCCTGCAGCTCCTGGTCAACATTCCCATCTCTGTGTGTGTCCAGGGTGTGCTCTGTATAACCCCTGCAGCTCCTGGTCAACAATCCCATCTCTATGTGTGGCCAGGATGTGCTCTGTATAACTCCTGCAGCTCCTGGTCAACATTCCCATCTCTGTGTGGCCAGGGTGTGCTCTGTATAACCCCAGCAGCTCCTGGTCAACATTCCCATCTCTGTGTGGCCAGGGTGTGCTCTGTATAACCCCTGCAGCTCCTGGTCAACATTCCCATCTCTGTGTGGCCAGGTTGTGCTCTGTATAACTCCTGCAGCTCTTGGTCAACATTCCCATTTCTGTGTGTGGACAGGGTGTGCTTTGTATAACCACTGCAGCTCCTGGTCAACATTCCCATCTCTGTGTGGTAGGGTGTGCTCTGTATAACCCCTGCAGCTCCTGTTCAACCTTCCCATCTCTGTGTGGCCAGGGTGTGCACTGTATAACCCCAGCAGCTCCTGGTCAACATTCCCATCTCTGTGTGTGGCCAGGGTGTGCTCTGTATAACTCCTGCAGCTCCTGGTCAACATTCCCATCTGTGTGGCCAGGGTGTGCTCTGTATAACCCCTGCAGCTCCTGGTGAACATTCCCATCTCTGTGTGGCCAGGATGTGCTCTGTATACTCCTGCACCACCTGGTCAACATTCCCATCTCTGTGTGGCCAGGATGTGCTCTGTAAACTCCTGCAGCTCCTGGTAAACATTCCCATCTTTGTGAGGCCAGGGTGTGCTCTGTATAACTCCTGCAGCTCCTGGTCAACATTCCCATCTCTGTGTGTGGCCAGGATGTGCTCTGTATAACCCCAGCAGCTCCTGGTCAACGCTCCCATCTGTGTGTGGACAGCGTGCGCACTGTATAACCCCTGCAGCTCCTGGTCAACATTCCCATCTCTGTGTGTGTCCAGGGTGTGCTCTGTATAACCCCTGCAGCTCCTGGTCAACATTCCCATCTCTATGTGTGGCCAGGATGTGCTCTGTATAACTCCTGCAGCTCCTGGTCAACATTCCCATCTCTGTGTGGCCAGGGTGTGCTCTGTATAACCCCAGCAGCTCCTGGTCAACATTCCCATCTCTGTGTGGCCAGGGTGTGCTCTGTATAACCCCTGCAGCTCCTGGTCAACATTCCCATCTCTGTGTGGCCAGGTTGTGCTCTGTATAACTCCTGCAGCTCTTGGTCAACATTCCCATTTCTGTGTGTGGACAGGGTGTGCTTTGTATAACCACTGCAGCTCCTGGTCAACATTCCCATCTCTGTGTGGCTAGGGTGTGCTCTGTATAACCCCTGCAGCTCCTGTTCAACCTTCCCATCTCTGTGTGGCCAGGGTGTGCACTGTATAACCCCAGCAGCTCCTGGTCAACATTCCCATCTCTGTGTGTGGCCAGGGTGTGCTCTGTATAACTCCTGCAGCTCCTGGTCAACATTCCCATCTGTGTGGCCAGGGTGTGCTCTGTATAACCCCTGCAGCTCCTGGTGAACATTCCCATCTCTGTGTGGCCAGGATGTGCTCTGTATACTCCTGCACCACCTGGTCAACATTCCCATCTCTGTGTGGCCAGGATGTGCTCTGTAAACTCCTGCAGCTCCTGGTAAACATTCCCATCTTTGTGAGGCCAGGGTGCGCTCTGTATAACCCCTGCAGCTCCTGGTCAACATTCCCATCTCTGTGTGTGGCCAGGATGTGCTCTGTATACCCCTGCAGCTCCTGGTCAACATTCCCATCTCTGTGTGGCCAGAGTGTGCTCTGTACAACCCCTGCAGCTCCTGGTTAACATTCCCATCTCTGTGTGTGGCCAGGCTATGCTCTGTATAACTCCTGCAGCTCCTGGTCAACATTCCCATCTCTGTGTGGCCAGGGTGTGCTCTGTATAATCCCTGCAGCTCCTGGTCAACATTCCCATCTCTGTGTGCCCAGGGTGTGCTCTGTATAACCCCTGCAGCTCCTGGTCAACATTCCCATCTCTGTGTGGCCAGGGTGAGCTCTGTATAACCCCTGCTCCTGGTCAACATTCCCATCTCTGTGTGTGGCCAGGATGTGCTCTGTATAAGTCCTGCAGCTCCTGGTCAACATTCCCATCTCTGTGTGGCCAGGGTGTGCTCTGTCTAACCCCTGCAGCTCCTGGTCAACATTCCCATCTCTGTGTGGCCAGGGTTTGCTCTGTATAAAACCTGCAGCTCCTGGTCAACATTCCCATCTTTGTGTGGCCAGGGTGTGCTCTGTATAACTCCTGCAGCTCCTGGTCAACATGTCCTTCTCTGTGAGGCCAGCTGGCGCTCTGCATAACCCCTGCAGCTCCTGGTCAACATTCCCATGTCTGTGTGTGTCCAGGGTGTGCTCTGTATAACCCCTGCAGCTCCTGGTCAACATTCCCATCTCTGTGTGGCCAGGGTATGCTCTCTATAGCCCCTGCAGCTCCTGGTCAACATTCCCATCTATGTGTGGCCAGGGTGTTCTCTGTATAACCCCTGCAGCTCCTGGTCAACATTCCCATCTCTGTGTGGCCAGGGTATGCTCTCTATAACCCCTGCAGCTCCTGGTCAACATTCCCATCTATGTGTGGCCAGGGTGTTCTCTGTATAACCCCTGCAGCTCCTGGTCAACATTCCCTTCTCTGTGTGTGGCCAGGGTGTGCTCTGTATAACCCCTGCAGCTCCTGGTCAACATTCGCATCTCTGTGTGTGGCCAGGGTGTGCTCTGTATAACTACTGCAGCTCCTGGTGAGCATTCCCATCTCAGTGTGGCCAGGGTGTGCTCTGTATAACCCCAGCAGCTCCTGGTCAACATTCTCATCTCTGTGTGGCCAGGGTGTGCTCTGTATAACACCTGCAGCTCCTGGTGAGCATTCCCATCTCTGTGTGGCCTGGGTGTGCTCTGTATAACCCCTGCAGCTCCTGGTCAACATTCCCATCTCTGTGTGTGGTCAGGATTTTCTCTGTATACTCCTGCAGCTCCTGGTCAACATTCCCATCTCTGTGTGGCCTGGATGTGCTCTGTATACTCCTGCAGCTCCTGGTCAACATTCCCATCTCTGTGTGGCCAGGGTGTGCTCTGTATAACCCTTGCAGCTCCTGGTCAACATGTCCTTCTCAGTGAGGCCAGGTGGCGCTCTGTATAACTCCTGCAGCTCCTGGTCAACATGTCCTTCTCAGTGAGGCCAGGTGGCGCTCTGTATAACCCCTGCAGCTCCTGGTCAACATTCCCAGCTGTGTGTTCCCAGGGTATGCTCTGTATAACTCCTGCAGCTCCTGGTCAACATTCCCATCTCTGTGTGGCCAGGTTGTGCTCTGTATAACCCCTGCAGCTCCTGGTCAACTTTCCCATCTCTGTGTGGCCAGGGTGTGCTCTGTATAACCCCTGCAGCTCATGGTCAACATTCCCATCTCTGTTTGTGCCCAGGGTGTGCTCTGTACAACCCCAGCAGCTCCTGGTCAACATTCCCACCTCTTTCTGGCCAGGGTGTGCTCTGTATAACCCCTGCAGCTCCTGGTAAACATTCCCATCTCTGTGTGGCCAGGGTGTGCTCTGTATAACCCCTGCAGCTCCTGGTAAACATTCCCATCTTTGTGAGGCCAGGGTGTGCTCTGTATAACCCCTGCAGCTCCTGGTCAACATTCCCATCTCTGTGTGTGGCCAGGATGTGCTCTGTCTCACCCCAGCAGCTCCTGGTCAACGCTCCCATCTGTGTGTGGACAGCGTGCGCACTGTATAACCCCTGCAGCTCCTGGTCAACATTCCCATCTCTGTGTGTGTCCAGGGTGTGCTCTGTATAACCCCTGCAGCTCCTGGTCAACATTCCCATCTCTATGTGTGGCCAGGATGTGCTCTGTATAACTCCTGCAGCTCCTGGTCAACATTCCCATCTCTGTGTGGCCAGGGTGTGCTCTGTATAACCCCAGCAGCTCCTGGTCAACATTCCCATCTCTGTGTGGCCAGGGTGTGCTCTGTATAACCCCTGCAGCTCCTGGTCAACATTCCCATCTCTGTGTGGCCAGGTTGTGCTCTGTATAACTCCTGCAGCTCTTGGTCAACATTCCCATTTCTGTGTGTGGACAGGGTGTGCTTTGTATAACCACTGCAGCTCCTGGTCAACATTCCCATCTCTGTGTGGCTAGGGTGTGCTCTGTATAACCCCTGCAGCTCCTGTTCCACCTTCCCATCTCTGTGTGGCCAGGGTGTGCACTGTATAACCCCAGCAGCTCCTGGTCAACATTCCCATCTCTGTGTGTGGCCAGGGTGTGCTCTGTATAACTCCTGCAGCTCCTGGTCAGCATTCCCATCTGTGTGGCCAGGGTGTGCTCTGTATAACCCCTGCAGCTCCTGGTGAACATTCCCATCACTGTGTGGCCAGGATGTGCTCTGTATACTCCTGCACCACCTGGTCAACATTCCCATCTCTGTGTGGCCAGGATGTGCTCTGTAAACTCCTGCAGCTCCTGGTAAACATTCCCATCTTTGTGAGGCCAGGGTGTGCTCTGTATAACCCCTGAAGCTCCTGGTCAACATTCCCATCTCTGTGTGGCCAGGGTGTGCACTGTATAACCCCAGCAGCTCCTGGTCAACATTCCCATCTCTGTGTGTGGCCAGGGTGTGCTCTGTATAACTCCTGCAGCTCCTGGTCAACATTCCCATCTGTGTGGCCAGGGTGTGCTCTGTATAACCCCTGCAGCTCCTGGTGAACATTCCCATCTCTGTGTGGCCAGGATGTGCTCTGTATACTCCTGCACCACCTGGTCAACATTCCCATCTCTGTGTGGCCAGGATGTGCTCTGTAAACTCCTGCAGCTCCTGGTAAACATTCCCATCTTTGTGAGGCCAGGGTGTGCTCTGTATAACTCCTGCAGCTCCTGGTCAACATTCCCATCTCTGTGTGTGGCCAGGATGTGCTCTGTATAACCCCAGCAGCTCCTGGTCAACGCTCCCATCTGTGTGTGGACAGCGTGCGCACTGTATAACCCCTGCAGCTCCTGGTCAACATTCCCATCTCTGTGTGTGTCCAGGGTGTGCTCTGTATAACCCATGCAGCTCCTGGTCAACATTCCCATCACTATGTGTGGCCAGGATGTGCTCTGTATAACTCCTGCAGCTCCTGGTCAACATTCCCATCTCTGTGTGGCCAGGGTGTGCTCTGTATAACCCCAGCAGCTCCTGGTCAACATTCCCATCTCTGTGTGGCCAGGGTGTGCTCTGTATAACCCCTGCAGCTCCTGGTCAACATTCCCATCTCTGTGTGGCCAGGTTGTGCTCTGTATAACTCCTGCAGCTCTTGGTCAACATTCCCATTTCTGTGTGTGGACAGGGTGTGCTTTGTATAACCACTGCAGCTCCTGGTCAACATTCCCATCTCTGTGTGGCTAGGGTGTGCTCTGTATAACCCCTGCAGCTCCTGTTCAACCTTCCCATCTCTGTGTGGCCAGGGTGTGCACTGTATAACCCCAGCAGCTCCTGGTCAACATTCCCATCTCTGTGTGTGGCCAGGGTGTGCTCTGTATAACTCCTGCAGCTCCTGGTCAACATTCCCATCTGTGTTGCCAGGCTGTGCTCTGTATAACCCCTACAGCTCCTGGTGAACATTCCCATCTCTGTGTGGCCAGGATGTGCTCTGTATACTCCTGCACCACCTGGTCAACATTCCCATCTCTGTGTGGCCAGGATGTGCTCTGTAAACTCCTGCAGCTCCTGGTAAACATTCCCATCTTTGTGAGGCCAGGGTGTGCTCTGTATAACCCCTACAGCTCCTGGTCAACATTCCCATCTCTGTGTGTGGCCAGGATGTGCTCTGTATACCCCTGCAGCTCCTGGTCAACATTCCCATCTCTGTGTGGCCAGAGTGTGCTCTGTACAACCCCTGCAGCTCCTGGTTAACATTCCCATCTCTGTGTGTGGCCAGGCTATGCTCTGTATAACTCCTGCAGCTCCTGGTCAACATTCCCATCTCTGTGTGGCCAGGGTGTGCTCTGTATAATCCCTGCAGCTCCTGGTCAACATTCCCATCTCTGTGTGCCCAGGGTGTGCTCTGTATAACCCCTGCAGCTCCTGGTCAACATTCCCATCTCTGTGTGGCCAGGGTGAGCTCTGTATAACCCCTGCTCCTGGTCAACATTCCCATCTCTGTGTGTGGCCAGGATGTGCTCTGTATAAGTCCTGCAGCTCCTGGTCAACATTCCCATCTCTGTGTGGCCAGGGTGTGCTCTGTCTAACCCCTGCAGCTCCTGGTCAACATTCCCATCTCTGTGTGGCCAGGGTTTGCTCTGTATAAAACCTGCAGCTCCTGGTCAACATTCCCATCTTTGTGTGGCCAGGGTGTGCTCTGTATAACTCCTGCAGCTCCTGGTCAACATGTCCTTCTCTGTGAGGCCAGCTGGCGCTCTGCATAACCCCTGCAGCTCCTGGTCAACATTCCCATGTCTGTGTGTGTCCAGGGTGTGCTCTGTATAACCCCTGCAGCTCCTGGTCAACATTCCCATCTCTGTGTGGCCAGGGTATGCTCTCTATAGCCCCTGCAGCTCCTGGTCAACATTCCCATCTATGTGTGGCCAGGGTGTTCTCTGTATAACCCCTGCAGCTCCTGGTCAAGATTCCCATCTCTGTGTGGCCAGAGTATGCTCTCTATAACCCCTGCAGCTCCTGGTCAACATTCCCATCTATGTGTGGCCAGGGTGTTCTCTGTATAACCCCTGCAGCTCCTGGTCAACATTCCCTTCTCTGTGTGTGGCCAGGGTGTGCTCTGTATAACCCCTGCAGCTCCTGGTCAACATTCGCATCTCTGTGTGTGGCCAGGGTGTGCTCTGTATAACTACTGCAGCTCCTGGTGAGCATTCCCATCTCAGTGTGGCCAGGGTGTGCTCTGTATAACCCCAGCAGCTCCTGGTCAACATTCTCATCTCTGTGTGGCCAGGGTGTGCTCTGTATAACACCTGCAGCTCCTGGTGAGCATTCCCATCTCTGTGTGGCCTGGGTGTGCTCTGTATAACCCCTGCAGCTCCTGGTCAACATTCCCATCTCTGTGTGTGGTCAGGATTTTCTCTGTATACTCCTGCAGCTCCTGGTCAACATTCCCATCTCTGTGTGGCCTGGATGTGCTCTGTATACTCCTGCAGCTCCTGGTCAACATTCCCATCTCTGTGTGGCCAGGGTGTGCTCTGTATAACCCTTGCAGCTCCTGGTCAACATGTCCTTCTCAGTGAGGCCAGGTGGCGCTCTGTATAACTCCTGCAGCTCCTGGTCAACATGTCCTTCTCAGTGAGGCCAGGTGGCGCTCTGTATAACCCCTGCAGCTCCTGGTCAACATTCCCAGCTGTGTGTTCCCAGGGTATGCTCTGTATAACTCCTGCAGCTCCTGGTCAACATTCCCATCTCTGTGTGGCCAGGTTGTGCTCTGTATAACCCCTGCAGCTCCTGGTCAACTTTCCCATCTCTGTGTGGCCAGGGTGTGCTCTGTATAACCCCTGCAGCTCATGGTCAACATTCCCATCTCTGTCTGTGCCCAGGGTGTGCTCTGTACAACCCCAGCAGCTCCTGGTCAACATTCCCACCTCTTTCTGGCCAGGGTGTGCTCTGTATAACCCCTGCAGCTCCTGGTAAACATTCCCATCTCTGTGTGGCCAGGGTGTGCTCTGTATAACCCCTGCAGCTCCTGGTAAACATTCCCATCTTTGTGAGGCCAGGGTGTGCTCTGTATAACCCCTGCAGCTCCTGGTCAACATTCCCATCTCTGTGTGTGGCCAGGATGTGCTCTGTATAACCCCAGCAGCTCCTGGTCAATGCTCCCATCTGTGTGTGGACAGCATGCGCACTGTATAACCCCTGCAGCTCCTGGTCAACATTCCCATCTCTGTGTGTGTCCAGGGTGTGCTCTGTATAACCCCTGCAGCTCCTGGTCAACATTCCCATCTCTATGTGTGGCCAGGATGTGCTCTGTATAACTCCTGCAGCTCCTGGTCAACATTCCCATCTCTGTGTGGCCAGGGTGTGCTCTGTATAACCCCAGCAGCTCCTGGTCAACATTCCCATCTCTGTGTGGCCAGGGTGTGCTCTGTATAACCCCTGCAGCTCCTGGTCAACATTCCCATCTCTGTGTGGCCAGGTTGTGCTCTGTATAACTCCTGCAGCTCTTGGTCAACATTCCCATTTCTGTGTGTGGACAGGGTGTGCTTTGTATAACCACTGCAGCTCCTGGTCAACATTCCCATCTCTGTGTGGCTAGGGTGTGCTCTGTATAAGCCCTGCAGCTCCTGTTCAACCTTCCCATCTCTGTGTGGCCAGGGTGTGCACTGTATAACCCCAGCAGCTCCTGGTCAACATTCCCATCTCTGTGTGTGGCCAGGGTGTGCTCTGTATAACTCCTGCAGCTCCTGGTCAACATTCCCATCTGTGTGGCCAGGGTGTGCTCTGTATAACCCCTGCAGCTCCTGGTGAACATTCCCATCTCTGTGTGGCCAGGATGTGCTCTGTATACTCCTGCACCACCTGGTCAACATTCCCATCTCTGTGTGGCCAGGATGTGCTCTGTAAACTCCTGCAGCTCCTGGTAAACATTCCCATCTTTGTGAGGCCAGGGTGTGCTCTGTATAACCCCTGCAGCTCCTGGTCAACATTCCCATCTCTGTGTGGCCAGGGTGTGCACTGTATAACCCCAGCAGCTCCTGGTCAACATTCCCATCTCTGTGTGTGGCCAGGGTGTGCTCTGTATAACTCCTGCAGCTCCTGGTCAACATTCCCATCTGTGTGGCCAGGGTGTGCTCTGTATAACCCCTGCAGCTCCTGGTGAACATTCCCATCTCTGTGTGGCCAGGATGTGCTCTGTATACTCCTGCACCACCTGGTCAACATTCCCATCTCTGTGTGGCCAGGATGTGCTCTGTAAACTCCTGCAGCTCCTGGTAAACATTCCCATCTTTGTGAGGCCAGGGTGTGCTCTGTATAACTCCTGCAGCTCCTGGTCAACATTCCCATCTCTGTGTGTGGCCAGGATGTGCTCTGTATAACCCCAGCAGCTCCTGGTCAACGCTCCCATCTGTGTGTGGACAGCGTGCGCACTGTATAACCCCTGCAGCTCCTGGTCAACATTCCCATCTCTGTGTGTGTCCAGGGTGTGCTCTGTATAACCCATGCAGCTCCTGGTCAACATTCCCATCACTATGTGTGGCCAGGATGTGCTCTGTATAACTCCTGCAGCTCCTGGTCAACATTCCCATCTCTGTGTGGCCAGGGTGTGCTCTGTATAACCCCAGCAGCTCCTGGTCAACATTCCCATCTCTGTGTGGCCAGGGTGTGCTCTGTATAACCCCTGCAGCTCCTGGTCAACATTCCCATCTCTGTGTGGCCAGGTTGTGCTCTGTATAACTCCTGCAGCTCTTGGTCAACATTCCCATTTCTGTGTGTGGACAGGGTGTGCTTTGTATAACCACTGCAGCTCCTGGTCAACATTCCCATCTCTGTGTGGCTAGGGTGTGCTCTGTATAACCCCTGCAGCTCCTGTTCAACCTTCCCATCTCTGTGTGGCCAGGGTGTGCACTGTATAACCCCAGCAGCTCCTGGTCAACATTCCCATCTCTGTGTGTGGCCAGGGTGTGCTCTGTATAACTCCTGCAGCTCCTGGTCAACATTCCCATCTGTGTGGCCAGGGTGTGCTCTGTATAACCCCTGCAGCTCCTGGTGAACATTCCCATCTCTGTGTGGCCAGGATGTGCTCTGTATACTCCTGCACCACCTGGTCAACATTCCCATCTCTGTGTGGCCAGGATGTGCTCTGTAAACTCCTGCAGCTCCTGGTAAACATTCCCATCTTTGTGAGGCCAGGGTGTGCTCTGTATAACCCCTGCAGCTCCTGGTCAACATTCCCATCTCTGTGTGTGGCCAGGATGTGCTCTGTATACCCCTGCAGCTCCTGGTCAACATTCCCATCTCTGTGTGGCCAGAGTGTGCTCTGTACAACCCCTGCAGCTCCTGGTTAACATTCCCATCTCTGTGTGTGGCCAGGCTATGCTCTGTATAACTCCTGCAGCTCCTGGTCAACATTCCCATCTCTGTGTGGCCAGGGTGTGCTCTGTATAATCCCTGCAGCTCCTGGTCAACATTCCCATCTCTGTGTGCCCAGGGTGTGCTCTGTATAACCCCTGCAGCTCCTGGTCAACATTCCCATCTCTGTGTGGCCAGGGTGAGCTCTGTATAACCCCTGCTCCTGGTCAACATTCCCATCTCTGTGTGTGGCCAGGATGTGCTCTGTATAAGTCCTGCAGCTCCTGGTCAACATTCCCATCTCTGTGTGGCCAGGGTGTGCTCTGTATAACCCCTGCAGCTCCTGGTCAACATTCCCATCTCTGTGTGGCCAGGGTTTGCTCTGTATAACTCCTGCAGCTCCTAGTCAACATGTCATTCTCTGTGAGGCCAGCTGGCGCTCTGTATAACCCCTGCAGCTCCTGGTCAACATTCCCATCTCTGTGTGTGTCCAGGGTGTGCTCTGTATAACCCCTGCAGCTCCTGGTCAACATTCCCATCTCTGTGTGGCCAGGGTATGCTCTCTATAGCCCCTGCAGCTCCTGGTCAACATTCCCATCTATGTGTGGCCAGGGTGTTCTCTGTATAACCCCTGCAGCTCCTGGTCAACATTCCCATCTCTGTGTGGCCAGGGTATGCTCTCTATAACCCCTGCAGCTCCTGGTCAACATTCCCTTCTCTGTGTGTGGCCAGGGTGTGCTCTGTATAACCCCTGCAGCTCCTGGTCAACATTCGCATCTCTGTGTGTGGCCAGGGTGTGCTCTGTATAACTACTGCAGCTCCTGGTGAGCATTCCCATCTCAGTGTGGCCAGGGTGTGCTCTGTATAACCCCAGCAGCTCCTGGTCAACATTCTCATCTCTGTGTGGCCAGGGTGTGCTCTGTATAACACCTGCAGCTCCTGGTGAGCATTCCCATCTCTGTGTGGCCTGGGTGTGCTCTGTATAACCCCTGCAGCTCCTGGTCAACATTCCCATCTCTGTGTGTGGTCAGGATTTTCTCTGTATACTCCTGCAGCTCCTGGTCAACATTCCCATCTCTGTGTGGCCTGGATGTGCTCTGTATACTCCTGCAGCTCCTGGTCAACATTCCCATCTCTGTGTGGCCAGGGTGTGCTCTGTATAACCCTTGCAGCTCCTGGTCAACATGTCCTTCTCAGTGAGGCCAGGTGGCGCTCTGTATAACTCCTGCAGCTCCTGGTCAACATGTCCTTCTCAGTGAGGCCAGGTGGCGCTCTGTATAACCCCTGCAGCTCCTGGTCAACATTCCCAGCTGTGTGTTCCCAGGGTATGCTTGTATAACTCCTGCAGCTCCTGGTCAACATTCCCATCTCTGTGTGGCCAGGTTGTGCTCTGGAGAACCCCTGCAGCTCCTGGTCAACTTTCCCATCTCTGTGTGGCCAGGGTGTGCTCTGTATAACCCCTGCAGCTCATGGTCAACATTCCCATCTCTGTTTGTGCCCAGGGTGTGCTCTGTATAACCCCAGCAGCTCCTGGTCAACATTCCCACCTCTTTCTGGCCAGGGTGTGCTCTGTATAACCCCTGCAGCTCCTGGTAAACATTCCCATCTCTGTGTGGCCAGGGTGTGCTCTGTATAACTCCTGCAGCTCCTGGTCAACATTCCCATCTCTGCGTGGCCAAGGTGTGCTCTGTATAACCCCTGCAGCTCCTGGTCAACATTCCCATCTCTGTGTGTGGCCAGGATCTGCTCTGTATACTCCTGCAGCTCCTGGTCAACATGCCCATCTCTGTGTGGCCATGGTGTGCTCTGTATAACCCCTGCAGTTCCTGGTTAACATTCCCATCTCCTTGTGTGGCCAGGATGTGCTCTGTATAACCCCAGCTCCTGGTCAACATTCCCATCTCTGTGTGGCCAGTGTGTGCTCTGTATAACCCCAGCAGCTCCAGGTCAACATTCCCATCTCAGTGTATCCAGGGTGTGCTCTGTATAACCCCAGCAGCTCCTGGTCAACATTCCCATCTCTGTGTGGCCAGAGTGTGCTCTGTTTAACCCCTGCAGCTCCTGGTCAACATTCCCATCTCTGTGTGGCCAGAGTGCGCTCTGTATAACCCCTGCAGATCCTGGTCAACATTCCCAACTCTCTGTGGCCAGGATGTGCACTGTATAACCCCAGCAGCTCCTGGTCAACATTCCCATCTCTCTGTGTGGCCAGGGTGTGCTCTGTATAACTCCTGCAGCTCCTGGTCAACATTCCCATCTCTGTGTGGCCAGGATGTGTTCTGTATACTCCTGCAGCTCCTGGTCAACATTCCCATCTCTGTGTGTGGTCAGGGTGTGCTCTGTATAACTCCTGCAGCTCCTGGTCAACATTCCCATCTCTGTGTGGCCAGGATGTGCTCTGTACACTCCTGCAGCTCCTGGTCAACATTCCCATCTCTGTGTGTGGTCAGGGTGTGCTCTGTATAACCCCTGCAGCTCCTTGTCAACATTCCCATCTCTGTGTGTGGTCAGGGTGTGCTCTGTATAACTCCTGCAGCTCCTGGTCAACATTCCCATCTCTGTGTGGCCAGGGTGTGCTCTGTATAAACCCTGCAGCTCCTGGTTAACATTCCCATCTCTGTGTGTGGCCAGGATGTGCTCTGTATAACCCCTGCAGCTCCTGGTCAACATTCCCATCTCTGTGTGTGGCCAGGATGTGCTCTGTATAACCCCTGCAGCTCCTGGTCAACATTCCCATCTCTGTGTGGCCAGGGTGTGCTCTGTATAACCCCTGCAGCTCCTGGTCAACATTCCCATCTCTGTGTGGCCAGGGTTTGCTCTGTATAACCCCTGCAGCTCCTGGTCAACATTCCCATCTGTGTGTGCCCAGGGTATGTTCTGTATAACTCCTGCAGCTCCTGGTTAACATTCCCATCTGTGTGTGGCCAGGTTGTGCTCTGTATAACTCCTGCAGCTCCTGGTCAATATTCCCATTTCTGTGTGCCAGGGTGTGCTCTGTATAATCCCTGCAGCTCCTGGTCAACATTCCCATCTGTGTGTGGCCAGGGTGTGCTCTGTATAACCCCTGCAGCTCCTGGTCCACATTCCCATCTGTGTGTGTCCACGGTGTGCTCTGTATAACCCGAGCAGCTCCTGGTCAACGCTCCCATCTGTGTGTGGACAGCGTGCGAACTGTATAACCACTGCAGCTCCTGGTCAACATTCCCATCTCTGTGTGTGTCCAGGGTGTGCTCTGTATAACCCCTGCAGCTCCTGGTCAACATTCCCATCTCTGTGTGTGTCCAGGGTGTGCTCTGTATAACCCCTGCAGCTCCTGGTCAACATTCCCATCTCTGTGTGGCTAGGATGTGCTCTGTATAACCCCAGCAGCTCCTGGTCAACATTCCCATCTCTGTGTGGCCAGGATGTGCTCTGTATACTCCTGCAGCTCCTGGTCAACATTGCCATCTCTGTGTGTGGTCAGGGTGTGCTCTGTATAACCCCTGCAGCTCCTTGTCAACACTCCCATCTCTGTGTGGCCAGGGTGTGCTCTGTATAACTCCTGCAGCTCCTGGTCAACATTCCCATCTCTGTGTGGCCAGGGTGTGCTCTGTATAATCCCTGCAGCTCCTGGTTAACATTCCCATTTCTGTGTGTGGCCATGATGTGCTCTGTATAACCCCTGCAGCTCCTGGTCTACCTTCCCATCTCTGTGTGTAGCCAGGATGTGCTCTGTATAACCCCTGCAGCTCCTGGTCAACATTCCCATCTCTGTGTGGCCAGGGTGTGCTCTGTATAACCCCTGCAGCTCCTGGTCAACATTCCCATCTGTGTGTGCCCAGGGTATGCTCTGTATAACTCCTGCAGCTCCTGGTTAACATTCCCATCTGTGTGTGGCCAGGTTGTGCTCTGTATAACTCCTGCAGCTCCTGGTCAATATTCCCATTTCTGTGTGCCAGGGTGTGCTCTGTATAATCCCTGCAGCTCCTGGTCAACATTCACATCTGTGTGTGGCCAGGGTGTGCTCTGTATAACCCCTGCAGCTCCTGGTCCACATTCCCATCTGTGTGTGTGTCCACGGTGTGCTCTGTATAACCCCAGCAGCTCCTGGGCAACGCTCCCATCTTTGTGTGGACAGCGTGCGCACTGTACAACCCCTGCAGCTCCTGGTCAACATTCCCATCTCTGTGTGTGTCCAGGGTGTGCTTTGTATAACCCCTGCAGCTCCTGGTCAACATTCCCATCTCTGTGTGCCCAGGGTGTGCTCTGTATAACCCCTGCAGCTCCTGGTCAACATTCCCATCTCTGTGTGGCCAGGGTGAGCTCTGTATAACCCCTGCTCCTGGTCAACATTCCCATCTCTATGTGTGGCCAGGATGTGCTCTGTATAAGTCCTGCAGCTCCTGGTCAACATTCCCATCTCTGTGTGGCCAGGGTGTGCTCTGTCTAACCCCTGCAGCTCCTGGTCAACATTCCCATCTCTGTGTGGCCAGGGTTTGCTCTGTATAAAACCTGCAGCTCCTGGTCAACATTCCCATCTTTGTGTGGCCAGGGTGTGCTCTGTATAACTCCTGCAGCTCCTGGTCAACATGTCCTTCTCTGTGAGGCCAGCTGGCGCTCTGTATAACCCCTGCAGCTCCTGGTCAACATTCCCATCTCTGTGTGTGTCCAGGGTGTGCTCTGTATAACCCCTGCAGCTCCTGGTCAACATTCCCATCTCTGTGTGGCCAGGGTATGCTCTCTATAGCCCCTGCAGCTCCTGGTCAACATTCCCATCTATGTGTGGCCAGGGTGTTCTCTGTATAACCCCTGCAGCTCCTGGTCAACATTCCCATCTCTGTGTGGCCAGGGTATGCTCTCTATAACCCCTGCAGCTCCTGGTCAACATTCCCATCTATGTGTGGCCAGGGTGTTCTCTGTATAACCCCTGCAGCTCCTGGTCAACATTCCCTTCTCTGTGTGTGGCCAGGGTGTGCTCTGTATAACCCCTGCAGCTCCTGGTCAACATTCGCATCTCTGTGTGTGGCCAGGGTGTGCTCTGTATAACTACTGCAGCTCCTGGTGAGCATTCCCATCTCAGTGTGGCCAGGGTGTGCTCTGTATAACCCCAGCAGCTCCTGGTGAGCATTCCCATCTCTGTGTGGCCAGGGTGTGCTCCGTATAACCCCTGCAGCTCCTGGTCAACATTCCCATCTCTGTGTGTGGTCAGGATTTTCTCTGTATACTCCTGCAGCTCCTGGTCAACATTCCCATCTCTGTGTGGCCTGGATGTGCTCTGTATACTCCTGCAGCTCCTGGTCAACATTCCCATCTCTGTGTGGCCAGGGTGTGCTCTGTATAACCCTTGCAGCTCCTGGTCAACATGTCCTTCTCAGTGAGGCCAGGTGGCGCTCTGTATAACTCCTGCAGCTCCTGGTCAACATGTCCTTCTCAGTGAGGCCAGGTGGCGCTCTGTATAACCCCTGCAGCTCCTGGTCAACATTCCCAGCTGTGTGTTCCCAGGGTATGCTCTGTATAACTCCTGCAGCTCCTGGTCAACATTCCCATCTCTGTGTGGCCAGGGTGTGCTCTGTATAACCCCTGCAGCTCATGGTCAACATTCCCATCTCTGTTTGTGCCCAGGGTGTGCTCTGTATAACCCCAGCAGCTCCTGGTCAACATTCCCACCTCTTTCTGGCCAGGGTGTGCTCTGTATAACCCCTGCAGCTCCTGGTAAACATTCCCATCTCTGTGTGGCCAGGGTGTGCTCTGTATAACTCCTGCAGCTCCTGGTCAACATTCTCATCTCTGTGTGGCCAGGGTGTGCTCTGTATAACACCTGCAGCTCCTGGTGAGCATTCCCATCTCTGTGTGGCCAGGGTGTGCTCCGTATAACCCCTGCAGCTCCTGGTCAACATTCCCATCTCTGTGTGTGGTCAGGATTTTCTCTGTATACTCCTGCAGCTCCTGGTCAACATTCCCATCTCTGTGTGGCCTGGATGTGCTCTGTATACTCCTGCAGCTCCTGGTCAACATTCCCATCTCTGTGTGGCCAGGGTGTGCTCTGTATAACCCTTGCAGCTCCTGGTCAACATGTCCTTCTCAGTGAGGCCAGGTGGCGCTCTGTATAACTCCTGCAGCTCCTGGTCAACATGTCCTTCTCAGTGAGGCCAGGTGGCGCTCTGTATAACCCCTGCAGCTCCTGGTCAACATTCCCAGCTGTGTGTTCCCAGGGTATGCTCTGTATAACTCCTGCAGCTCCTGGTCAACCTTCCCATCTCTGTGTGGCCAGGTTGTGCTCTGTATAACCCCTGCAGCTCCTGGTCAACATTCCCATCTCTGTGTGGCCAGGGTGTGCTCTGTATAACCCCTGCAGCTCATGGTCAACATTCCCATCTCTGTTTGTGCCCAGGGTGTGCTCTGTATAACCCCAGCAGCTCCTGGTCAACATTCCCACCTCTTTCTGGCCAGGGTGTGCTCTGTATAACCCCTGCAGCTCCTGGTAAACATTCCCATCTCTGTGTGGCCAGGGTGTGCTCTGTATAACTCCTGCAGCTCCTGGTCAACATTCCCATCTCTGCGTGGCCAAGGTGTGCTCTGTATAACCCCTGCAGCTCCTGGTCAACATTCCCATCTTTGTGTGGCCAGGGTGTGCTCTGTATAACTCCTGCAGCTCCTGGTCAACATGTCCTTCTCTGTGAGGACAGCTGGCGCTCTGTTTTACCCCTGCAGCTCCAGGTCAACATTCCCATCTCTGTGTGTGTCCAGGGTGTGCTCTGTATAACCCCTGCAGCTCCTGGTCAACATTCCCATCTCTGTGTGGCCAGGGTATGCTCTCTATAGCCCCTGCAGCTCCTGGTCAACATTCCCATCTATGTGTGGCCAGGGTGTTCTCTGTATAACCCCTGCAGCTCCTGGTCAACATTCCCATCTCTGTGCGGCCAGGGTATGCTCTCTATAACCCCTGCAGCTCCTGGTCAACATTCCCATCTATGTGTGGCCAGGGTGTTCTCTGTATAACCCCTGCAGCTCCTGGTCAACATTCCCTTCTCTGTGTGTGGCCAGGGTGTGCTCTGTATAAACCCTGCAGCTCCTGGTCAACATTCGCATCTCTGTGTGTGGCCAGGGTGTGCTCTGTATAACTACTGCAGCTCGTGGAAAACATTCCCATCTCAGTGTGGCCAGGGTGTGCTCTGTATAACCCCAGCAGCTCCTGGTCAACATTCTCATCTCTGTGTGGCCAGGGTGTGCTCTGTATAACACCTGCAGCTCCTGGTGAGCATTCCCATCTCTGTGTGGCCAGGGTGTGCTCCGTATAACCCCTGCAGCTCCTGGTCAACATTCCCATCTCTGTGTGTGGTCAGGATTTTCTCTGTATACTCCTGCAGCTCCTGGTCAACATTCCCATCTCTGTGTGGCCAGGTTGTGCTCTGTATAACCCCTGCAGCTCCTGGTCAACATTCCCATCTCTGTGTGGCCAGGTTGTGCTCTGTATAACCCCTGCAGCTCCTGGTCAACATTCCCATCTCTGTGTGGCCAGGGTGTGCTCTGTTTAACCCTTGCAGCTCCTGGTGAACATGTCCTTCTCAGTGAGGCCAGGTGGCGCTCTGTATAACTCCTGCAGCTCCTGGTCAACATGTCCTTCTCAGTGAGGCCAGGTGGCGCTCTGTATAACCCCTGCAGCTCCTGGTCAACATTCCCAGCTGTGTGTTCCCAGGGTATGCTCTGTATAACTCCTGCAGCTCCTGGTCAACATTCCCATCTCTGTGTGGCCAGGTTGTGCTCTGTATAACCCCTGCAGCTCCTGGTCAACATTCCCATCTCTGTGTGGCCAGGGTGTGCTCTGTATAACCCCTGCAGCTCATGGTCAACATTCCCATCTCTGTTTGTGCCCAGGGTGTGCTCTGTATAACCCCAGCAGCTCCTGGTCAACATTCCCACCTCTTTCTGGCCAGGGTGTGCTCTGTATAACCCCTGCAGCTCCTGGTAAACATTCCCATCTCTGTGTGGCCAGGGTGTGCTCTGTATAACTCCTGCAGCTCCTGGTCAACATTCCCATCTCTGCGTGGCCAAGGTGTGCTCTGTATAACCCCTGCAGCTCCTGGTCAACATTCCCATCTCTGTGTGTGGCCAGGATCTGCTCTGTATACTCCTGCAGCTCCTGGTCAACATGCCCATCTCTGTGTGGCCATGGTGTGCTCTGTATAACCCCTGCAGTTCCTGGTTAACATTCCCATCTCCTTGTGTGGCCAGGATGTGCTCTGTATAACCCCAGCTCCTGGTCAACATTCCCATCTCTGTGTGGCCAGTGTGTGCTCTGTATAACCACAGCAGCTCCAGGTCAACATTCCCATCTCAGTGTATCCAGGGTGTGCTCTGTATAACCCCAGCAGCTCCTGGTCAACATTCCCATCTCTGTGTGGCCAGAGTGTGCTCTGTTTAACCCCTGCAGCTCCTGGTCAACATTCACATCTCTGTGTGGCCAGAGTGCGCTCTGTATAACCCCTGCAGATCCTGGTCAACATTCCCAACTCTCTGTGGCCAGGATGTGCACTGTATAACACCAGCAGCTCCTGGTCAACATTCCCATCTCTCTGTGTGGCCAGGGTGTGCTCTGTATAACTCCTGCAGCTCCTGGTCAACATTCCCATCTCTGTGTGGCCAGGATGTGTTCTGTATACTCCTGCAGCTCCTGGTCAACATTCCCATCTCTGTGTGTGGTCAGGGTGTGCTCTGTATAACTCCTGCAGCTCCTGGTCAACATTCCCATCTCTGTGTGGCCAGGATGTGCTCTGTATACTCCTGCAGCTCCTGGTCAACATTCCCATCTCTGTGTGTGGTCAGGGTATGCTCTGCATAACCCCTGCAGCTCCTGGTTAACATTCCCATCTCTGTGTGTGGTCAGGGTGTGCTCTGTATAACTCCTGCAGCTCCTGGTCAACATTCCCATCTCTGTGTGGCCAGGGTGTGCTCTGTATAAACCCTGCAGCTCCTGGTTAACATTCCCATCTCTGGGTGTGGCCAGGATGTGCTCTGTATAACCCCTGCAGCTCCTGGTCAACATTCCCATCTCTGTGTGTGGCCAGGATGTGCTCTGTATAACCCCTGCAGCTCCTGGTCAACATTCCCATCTCTGTGTGGCCAGGGTGTGCTCTGTATAACCCCTGCAGCTCCTGGTCAACATTCCCATCTCTGTGTGGCCAGGGTTTGCTCTGTATAACCCCTGCAGCTCCTGGTCAACATTCCCATCTGTGTGTGCCCAGGGTATGCTCTGTATAACTCCTGCAGCTCCTGGTTAACATTCCCATCTGTGTGTGGCCAGGTTGTGCTCTGTATAACTCCTGCAGCTCCTGGTCAATATTCCCATTTCTGTGTGCCAGGGTGTGCTCTGTATAATCCCTGCAGCTCCTGGTCAACATTCCCATCTGTGTGTGGCCAGGGTGTGCTCTGTATAACCCCTGCAGCTCCTGGTCCACATTCCCATCTCTGTGGGTCCACGGTGTGCTCTGTATAACCCCAGCAGCTCCTGGTCAACGCTCCCATCTGTGTGTGGACAGCGTGCGAACTGTATAACCACTGCAGCTCCTGGTCAACATTCCCATCTCCGTGTGTGTCCAGGGTGTGCTCTGTATAACCCCTGCAGCTCCTGGTCAACATTCCCATCTCTGTGTGTGTCCAGGGTGTGCTCTGTATAACCCCTGCAGCTCCTGGTCAACATTCCCATCTCTGTGTGGCTAGGATGTGCTCTGTCTAACCCCAGCAGCTCCTGGTCAACATTCCCATCTCTGTGTGGCCAGGATGTGCTCTATATACTCCTGCAGCTCCTGGTCAACATTCCCATCTCTGTGTGTGGTCAGGGTGTGCTCTGTATAACCCCTGCAGCTCCTTGTCAACACTCCCATCTCTGTGTGGCCAGGGTGTGCTCTGTATAACTCCTGCAGCTCCTGGTCAACATTCCCATCTCTGTGTGGCCAGGGTGTGCTCTGTATAATCCCTGCAGCTCCTGGTTAACATTCCCATTTCTGTGTGTGGCCAGGATGTGCTCTGTATAACCCCTGCAGCTCCTGGTCTACCTTCCCATCTCTGTGTGTAGCCAGGATGTGCTCTGTATAACCCCTGCAGCTCCTGGTCAACATTCCCATCTCTGTGTGGCCAGGGTGTGCTCTGTATAACCCCTGCAGCTCCTGGTCAACATTCCCATCTGTGTGTGCCCAGGGTATGCTCTGTATAACTCCTGCAGCTCCTGGTTAACATTCCCATCTGTGTGTGGCCAGGTTGTGCTCTGTATAACTCCTGCAGCTCCTGGTCAATATTCCCATTTCTGTGTGCCAGGGTGTGCTCTGTATAATCCCTGCAGCTCCTGGTCAACATTCCCATCTGTGTGTGGCCAGGGTGTGCTCTGTATAACCCCTGCAGCTCCTGGTCCACATTCCCATCTGTGTGTGTGTCCACGGTGTGCTCTGTATAACCCCAGCAGCTCCTGGGCAACGCTCCCATCTTTGTGTGGACAGCGTGCGCACTGTACAACCCCTGCAGCTCCTGGTCAACATTCCCATCTCTGTGTGTGTCCAGGGTGTGCTTTGTATAACCCCTGCAGCTCCTGGTCAACATTCCCATCTCTGTGTGCCCAGGGTGTGCTCTGTATAACCCCTGCAGCTCCTGGTCAACATTCCCATCTCTGTGTGGCCAGGGTGAGCTCTGTATAACCCCTGCTCCTGGTCAACATTCCCATCTCTATGTGTGGCCAGGATGTGCTCTGTATAAGTCCTGCAGCTCCTGGTCAACATTCCCATCTCTGTGTGGCCAGGGTGTGCTCTGTCTAACCCCTGCAGCTCCTGGTCAACATTCCCATCTCTGTGTGGCCAGGGTTTGCTCTGTATAAAACCTGCAGCTCCTGGTCAACATTCCCATCTTTGTGTGGCCAGGGTGTGCTCTGTATAACTCCTGCAGCTCCTGGTCAACATGTCCTTCTCTGTGAGGCCAGCTGGCGCTCTGTATAACCCCTGCAGCTCCTGGTCAACATTCCCATCTCTGTGTGTGTCCAGGGTGTGCTCTGTATAACCCCTGCAGTCCTGGTCAACATTCCCATCTCTGTGTGGCCAGGGTATGCTCTCTATAGCCCCTGCAGCTCCTGGTCAACATTCCCATCTATGTGTGGCCAGGGTGTTCTCTGTATAACCCCTGCAGCTCCTGGTCAACATTCCCATCTCTGTGTGGCCAGGGTATGCTCTCTATAACCCCTGCAGCTCCTGGTCAACATTCCCATCTATGTGTGGCCAGGGTGTTCTCTGTATAACCCCTGCAGCTCCTGGTCAACATTCCCTTCTCTGTGTGTGGCCAGGGTGTGCTCTGTATAACCCCTGCAGCTCCTGGTCAACATTCGCATCTCTGTGTGTGGCCAGGGTGTGCTCTGTATAACCCCAGCAGCTCCTGGTCAACATTCTCATCTCTGTGTGGCCAGGGTGTGCTCTGTATAACACCTGCAGCTCCTGGTGAGCATTCCCATCTCTGTGTGGCCAGGGTGTGCTCCGTATAACCCCTGCAGCTCCTGGTCAACATTCCCATCTCTGTGTGTGGTCAGGATTTTCTCTGTATACTCCTGCAGCTCCTGGTCAACATTCCCATCTCTGTGTGGCCTGGATGTGCTCTGTATACTCCTGCAGCTCCTGGTCAACATTCCCATCTCTGTGTGGCCAGGGTGTGCTCTGTATAACCCTTGCAGCTCCTGGTCAACATGTCCTTCTCAGTGAGGCCAGGTGGCGCTCTGTATAACTCCTGCAGCTCCTGGTCAACATGTCCTTCTCAGGGAGGCCAGGTGGCGCTCTGTATAACCCCTGCAGCTCCTGGTCAACATTCCCAGCTGTGTGTTCCCAGGGTATGCTCTGTATAACTCCTGCAGCTCCTGGTCAACATTCCCATCTCTGTGTGGCCAGGTTGTGCTCTGTATAACCCCTGCAGCTCCTGGTCAACATTCCCATCTCTGTGTGGCCAGGGTGTGCTCTGTATAACCCCTGCAGCTCATGGTCAACATTCCCATCTCTGTTTGTGCCCAGGGTGTGCTCTGTATAACCCCAGCAGCTCCTGGTCAACATTCCCACCTCTTTCTGGCCAGGGTGTGCTCTGTATAACCCCTGCAGCTCCTGGTAAACATTCCCATCTCTGTGTGGCCAGGGTGTGCTCTGTATAACTCCTGCAGCTCCTGGTCAACATTCCCATCTCTGCGTGGCCAAGGTGTGCTCTGTATAACCCCTGCAGCTCCTGGTCAACATTCCCATCTTTGTGTGGCCAGGGTGTGCTCTGTATAACTCCTGCAGCTCCTGGTCAACATGTCCTTCTCTGTGAGGCCAGCTGGCGCTCTGTATAACCCCTGCAGCTCCTGGTCAACATTCCCATCTCTGTGTGTGTCCAGGGTGTGCTCTGTATAACCCCTGCAGCTCCTGGTCAACATTCCCATCTCTGTGTGGCCAGGGTATGCTCTCTATAGCCCCTGCAGCTCCTGGTCAACATTCCCATCTATGTGTGGCCAGGGTGTTCTCTGTATAACCCCTGCAGCTCCTGGTCAACATTCCCATCTCTGTGCGGCCAGGGTATGCTCTCTATAACCCCTGCAGCTCCTGGTCAACATTCCCATCTATGTGTGGCCAGGGTGTTCTCTGTATAACCCCTGCAGCTCCTGGTCAACATTCCCTTCTCTGTGTGTGGCCAGGGTGTGCTCTGTATAACCCCTGCAGCTCCTGGTCAACATTCGCATCTCTGTGTGTGGCCAGGGTGTGCTCTGTATAACTACTGCAGCTCGTGGTAAACATTCCCATCTCAGTGTGGCCAGGGTGTGCTCTGTATAACCCCAGCAGCTCCTGGTCAACATTCTCATCTCTGTGTGGCCAGGGTGTGCTCTGTATAACACCTGCAGCTCCTGGTGAGCATTCCCATCTCTGTGTGGCCAGGGTGTGCTCCGTATAACCCCTGCAGCTCCTGGTCAACATTCCCATCTCTGTGTGTGGTCAGGATTTTCTCTGTATACTCCTGCAGCTCCTGGTCAACATTCCCATCTCTGTGTGGCCAGGTTGTGCTCTGTATAACCCCTGCAGCTCCTGGTCAACATTCCCATCTCTGTGTGGCCAGGTTGTGCTCTGTATAACCCCTGCAGCTCCTGGTCAACATTCCCATCTCTGTGTGGCCAGGGTGTGCTCTGTATAACCCTTGCAGCTCCTGGTGAACATGTCCTTCTCAGTGAGGCCAGGTGGCGCTCTGTATAACTCCTGCAGCTCCTGGTCAACATGTCCTTCTCAGTGAGGCCAGGTGGCGCTCTGTATAACCCCTGCAGCTCCTGGTCAACATTCCCAGCTGTGTGTTCCCAGGGTATGCTCTGTATAACTCCTGCAGCTCCTGGTCAACATTCCCATCTCTGTGTGGCCAGGTTGTGCTCTGTATAACCCCTGCAGCTCCTGGTCAACATTCCCATCTCTGTGTGGCCAGGGTGTGCTCTGTATAACCCCTGCAGCTCATGGTCAACATTCCCATCTCTGTTTGTGCCCAGGGTGTTCTCTGTATAACCCCTGCAGCTCCTGGTCAACATTCCCTTCTCTGTGTGTGGCCAGGGTGTGCTCTGTATAACCCCTGCAGCTCCTGGTCAACATTCGCATCTCTGTGTGTGGCCAGGGTGTGCTCTGTATAACTACTGCAGCTCGTGGTAAACATTCCCATCTCAGTGTGGCCAGGGTGTGCTCTGTATAACCCCAGCAGCTCCTGGTCAACATTCTCATCTCTTTGTGGCCAGGGTGTGCTCTGTATAACACCTGCAGCTCCTGGTGAGCATTCCCATCTCTGTGTGGCCAGGGTGTGCTCCGTATAACCCCTGCAGCTCCTGGTCAACATTCCCATCTCTGTGTGTGGTCAGGATTTTCTCTGTATACTCCTGCAGCTCCTGGTCAACATTCCCATCTCTGTGTGGCCAGGTTGTGCTCTGTATAACCCCTGCAGCTCCTGGTCAACATTCCCATCTCTGTGTGGCCAGGTTGTGCTCTGTATAACCCCTGCAGCTCCTGGTCAACATTCCCATCTCTGTGTGGCCAGGGTGTGCTCTGTATAACCCTTGCAGCTCCTGGTGAACATGTCCTTCTCAGTGAGGCCAGGTGGCGCTCTGTATAACTCCTGCAGCTCCTGGTCAACATGTCCTTCTCAGTGAGGCCAGGTGGCGCTCTGTATAACCCCTGCAGCTCCTGGTCAACATTCCCAGCTGTGTGTTCCCAGGGTATGCTCTGTATAACTCCTGCAGCTCCTGGTCAACATTCCCATCTCTGTGTGGCCAGGTTGTGCTCTGTATAACCCCTGCAGCTCCTGGTCAACATTCCCATCTCTGTGTGGCCAGGGTGTGCTCTGTATAACCCCAGCAGCTCCTGGTCAACATTCCCACCTCTTTCTGGCCAGGGTGTGCTCTGTATAACCCCTGCAGCTCCTGGTAAACATTCCCATCTCTGTGTGGCCAGGGTGTGCTCTGTATAACTCCTGCAGCTCCTGGTCAACATTCCCATCTCTGCGTGGCCAAGGTGTGCTCTGTATAACCCCTGCAGCTCCTGGTCAACATTCCCATCTCTGTGTGTGGCCAGGATCTGCTCTGTATACTCCTGCAGCTCCTGGTCAACATGCCCATCTCTGTGTGGCCATGGTGTGCTCTGTATAACCCCTGCAGTTCCTGGTTAACATTCCCATCTCCTTGTGTGGCCAGGATGTGCTCTGTATAACCCCAGCTCCTGGTCAACATTCCCATCTCTGTGTGGCCAGTGTGTGCTCTGTATAACCCCAGCAGCTCCAGGTCAACATTCCCATCTCAGTGTATCCAGGGTGTGCTCTGTATAACCCCAGCAGCTCCTGGTCAACATTCCCATCTCTGTGTGGCCAGAGTGTGCTCTGTTTAACCCCTGCAGCTCCTGGTCAACATTCACATCTCTGTGTGGCCAGAGTGCGCTCTGTATAACCCCTGCAGATCCTGGTCAACATTCCCAACTCTCTGTGGCCAGGATGTGCACTGTATAACACCAGCAGCTCCTGGTCAACATTCCCATCTCTCTGTGTGGCAGGGTGTGCTCTGTATAACTCCTGCAGCTCCTGGTCAACATTCCCATCTCTGTGTGGCCAGGATGTGTTCTGTATACTCCTGCAGCTCCTGGTCAACATTCCCATCTCTGTGTGTGGTCAGGGTGTGCTCTGTATAACTCCTGCAGCTCCTGGTCAACATTCCCATCTCTGTGTGGCCAGGATGTGCTCTGTATACTCCTGCAGCTCCTGGTCAACATTCCCATCTCTGTGTGTGGTCAGGGTATGCTCTGCATAACCCCTGCAGCTCCCTGTCAACATTCCCATCTCTGTGTGTGGTCAGGGTGTGCTCTGTATAACTCCTGCAGCTCCTGGTCAACATTCCCATCTCTGTGTGGCCAGGGTGTGCTCTGTATAAACCCTGCAGCTCCTGGTTAACATTCCCATCTCTGTGTGTGGCCAGGATGTGCTCTGTATAACCCCTGCAGCTCCTGGTCAACATTCCCATCTCTGTGTGTGGCCAGGATGTGCTCTGTATAACCCCTGCAGCTCCTGGTCAACATTCCCATCTCTGTGTGGCCAGGGTGTGCTCTGTATAACCCCTGCAGCTCCTGGTCAACATTCCCATCTCTGTGTGGCCAGGGTTTGCTCTGTATAACCCCTGCAGCTCCTGGTCAACATTCCCATCTGTGTGTGCCCAGGGTATGCTCTGTATAACTCCTGCAGCTCCTGGTTAACATTCCCATCTGTGTGTGGCCAGGTTGTGCTCTGTATAACTCCTGCAGCTCCTGGTCAATATTCCCATTTCTGTGTGCCAGGGTGTGCTCTGTATAATCCCTGCAGCTCCTGGTCAACATTCCCATCTGTGTGTGGCCAGGGTGTGCTCTGTATAACCCCTGCAGCTCCTGGTCCACATTCCCATCTCTGTGGGTCCACGGTGTGCTCTGTATAACCCCAGCAGCTCCTGGTCAACGCTCCCATCTGTGTGTGGACAGCGTGCGAACTGTATAACCACTGCAGCTCCTGGTCAACATTCCCATCTCCGTGTGTGTCCAGGGTGTGCTCTGTATAACCCCTGCAGCTCCTGGTCAACATTCCCATCTCTGTGTGTGTCCAGGGTGTGCTCTGTATAACCCCTGCAGCTCCTGGTCAACATTCCCATCTCTGTGTGGCTAGGATGTGCTCTGTCTAACCCCAGCAGCTCCTGGTCAACATTCCCATCTCTGTGTGGCCAGGATGTGCTCTGTATACTCCTGCAGCTCCTGGTCAACATTCCCATCTCTGTGTGTGGTCAGGGTGTGCTCTGTATAACCCCTGCAGCTCCTTGTCAACAATCCCATCTCTGTGTGGCCAGGGTGTGCTCTGTATAACTCCTGCAGCTCCTGGTCAACATTCCCATCTCTGTGTGGCCAGGGTGTGCTCTGTATAACCCCTGCAGCTCCTGGTTAACATTCCAATTTCTGTGTGTGGCCAGGATGTGCTCTGTATAACCCCTGCAGCTCCTGGTCTACCTTCCCATCTCTGTGTGTAGCCAGGATGTGCTCTGTATAACCCCTGCAGCTCCTGGTCAACATTCCCATCTCTGTGTGGCCAGGGTGTGCTCTGTATAACCCCTGCAGCTCCTGGTCAACATTCCCATCTGTGTGTGCCCAGGGTATGCTCTGTATAACTCCTGCAGCTCCTGGTTAACATTCCCATCTGTGTGTGGCCAGGTTGTGCTCTGTATAACTCCTGCAGCTCCTGGTCAATATTCCCATCTCTGTGTGCCAGGGTGTGCTCTGTATAATCCCTGCAGCTCCTGGTCAACATTCCCATCTGTGTGTGGCCGGGGTGTGCTCTGTATAACCCCTGCAGCTCCTGGTCAAAATTCCCATCTCTGTGTGTGTCCAGGGTGTGCTTTGTATAACCCCTGCAGCTCCTGGTCAACATTCCCATCTCTGTGTGTGTCCAGGGTGTGCTCTGTATAACCCCTGCAGCTCCTGGTCAACATTCCCATCTCTGTGTGGCCAGGATGTGCTCTGTATAACCCCAGCAGCACCTGGTCAACATTTCCATCTCTGTGTGGCCAGAGTGTGCTCTGTATAACTCCTGCAGCTCCTGGTCAACATTCCCATCTCTGTGCGGCCAGGGTGTGCTCTGTATAACTCCTGCAGCTCCTGGTCAACATTCCCATCTCTGTGTGGCCAGTGTGTGCACTGTATAACACCTGCAGCTCCTGGTCAACATTCTCATCTCTGTGTGGCCAGGGTGTGCTCTGTATAACCCCTGCAGCTCCTGGTCAACATTCCCATGTCTGTATGTCGAGGTTGTGCACTGTATAACCCCAGCAGCTCCTGGTCAACATTCCCATCTCTGTGTGGCCAGGGTGTGTTCTGTTTAACCCCTGCAGCTCCTGGTCAACATTCCCACCTCTGTGTGTTCAGAGTGCGCTCTGTATAACCCCTGCAGCTCCTGGTCAACATTCCCAACTCTCTGTGGCCAGGATGTGCACTGTATAACCCCAGCAGCTCCTGGTCAACATTCCCATCTCTGTGTTTGGCCAGGATGTGCTCTGTATAACCCCTGCAGCTCCTGGTTAACATTCCCATCTCTGTGTGTGGCCAGGATGTGCTCTGTATAACTCCTGCAGCTCCAGGTCAACATTCCCATCTCTGTGTGGCCAGGGTGTGCTCTGTATAACCCCTGCAGCTCCTGGTCAACACTCCCATCTCTGTGTGGCCAGGGTGTGCTCTGTATAACCCCTGCAGCTCCTGGTCCACATTCCCATCTGTGTGTGGCCAGGGTGTGCTCTGGAAACTCCTGCAGCTCCTGGTCAACATTTCGTTCTCTGTGAGGCCAGGTGGCGCTCTGTATAACCCCTGCAGCTCCTGGTCAATATTCCCATTTCTGTGTGCCAGGGTGTGCTCTGTATAATCCCTGCAGCTCCTGGTCAACATTCCCATCAGTGTGTGGCCAGGGTGTGCTCTGTATAACCCCTGCAGCTCCTGGTCAACATTCCCATCTCTGTGTGGCCAGGATGTGCTCTGTATATCCCCTGCAGCTCCTGGTCAACATTCCCATCTGTGTGTGTGTCCAGGGTGTGCTCTGTATAACCCCAGCATCACCTGGTCAACATTTCCATCTCTGTGTGGCCAGAGTGTGCTCTGTATAACCCCAGCAGCTCCTGGTCAACATTCCCATCTCTGTGTGGCCAGGATGTGCTCTGTATAACCCCTGCATCTCCTGGTCAACATCCCCATCTCTGTGTGGCCAGGGTGTGCTCTGTATACCCCCTGCAGCTCCTGGTCAACATTCCCATCTCTGTGTGGCCAGGGTGTGCTCTGTATAACTCCTGCAGCTCCTGGTCAACATTCCCATCTCTGTGTGGCCAGGCTGTCCTCTGTATAACCCCTGCAGCTCATGGTCAACAGTCCCCTGAGCTTACTGAAATATCTAAACCCCAGCACCTGCAACAACCATTCCTGTCCCTACTCTATCCATGTCTCCGAAATGGCCACAACATCGATGTGCCAGGTACCAACCCATGCTGCAAGTTCACCCACCCATTCCGGACGCTCAAGGCATTGAAGAAGACACACTTTAAACCACCTTCCTGCCTGCCGGTACACTCCTGCAACTTTGAAACCTTACTCATGACCTCACTACTCTCAACCTCCTGTATACTGCAGTTCCAATTCAGGTTCCCAAGCCCCTGCTGAACTAGATTAAACCCTCCCAAAGAGCATTAGCAAATTTCTCCCCAAAGATATTGGTACCCCTCTGGTCCAGGTGTAGACCATCCCGTTTGTAGAGTTCCCATCGACCCCAGAATGAGCCCCAATTATCCAGAAATCTGAAACCCTCACTCCTGCACCATCCCTGTAGCCACGTGTTCAACTCCTCTCTGTCCCTATTCCTCGTCTCGCTATAACGTGGCACGGGTAACAACCCAGAGATAATAACTCTGTTTGTCCTAGATCTAAGTTTCCTCCCTAGCTCCCTGAATTCCTGCCTTACATCCCTATCCCTTTTCCTAACTATGTCGTTGGTACCTATGTGGACCATGACTTGGGGCTGCTCCCCCTCCCCCTTAAGGATACCGAACACACGATCCGAGACATCACGCACCCTGGCACCTGGGAGGCAACACACCAGTTACGAGTCTCTCACCTTCCCACAGAATCTCATATCTATTCCCCTAACTATGGAGCCTCCAATGACTAATGCTCTACTCCTCTCCCCCCTTCCCATCTGAGCAACAGGGACAGACTCTGTGCCACAGACTTCGGAGTAACGACGCCCCTGAAACTTCTATCTATGACCACCTCTGCCTCCCGAATGTTCGGAAGTTCATCCAGCTCCAGCTCCAGTTCCCTAACGCGCTTTCTGAGGAGCTGGAGATGGGTGCACTTCCCACAGATGAAATCAGCAGGGACACTGTCGACGTCCCTCACCTCAAACATTCTGCAGGAGGAACACTGCACTACCTTCCCTGCCATCCCCTCGATAAAAAAAGAAAAAGAAAGAGCTAACCTGTTATTCACTCCCCTTCTCAGCAAGCACTCACTCAGCAACCCCTGCGCCCCGCACGATAACACCAGCCAATGAACTTATTGTTTTGCTGTGATGTCACTACTGAATTGTTTTTTAATTTCAGCCTGGTGTCCAGAGTTGTCCCTCTTAGCTCCCGCTGTGTTCAAACATCCGCGACTCTCAGCTCCCGCTCTGTTCAAACCTCCGCGACTCTCAGCTCCCGCTCTGTTCAAACCTCCGTGACTCTCAGCTCCCGCTCTTTTCAAACCTCCGTGACTCTCAGCTCCCGCTCTGTTCAAACCTCCGTGACTCTCAGCTCCCGCTCTTTTCAAACCTCCGCGACTCTCAGTTCCCGCTCTTTTCAAACCTCCGCGACTCTCAGCTCCCGCTCTGTTCAAACCTCCGCGACTCTCAGCTCCTGCTCTGTGCAAACCTCCGCGACTCTCAGCTCCCGCTCTTTTCAAACCTCCGTGACTCTCAGCTCCCGCTCTGTTCAAACCTCCGTGACTCTCAGCTCCCGCTCTTTTCAAACCTCCGCGACTCTCAGCTCCCGCTCTGTTCAAACCTCCGCGACTCTCAGCTCCCGCTCTTTTCAAACCTCAGCGACTCTCAGCTCCCGCTCTTCTCAAACCTCCACGACTCTCAGCTCACGCTGTTTTCAAACCTCTGTGACTCTCAGCTCCCGCTCTTTTCAAACATCCGCAACTCTCAGCTCCCACTCTTTTCAAACCTCCGCGACTCTCAGCTCCCGCTCTGTTCAAACCTCCGTGACTCTCAGCTCCCGCTCTTTTCGAACCTCTGCGACTCTCAGCTCCCGCTCTTTTCAAACCTCCGCGACTCTCAGGTCCCGCTCTTTTCATACCTCCGCGACTCTCAGCTCCCTCTCTTTTCAAACCTCAGCAACTCTCAGCTCCCGCTCTTTTCAAACCTCCGCGGCTCTCAGCTCCCGCTATTTACAAACCTCTGTGACTCTCAGCTCCCGCTCTTTTCAAACATCCGCAACTCTCAGCTCCCGCTCTTTTCAAACCTCCGCGACTCTCAGGTCCTGCTCTTTTCAAACCTCTGCGACTCTCAGCTCCCGCTCTTTTCAAACCTCTGCGACTCTCAGCTCCCGCTCTTTTCAAACCTCCGCGACTCTCAGCTCCCGCTCTTTTCAAACCTCCGCGACTCTCAGCTCCAGCTCTTTTCAAACCTCCGTGACTCTCAGCTCCCGCTCTTTTCAAACCTACGCGACTCTCAGCTCCCGCTCTTTTCAAACCTCTGCGACTGTCAGCTCCCGCTCTTTTCAAACCTCCGCGACTCTCAGCTCCCGCGCTTTTCAAACCTCCGCGACTCTCAGCTCCCGCTCTTTTCAAACCTCCGCGACTCTCAGCTCCCGCTCTTTTCAAACATCGGCGACTCTCAGCTCCCACTCTTTTCAAACCTCCGCGACTCTCAGCTCCCGCTCTTTTCAATCCTCCGCGACTCTCAGCTCCCGCTCTTTTCAAACCTCCGCGACTCTCAGCTCCCGCTCTGTTCAAACCTCCGCGACTCTCAGCTCCCGCTCTTTTCAAACCTCCGCGACTCTCAGGTCCCGCTCTTTTCAAACCTCCGCGACTCTCAGCTCCCGCTCTTTTCAAACCTCCGCGACTCTCAGCTCCCGCTCTTTTCAAACCTCCGCGACTCTCAGCTCCCGCTCTTTTCAAACCTCTGCGACTCTCAGCTCCCGCTCTTTTCAAACATCCACGACTCTCAGCTCCCGCTCTTTTCAAACCTCCGGGACTCTCAGGTCCCGCTCTTTTCAAACCTCCGCGACTCTCAGCTCCCGCTCTTTTCAAACCTCCGTGACTCTCAGCTCCCGCTCTTTTCAAATCTCCGCTACTCTCAGGTCCCGCTCTTTTCAAAATTCCGCGATTCTCAGCTCCCGCACTTTTCAAACCTCCGCGACTCTCAGGTCCCGCTCTTTTCTAACCTCCGAGACTCTCAGCTCCCGCTCTTTTCAAACCTCCGCGACTCTCAGCTCCCGTTCTTTTCAAAACTCCGCGACTCTCAGCTCCCGCACTTTTCAAATCTCCGCGACTCTCAGGTCCCGCTCTTTTCTAACCTCCGAGACTCTCAGCTCCCGCTCTTTTCAAACCTCCGCGACTCTCAGCTCCCGCTCTTTTCAAACCTCCGCAACTCTCAGCTCCCGCTCTTTTCAAACATCAGTGACTCTCAGCTCCCGCTCTTTTCAAACCTCCGCGACTCTCAGCTCCCGCTCTTTTCAAACCTCCGCGACTTTCAGGTCCCGCTCTTTTCAAACATCCGCGACTCTCAGCTCCCGCTCTTTTCAAACCTCCGCGACTCTCAGCTCCCGCTCTTTTCAAATTTCCGCGACTCTCAGCTCCCGCTCTTTTCAAACCTCCGCGACTCTCAGCTCCCGCTCTATTCAAACCTCCGCGACTCTCAGCTCCCGCTCTTTTCAAACCTCCGCGACTCTCAGCTCACGCTGTTTTCAAACCTCTGTGACTCTCAGCTCCCGCTCTTTTCAAACATCCGCAACTCTTAGCTCCCGCTCTTTTCAAACCTCAGCAAATCTCAGCTCCCGCTCTTTTCAAACCTCCGCGACTCTCAGCACCCGCTGTTTTCAAACCTCTGTGACTCTCAGCTCCCGCTCTTTTCAAACATCCGCAACTCTCAGCTCCCGCTCTTTTCAAACCTCCGCGACTCTCAGCTCCCGCTCTTTTCAAACCTCCGCGAATCTCAGCTCCCACTGTTTTCAAACCTCTGTGACTCTCAGCTCCCGCTCTTTTCAAACATCCGCAACTCTCAGCTCCTGCTCTTTTCAAACCTCCGCGACTCTCAGCTCCCGCTCTTTTCAAACCTCCGTGACTCTCAGCTCCAGCTCTTTTCAAACCTCCGCAACTCTCAGCTCCCGCTCTTTTCAAACCTCCGCGACTCTCAGCTCCCACTCTTTTCAAACCTCCACGACTCTCAGCTCCCGCTCTTTTCAAACCTCCGCG
Organism: Scyliorhinus torazame; assembly: GCF_047496885.1. NCBI lineage: Eukaryota > Metazoa > Chordata > Chondrichthyes > Carcharhiniformes > Scyliorhinidae > Scyliorhinus > Scyliorhinus torazame. Next base: position 57,794,604 of record NC_092711.1, read on the forward strand.
ACTCTCAGCTCCCGCTCTTTTCAAACCTCCGCAACTCTCAGCTCCCGCTCTTTTCATACCTCTGCGACTCTCAGCTCCCGCTCTTTTCAAACCTCCGCGACTCTCAGCTCCCGCGCTTTTCAAACCTCCGCGACTCTCAGCTCCCGCTCTTTTCAAACCTCCGCGACTCTCAGCTCCCGCTCTTTTCAAACCTCCGCGACTCTCAGCTCCCGCTCTTTTCAAATCTCCGCGAGTCTCAGATCCCGCTCTTTTCAAATCTCTGCGACTCTCAGCTCCCGCTCTTTTCAAACCTCCACGACTCTCAGCTCCCGCTCTTTTCAAACCTCCGCGACTCTCAGCTCCCGCTCTTTTCAAACCTCCGCAACTCTCAGCTCCCGCTCTTTTCAAACCTCCGCGACTCTCAGCTCCCGCTCTTTTCAAACCTCTGTGACTCTCAGCTCCCGCTCTTTTCAAACCTCCGCGACTCACAGCTCCCGCTCCTTTCAAACCTCCACGACTCTCAGCTCCCGCTCTTTTCAAACCTCCGCAACTCTCAGCTCCCGCTCTTTTCAAACCTCCCCGACTCTCAAGTCCCGCTCTTTTCAAACCTCTGCGACTCTCAGGTCCCGCTCTTTTGAAACCTCCGCGACACTCAGCTCCCGCTCTTTTCAAACCTCCGCGACTCTCAGCTCCCGCTCTTTTCAAGCCTCCGCGACTCTCAGTTCCCGCTCTTTTCAAACATCCGCGACTCTCAGCTCCCGCTCTTTTCAAACCTCCGCGACTCTCAGCTCCCGCTCTTTTCAAACCTCCGCGACACTCAGCTCCCGCTCTTTTCAAACATCCGTGACTCGCAGCTCCCGCTCTTTTCAAATCTCCGCGACTCTCAGCTCCCGCTCTTTTCAAACCTCTGTGACTCTCAGCTCCCGCTCTTTTCAAACCTCCGCGACTCTCAGCTCCCGCTCTTTTCAAACCTCTGTGACTCTCAGCTCCCGCTCTTTTCAAACCTCCACGACTCTCAGCTCCCGCTCTTTTCATACCTCCGCGACTCTCAGCTCCCGCTCTTTTCATACATCCGCGACTCTCAGCTCCCGCTCTTTTCAAACCTCCGCGACTCTCAGCTCCCGCTCTTTTCAAATCTCCGCGACTCTCAGCTCCCGCTCTTTTCAAGCCTCCGAGATTCTCAGCTCCCGCTCTGTTCAAACCTCCACGACTCTCAGCTCCTGCTCTTTTCAAACCTCCGCGACTCTCAGCTCCCGCTCTTTTCAAACCTCCGCGACTCTCAGCTCCCGCTCTTTTCAATCCTCCGCGACTCTCAGCTCCCGCTCTTTTCAAACCTCCGCGACTCTCAGCTCCCACTGTTTTCAAACCTCTGTGACTCTCAGCTCCCGCTCTTTTCAAACATCCGCAACTCTCAGCTCCCGCTCTTTTCAAACCTCCGCGACTCTCAGCTCCCGCTCTTTTCAAACCTCCGCGACTCTCAGCTCCCGCTCTTTTCAAACCTCCGCGACTCTCAGCTCCCGCCCTTTTCAAACCTCCGCGACTGTCAGCTCCCGCTCTTTTCAAACCTCCGCGATTCTCAGGTCCCGCTCTTTTCAAACCTCCGGGACTCTCAGCTCCCGCCCTTTTCAAACCTCCGCGACTCTCAGCTCCTGCTCTTTTCAAACCTCCGCGACTCTCAGCTCCCGCTCTTTTCAAATCTGTGCGACTCTCAGCTCCCGCTCTTTTCAAACCTCTGCGACTCTCAGCTCCCGCTCTTTTCAAACCTCCGCGACTCTCAGTTCCCGTTCTTTTCAAACCTCTGCGACTCTCAGCTCCCGCTCTTTTCAAACCTCCGCGACTCTCAGCTCCCGCTCTTTTCAAACCTCCGCGACTCTCAGCTCCCGCTCTTTTCAAACCTCCGCGACTCTCAGCTCGCGCTCTTTTCAAACCTCGGCGACTCTCAGCTCCCGCTCTTTTCAAACATCTGCGACTCTCAGGTCCCGCTCTTTTCAAACCTCCGCGACTCTCAGCTCCCGCTCTTTTCAAACCTCGGCGACTCTCAGCTCCCGCTCTTTTCAAACCTCCGCGACTCTCAGCTCCCGCTCTTTTCAAGCCTCCGCAACTCTCAGCTCCCGCTCTTTTCAAACCTCCGCGACTCTCAGCTCCCGCTCTTTTCAAACCTCCGCGACTGTCAGCTCCCGCTCTTTTCAAACCTCCGCGACTCTCAGCTCCCGCTCTTTTCAAACCTCCGCGGCTCTCAGCTCCCGCTCTTTTCAAACCTCCGCGACTCTCAGCTCCCGCTCTTTTCAAACCTCCGCGACTCGCAGCTCCCGCTCTTTTCAAACCTCCGCGACTCTCAGTTCCCGCTCTTTTCAAACCTCCGCGACTCTCAGCTCCCGTTCTTTTCACACATCCGCGACTCTCAGTTCCCGCTCTTTTCAAACCTCCGCGGCTCTCAGCTCCAGCTCTTTTCAAACCTCCGCGACTCTCAGCTCCCGCTCTTTTCAAACCTCCGCGACTCTCAGCTCCCGCTCTTTTCAAACCTCAACGACTCTCAGCTCCCGCGCTTTTCAAACCTCCGCGACTCTCAGCTCCCGCTCTTTTCAAACCTCCGCGACTCTCAGCTACCGCTCTTTTCAAACCTCCGCGACTCTCAGCTCCCGCTCTTTTCAAACCTCCACGACTCTCAGCTCCCGCTCTTTTCAAACCTCCGCGACTCTCAGGTCCCGCTCTTTTCAAACCTCTGCGACTCTCAGGTCCCGCAATTATTAAACCTCCGCGACTCTCACAGCCCCTTTAGGCACCCAGCACAGTAGCATTGTGGATAGCTTAATTGCTTCACAGCTCCAGGGTCCCAGGTTCGATTCCTGCTTGGGTCACTGTCTGTGCGGAGTCTGCACATCCTCCCCGTGTCTGCGTTTGTTTCCTCCGGGTGCTCCGGTTTCCTCCCACAGTCCAAAGATGTGCAGATTAGGTGGGTTGGCCATGATAAATTGCCCTTAGTGTCCAAGAGTGCTCTTAGTGTTGGGTGGGGTTACCGGGTTATGGGGATAGTGTGGAGATGTTGACCTTGGGCAGGGTGCTCTTTCCAAGCGCCAGTGCAGACTCGATGTGCCGAATGGCCTCCTTCTGCACTGTAAATTCTATGATCTATGATACACAATGTACCACAGTCCCATCAGGCACCCAGCTTAAATCACACCACTGACAGTACACAATGTACCACACCCCCATCAGGCACCCAGCACACCGCACACCACTGACAGTACACAATGTACCACAGTCCCATCAGGCACCCAGCTTAAATCACACCACTGACAGTACACAATGTACCACACCCCCATCAGGCACCCAGCACACCGCACACCACTGACAGTACACAATGTACCACAGTCCCATCAGGCACCCAGCTTAAATCACACCACTGACAGTACACAATGTACCACACCCCCATCAGGCACCCAGCACACCGCACACCACTGACAGTACACAATGTACCACACCCCCATCAGACACCCAGCAGACCACACACCACTGCCAGTACACAATGCACCACACCACCATCAGGCACCCAGCACACCGCACACCACTGACAGTACACAATGTACCACACACCCATCAGACACCCAGCAGACCGCACACCACTGCCAGTACACAATGTACCACACCCCCATCAGACACTCAGCACACCGCACACCACTGACAGTACACAATGTACCACACCCCCATCAGACACCCAGCACACCACACACCACTGACAGTACACAGTGTAACACAGCCCCATCAGACACCCAGCAGACTACACACCACTGACAGTACACAATGTACCACAGCCCCATCAGGCACCCAGCACACCACACACCACTGACAGTACACAGTGTACCACAGCCCCATCAGGCACCCACCACACCACACACCACTGACAGTACACAATGTACCACACCCCCAGCAGACACCCAGCACACCACACACCACTGACAGTACACAATGTACCACACCGCCATCAGACACCCAGCAAACTGCACACCACTGACAGTACCCAAAGTACCACAGCCCCATCAGACACCCAGCACACCGCACACCACTGACAGTACACAATGTACCACACCCCCATCAGGCACCCAGCACACCGCACACCACTGACAGTACACAATGTACCACAGCCCCCATCAGGCACCCAGCACACCACACACCACTGACAGCACACAATGTACCACAGCCCCATCAGGCACCCAGCACACCACACACCACTGACAGTACACAATGTACCACACCCCCATCAGGCACCCAGCACACCACACACCACTGACAGTACACAATGTACCTCACCCCCATCAGACACCCAGCACACCACACACCACTGACAGTGCACAATGTACCACACCCCCATCAGACACCCAGCACACCGCACACCACTGACAGTACACAATGTACCACAGCCCCATCAGACACCCAGCACACCGCACAACACTGACAGTACACAATGTACCACACCCCCATCAGACACCCAGCACACCGCACACCACTGACAGTACACAATGTACCACAACCCCATCAGGCACCCAGCACACCACACACGACTGACAGTACACAATGTACCACAGCCCCATCACGCACCCAGCACACCGCACACCACTGACTGTACACAATGTACCGCACCCCCATCAGACACCCAGCACACCGCACACCACTGACAGTACACAATGTACCACACCCCCATCAGACACCCAGCAGACCACACACCACTGCCAATACACAATGTACCACACCCCCATCAGGCACCCAGCACACCGCACACCACTGACAGTACACAATGTACCACACCCCCATCAGACACTCAGCACACCACACACCACTGACAGTACACAGTGTACCACAGCCCCATCAGGCACCCACCACACCACACACCACTGACAGTACACAATGTACCACACCCCCAGCAGACACCCAGCACACCACACACCACTGACAGTACACAATGTACCACACCGCCATCAGACACCCAGCAAACTGCACACCACTGACAGTACACAATGTACCACAGCCCCATCAGGCACCCAGCTCACCACACACCACTGACAGTACACAATGTACCACACCCCCATCAGACACCCAGCACACCGCACACCACTGACAGTACACAATGTACCACACCCCCATCAGGCACCCAGCACACCGCACACCACTGACAGTACACAATGTACCACAGCCCCATCAGGCACCCAGCACACCACACACCACTGACAGCACACAATGTACCACAGCCCCATCAGGCACCCAGCACACCACACACCACTGACAGTACACAATGTACCACACCCCCATCAGGCACCCAGCACACCACACACCACTGACAGTACACAATGTACCTCACCCCCATCAGACACCCAGCACACCACACACCACTGACAGTGCACAATGTACCACACCCCCATCAGACACCCAGCACACCGCACACCACTGACAGTACACAATGTACCACACCCCCATCAGACACCCAGCGCACCGCACACCACTGACAGTACACAATGTACCTCACCCCCATCAGACACCCAGCACACCGCACACCACTGACAGTACACAATGTACCACACCCCCATCAGGCAAGCAGCACACCGCACACCACTGACAGTACACAATGTACCACAGCCCCATCAGGCACCCAGCACACCGCACACCACTGACAGTACACAATGTACCACACCCCCATCAGAAACCCAGCACACCGCACACCACTGACAGTACACAATGTACCACACCCCCATCAGACACCCAGCACACCGCACACCACTGACAGTACACAATGTACCACACCCCCATCAGGCACCCAGGTCACCACACACCACTGACAGTACACAATGTACCACACCCCCATCAGACACCCAGCACACCACACACCACTGACAGTACACAATGTACCACACCCCCATCAGACACCCAGCACACCGCACACCACTGACAGTACACAATGTACCACACCCCCATCAGACACCAAGCACACCACACACCACTGACAGTACACAATGTACCACAACTCCATCAGACACCCAGCACACCACACACCACTGACAGTACACAATGTACCACACCCCCATCAGGCACCCAGCACACCGCACACCACTGACAGTACACAATGTACCACACCCCCATCAGACACCCAGCACACCACACAGCACTGACAGTACACAACATACCACACCCCCATCAGACACCCAGCATACCGCACACCACTGACAGTACACAATGTACCACACCCCCATCAGACACCCAGCACACCGCACACCACTGACAGTACACAATGTACCACAGCCCCATCAGACACCCAGCACACCGCACACCACTGACAGTGCAAAATGTACCACACCCACATCAGACACCCAGCACACCGCACACCACTGACAGTACACAATGTCCCACACCCCAGCAGACACCCAGCACACCACACACCACTGACAGTACACAATGTACCACACCCCCATCAGGCACCCAGCACACCGCACACCACTGACAGTACACAATGTCCCACACCCCCATCAGACACCCAGCACACCGCACACCACTGACAGTACACAATTTACCACACCCCCATCAGACACCCAGCACACCACACAGCGCTGACAGTACACAATATACCACACCCCCATCAGACACCCAGCATACCGCACACCACTGACAGTACACAATGTACCACACCCCCATCAGACACCCAGCACACCGCACACCACTGACAGTACACAATGTACCACACCCCCATCAGACACCCAGCACACCGCACACCACTGACAGTACACAATGTACCACAGCCCCATCAGACACCCAGCACACCGCACACCACTGACAGTGCACAATGTACCACACTCCCATCAGACACCCAGCACACTGCACACCACTGACAGTACACAATGTACCGCAGCCCCATCAGGCACCCAGCACACCACACACCACTGACAGTACACAGTGTACCACAGCCTCATCAGGCACCCATCACACCACACACCACTGACAGTACACAATGTACCACACCCCCAGCAGACACACAGCACACCACACACCACTGACAGTACACAATGTACCACACCGCCATCAGACACCCAGCACACCACACATCACTGACAGTACACAATGTACCACAGCCCCATCTGGCACCCAGCTCACCACACACCACTGACAGTACACAATGTACCACACCCCCATCAGACACCAAGCACACCACACACCACTGCCAGTACACAATGTACCACAGTCCCATCAGGCACCCAGCTCACCACACACCACTGACAGTACACAATGTACCACACCCCCATCAGGCACCCAGCACACCGCTCACCACTGACAGTAGACAATGTACCACACCACAATAAGACAGCCAGCAGACCGCACACCACTGACAGTACACAATGTACCACACACCCATCAGGCACTCAGCACACCGCACACCACTGACAGTACACAATGTACCACACCCCCATCAGATACCCAGCACACCGCACACCACTGACAGTACACAATGTACCACAGCCCCATCAGACACCCAGCTCACCACACACCACTGACAGTACACAATGTACCACACCCCCATCAGACACCCAGCACACCGCACACCACTGACAGTACACAATGTACCACAGCCCCATCAGACACCCAGCTCACCACACACCACTGACAGTACACAATGTACCACACCCCCATCAGACACCCAGCACACCGCACACCACTGACAGTACACAATGTACCACACCCCCATCAGGCACACAGCACACCACACAACACTGACAGTACACAATGTACCACAGTCCCATCAGACACCCAGCACACCGCACACCACTGACAGTACACAATGTACCACACCCCCATCAGACACCCAGCACACCGCACACCACTGACAGTACACAATCTACCACACCCCCATCAGACACCCAGCACACCGCACACCACTGACAGTACACAATGTACCACAGCCCCATCAGACACCCAGATCACCACACACCACTGACAGTACACAATGTACCACAGACCCATCAGGCACCCAGCACACCAAACACCACTGACAGTACACAATGTACCACACCCCCATCAGACACCCAGCACACGGCACACCACTGACAGTACACAATGTACCACAGCCCCATCAGACACCCAGCACACCACACACCACTGACAGTACACAATGTCCCACACCCCCATCAGACACCCAGCTCACCGCACACCACTGACAGTACACAATGTACCACACCCACATCAGACACCCAGCACACCGCACACCACTGACAGTACACAATGTACCGCACCCCCATCAGGCACACAGCACACCGCACACCACTGACAGTACACAATGTACCACACCCCCATCAGACACCCAGCACACCGCACACCACTGACAGTACACAATGTACCACACCCCCATCAGACACCCAGCACACCGCACACCACTGACAGTACACAATGTACCACACCCCCATCAGACACCCAGCACACCGCACACCACTGACAGTACACAATGTACCACACCCCCATCAGGCAAGCAGCACACCGCACACCACTGACAGTACACAATGTACCACACCCCCATCAGACACCCAGCACACCGCACACCACTGACAGTACACAATGTACCACACCCCCATCAGGCACCCAGCACACCACTGACAGTACACAATGTACCACACCCCATCAGACACCCAGCACACCGCACACCACTGACAGTGCACAATGTACCAGACCCCCATCAGACACCCAGCACACCGCACACCACTGACAGTACACAATGTACCACACCCCCATCAGACACCTAGCACACCACACACCACTGACAGCACACAATGTACCACACCCCCATCAGGGACCCAGCACACCGCACACCACTGACAGTACACAATGTACCACACCCCCATCAGGCACCCAGAACACCACACACCACTGACAGTACACAATGTACCACAGCCCCATCAGACACCCAGCACACCGCACACCACTGACAGTACACAATGTACCACAACCCCATCAGACACCCAGCACACCGCACACCACTGACAGTACACAATGTACCAGACCCCCATCAGGCACCCAGCACACCACACACCACTGACAGTACACAATGTACCACACCCCCATCAGACACCCAGCACACCGCACACCACTGACAGTACACAACGTACCACAATCCCATCAGGCACCCAGCTCACCACACACCACTGACAGTACACAATGTACCACAACCCCATCAGACACCCAGCACACCACACACCACTGACAGTACACAATGTACCGCACCCACATCAGACACCCAGCACACCACACACCACTGACAGTACACAATGTACCACAACCCCATCAGACACCCAGCACACCACATACCACTGACAGTACACAATGTACCACAGCCCCATCAGACACCCAGCACACCACACACCACTGACAGTACACAATGTACCGTAGCCCCATAAGGCACCCAGCACACCACACACCACTGACAGTACACAATGTACCACACCCCCATCAGACACCCAGCAGAACACACACCACTGACAGTACACAATGTACCACACCCCCATCAGACAAGCAGCACAACACACACCACTGACAGTACACAATGTACCACACCCCCATCAGGGACCCAGCACACCGCACACCACTGACAGTACAGAATGTACCACTGGCCCATCAGGCACCCAGCACACCGCATACCACTGACAGTACACAATGTACCACACCCCCATCAGACACCCAGCACACCGCACACCACTGACAGTACACAATGTACCACACCCACATCAGGCACCCAGCACACCGCACAGCACTGACAGTACACAATGTACCACACCCCCATCAGGCACCCAGCACACCGCACACCACTGACAGTACACAATGTACCACACCCCCATCAGGGACCCAGCTCACCGCACACCACTGACAGTACACAATGTACCACACCCCCATCAGGGACCCAGCTCACCGCACACCACTGACAGTACACAATGTACCACAGCCCCCATCAGGCACCCAGCACACCGCACACCACTGACAGTACACAATGTACCACACCACCATCAGGCACCCAGCACACTACACACCACTGACAGTACACAATGTACCACACCCCCATCAGGCACCCAGCACACCACACAACACTGACAGTACACAATGTACCACAGCCCCATCAGACACCCAGCTCACCGCACACCACTGACAGTACACAATGTACCACAGCCCCATCAGACACCCAGCACACTACACACCACTAACAGTACACAATGTACCACACCCCCATCAGGCACCCAGCACACCACACACCACTGACAGTACACAATGTACCACACCCCCATCAGGCACCCAGCACACCACACACCACTGACAGTACACAATGTACCACAACACCATCAGACACCCAGCGCACCGCACACCACTGACAGTACACAATGTACCACACCCCCATCAGGCACCCAGCACACCGCACACCACTTACAGTACACAATGTACCACATCCCCATCAGGCACCCAGCACACCGCACACCACTGACAGTACACAATGTACCACACCCCCATCAGACAGCCAGCACACCACACACCACTGACAGTACACAATGTACCACAGCCCCATCAGACACCCAGCACACAGCACACCACTGACAGTACACAATGTACCACAGCCCCATCAGACACCCAGCACACCACACACCACTGACAGTACTCAATGTACCAGACCCCCATCAGGCAACCAGCACACCGCACACCACTGACAGTACACAATGTACCACAGCCCCATCAGGGACCCTGCGCACCACACACCACTGACAGTACACAATGTACCACACCCCCACCAGACACCCAGCACACCGCACACCACTGACAGTACACAATGTACCACACCCCCATCAGACACCCAGCACACCGCACACCACTGAGAGTACACAATGTACCAGACCCCCATCAGGCAACCAGCACACCGCACACCACTGACAGTACACAATATACCACACCCCCATCAGACATCCAGCACACCGCACACCACTGGCAGTACACAATGTACCTCACCCCCCATCAGGCACCCAGCTCACCGCACACCATTGACAGTACACAATGTACCACACCCCCATCAGACACCCAGCACACCGCAGACCACTGACAGTACACAATGTACCACACCCCCATCAGACACCCAGCACACCGCACACCACTGATAGTACACAATGTACCACACCCCCATCAGACACCCAGCACACCACACACCACTGACAGTACACAATGTACCACACCCCCATCAGGCACCCAGCACACCACACACCACTGACAGCACACACTGTACCACACCCCCATCAGACACCCAGCACACCACACACCACTGACAGTACACTATGTACCACACCCCCATCAGGCACCCAGCACACCACACACCACTGACAGCACACAATGTACCACACCCCCATCAGACACCCAGCACACCGCACACCACTGACAGTACACAATGTACCACAGCCCCATCAGACACTCAGCTCACCACACACCACTGACAGTACACAATGTACCACACCCCCATCAGACACCCAGCACACCGCACACCACTGACAGTACACAATGTACCACAGCCCCATCAGACACCCAGCTCACCACACACCACTGACAGTACACAATGTACCACACCCCCATCAGACACCCAGCACACCGCACACCACTGACAGTACACAATGTACCACACCCCCATCAGGCACACAGCACACCACACAACACTGACAGTACACAATGTAGCACAGTCCCATCAGACACCCAGCACACCGCACACCACTGACAGTACACAATGTACCACACCCCCATCAGACACCCAGCACACCGCACACCACTGACAGTACACAATGTACCACACCCCCATCAGACACGCAGCACACCGCACACCACTGACAGTACACAGTGTACCACAGCCTCATCAGGCACCCATCACACCACACACCACTGACAGTACACAATGTACCACACCCCCAGCAGACACACAGCACACCACACACCACTGACAGTACACAATGTACCACACCGCCATCAGACACCCAGCACACCACACACCACTGACAGTACACAATGTACCACACCCCCATCAGACACCAAGCACACCACACACCACTGCCAGTACACAATGTACCACAGTCCCATCAGGCACCCAGCTCACCACACACCACTGACAGTACACAATGTACCACACCCCCATCAGACACCAAGCACACCACACACCACTGCCAGTACACAATGTACCACAGTCCCATCAGGCACCCAGCTCACCGCACACCACTGACAGTACACAATGTACCACACCCCCATCAGGCACCCAGCACACCGCACACCACTGACAGTACACAATGTACCACACCCCCATCAGGCACCCAGCACACCACACACCACTGACAGTAGACAATGTACCACACCACAATAAGACAGCCAGCACACCACACACCACTGACAGTACACAATGTACCACACCCCCATCAGACACTCAGCTCACCACACACCACTGACAGTACACAATGTACCACACCCCCATCAGACACCCAGCACACCGCACACCACTGACAGTACACAATGTACCACAGCCCCATCAGACACCCAGCTCACCACACACCACTGACAGTACACAATGTACCACACCCCCAACAGACACCCAGCACACCGCACACCACTGACAGTACACAATGTACCACACCCCCATCAGACACCCAGCACACCGCACACCACTGACAGTACACAATGTACCACAGCCCCATCAGACACCCAGCTCACCACACACCACTGACAGTACACAATGTACCACAGACCCATCAGACACCCAGCACACCGCACACCACTGACAGTACACAATGTACCACACCCCCATCAGGCACCCTGCACACCAAACACCACTGACAGTACACAATGTACCACACCCCCATCAGGCACCCAGCACACCAAACACGACTGACAGTACACAATGTACCACACCCACATCAGACACCCAGCACACCACACACCACTGACAGTACACAATGTACCACAGCCCCATCAGACACCCAGCACACCACACACCACTGACAGTACACACTGTCCCACACCCCCATCAGACACCCAGCTCACCGCACACCACTGACAGTACACAATGTACCACACCCACATCAGACACCCAGCACACCGCACACCACTGACAGTACACAATGTACCGCACCCCCATCAGGCACACAGCACACCGCACACCACTGACAGTACACAATGTAGCACACCCCCATCAGACACCCAGCACACCGCACACCACTGACAGTACACAATGTACCACACCCCCATCAGACACCCAGCACACCGCACACCACTGACAGTACACAATGTACCACACCCCCATCAGACACCCAGCACACCGCACACCACTGACAGTACACAATGTACCACACCCCCATCAGGCAAGCAGCACACCGCACACCACTGACAGTACACAATGTACCACACCCCCATCAGACACCCAGCACACCGCACACCACTGACAGTACACAATGTACCACACCCCCATCAGGCACCCAGCACACCACTGACAGTACACAATGTACCACACCCCATCAGACACCCAGCACACCGCACACCACTGACAGTGCACAATGTACCACACCCCCATCAGACACCCAGCACACCGCACACCACTGACAGTACACAATGTACCACACCCCCATCAGACACCTAGCACACCACACACCACTGACAGCACACAATGTACCACACCCCCATCAGGGACCCAGCACACCGCACACCACTGACAGTACACAATGTACCACACCCCCATCAGGCACCCAGAACACCACACACCACTGACAGTACACAATGTACCACAGCCCCATCAGACACCCAGCACACCGCACACCACTGACAGTACACAATGTACCACAACCCCATCAGACACCCAGCACACCGCACACCACTGACAGTACACAATGTACCAGACCCCCATCAGGCACCCAGCACACCACACACCACTGACAGTACACAATGTACCACACCCCCATCAGACACCCAGCACACCGCACACCACTGACAGTACACAACGTACCACAATCCCATCAGGCACCCAGCTCACCACACACCACTGACAGTACACAATGTACCACAACCCCATCAGACACCCAGCACACCACACACCACTGACAGTACACAATGTACCACACCCACATCAGACACCCAGCACACCACACACCACTGACAGTACACAATGTACCACAACCCCATCAGACACCCAGCACACTGCATACCACTGACAGTACACAATGTACCACAGCCCCATCAGACACCCAGCACACCACACACCACTGACAGTACACAATGTACCGTAGCCCCATCAGGCACCCAGCACACCACACACCACTGACAGTACACAATGTACCACACCCCCATCAGACACCCAGCAGAACACACACCACTGACAGTACACAATGTACCACACCCCCATCAGACAAGCAGCACAACACACACCACTGGCAGTACACAATGTACCACACCCCCATCAGGGACCCAGCACACCACACACCACTGACAGTACAGAATGTACCACTGGCCCATCAGGCACCCAGCACACCGCATACCACTGACAGTACACAATGTACCACACCCCCATCAGACACCCAGCACACCGCACACCACTGACAGTACACAATGTACCACACCCACATCAGGCACCCAGCACACCGCACAGCACTGACAGTACACAATGTACCACACCCCCATCAGGCACCCAGCACACCGCACACCACTGACAGTACACAATGTACCACACCCCCATCAGGGACGCAGCTCACCGCACACCACTGACAGTACACAATGTACCACACCCCCATCAGGGACCCAGCTCACCGCACACCACTGACAGTACACAATGTACCACAGCCCCCATCAGGCACCCAGCACACCGCACACCACTGACAGTACACAATGTACCACACCACCATCAGGCACCCAGCACACTACACACCACTGACAGTACACAATGTACCACACCCCCATCAGGCACCCAGCACACCACACAACACTGACAGTACACAATGTACCACAGCCCCATCAGACACCCAGCTCACCGCACACCACTGACAGTACACAATGTACCACAGCCCCATCAGACACCCAGCACACTACACACCACTAACAGTACACAATGTACCACACCCCCATCAGGCACCCAGCACACCACACACCACTGACAGTACACAATGTACCACACCCCCATCAGGCACCCAGCACACCACACACCACTGACAGTACACAATGTACCACAACACCATCAGACACCCAGCGCACCGCACACCACTGACAGTACACAATGTACCACACCCCCATCAGGCACCCAGCACACCGCACACCACTGACAGTACACAATGTACCACATCCCCATCAGGCACCCAGCACACCGCACACCACTGACAGTACACAATGTACCACACCCCCATCAGGCACCCAGCACACCGCACACCACTGACAGTACACAATGTACCACACCCCCATCAGACAGCCAGCACACCACACACCACTGACAGTACACAATGTACCACAGCCCCATCAGACACCCAGCACACAGCACACCACTGACAGTACACAATGTACCACAGCCCCATCAGACACCCAGCACACCACACACCACTGACAGTACTCAATGTACCAGACCCCCATCAGGCAACCAGCACACCGCACACCACTGACAGTACACAATGTACCACAGCCCCATCAGGGACCCAGAGCACCACACACCACTGACAGTACACAATGTACCACACCCCCACCAGACACCCAGCACACCGCACACCACTGACAGTACACAATGTACCACAGCCCCATCAGGCACCCAGCTCACCGCACACCACTGACAGTACACAATGTACCGCACCCCCATCAGACACCCAGCACACCGCACACCACTGAGAGTACACAATGTACCAGACCCCCATCAGGCAACCAGCACACCGCACACCACTGACAGTACACAATATACCACACCCCCATCAGACATCCAGCACACCGCACACCACTGGCAGTACACAATGTACCTCACCCCCCATCAGGCACCCAGCTCACCGCACACTATTGACAGTACACAATGTACCACACCCCCATCAGACACCCAGCACACCGCAGACCACTGACAGTACACAATGTACCACACCCCCATCAGACACCCAGCACACCGCACACCACTGACAGTACACAATGTACCACACCCCCATCAGACACCCAGCACACCACACACCACTGACAGTACACAATGTACCACACCCCCATCAGGCACCCAGCACACCACACACCACTGACAGCACACAATGTACCACACCCCCATCAGACACCCAGCACACCACACACCACTGACAGTACACTATGTACCACACCCCCATCAGGCACCCAGCACACCACACACCACTGACAGTACACAATGTACCACACCCCCATCAGGCACCCAGCACACCACACACCACTGACAGCACACAATGTACCACATCCCCACCAGACACCCAGCACACCACACACCACTGACAGTACACAATGTACCACAGCCCCATCAGACACCCAGCACACCGCACACCACTGACAGTACACAATATACCACAGCCCCATCAGACACTCAGCTCACCACACACCACTGACAGTACACAATGTACCACACCCCCATCAGACACCCAGCACACCGCACACCACTGACAGAACACAATGTACCACAGCCCCATCAGACACCCAGCTCACCACACACCACTGACAGTACACAATGTACCACACCCCCATCAGACACCCAGCACACCGCACACCACTGACAGTACACAATGTACCACACCCCCATCAGGCACACAGCACACCACACAACACTGACAGTACACAATGTACCACAGTCCCATCAGACACCCAGCACACCGCACACCACTGACAGTACACAATGTACCACACCCCCATCAGACACCCAGCACACCGCACACCACTGACAGTACACAATCTACCACACCCCCATCAGACACCCAGCACACCGCACACCACTGACAGTACACAATGTACCACAGCCCCATCAGACACCCAGCTCACCACACACCACTGACAGTACACAATGTACCACAGCCCCATCAGACACCCAGCTCACCACACACCACTGACAGTACACAATGTACCACAGCCCCATCAGACACCCAGCACACCGCACACCACTGACAGTACACAATGTACCACACCCCCATCAGGCACCCAGCACACCAAACACCACTGACAGTACACAATGTACCACACCCCCATCAGGCACCCAGCACACCAAACACGACTGACAGTACACAATGTACCACACCCACATCAGACACCCAGCACACCACACACCACTGACAGTACACAATGTACCACAGCTCCATCAGACACCCAGCACACCACACACCACAGACAGTACACAATGTCCCACACCCCCATCAGACACCCAGCTCACCGCACACCACTGACAGTACACAATGTACCACAGCCGCATCAGACACCCAGCACACCGCACACCACTGACAGTACACAATGTAGCACACCCCCATCAGACACCCAGCACACCGCACACCACTGACAGTACACAATGTACCACACCTCCATCAGGCACCCAGCACACCACACAACACTGACAGTACACAATGTACCACACCCCCATCAGACACCCAGCACACCGTACACCACTGACAGTACACAATGTACCACACCCCCATCAGGCATACAACAAACCACACACCACTGACAGTACACAATGTACCACACCCCCATCAGGCACACAACACACCGCACATCACTGACAGTACACAATGTACCACATCCCCATCAGACACCCAGCACACCGCACACCACAGACAGTACACAATGTACCACACCCCCATCAGACACCCAGCACACCGCACACCACTGACAGTACACAATGTACCACACCCCCATCAGGCACCCAGCACACCACACACCACTGACAGTACACAATGTACCACACCCCCATCAGGCACCCAGCACACCGCACACCACTGACTGTTCACAATGTACCACAGCCCCATCAGATACCCAGCTCACCGCACACCACTGACAGTACACAATGTACCACACCCCCATCAGACACCCAGCACACCGCACACCACTGACAGTTCACAATGTACCACAGCCCCATCAGATACCCAGCTCACCGCACACCACTGACAGTACACAATGTACCACACCCCCATCAGACACCCAGCACACCGCACACCACTGACAGTACACAATGTACCACAACCCCATCAGACACCCAGCTCACCGCACATCACTGACAGTACACAAGGTACCACATCCCCATCAGACACCCAGCACCCCGCACACCACTGACAGTACACAATGTACCACACCCCCATCAGACACCCAGCACACCACACGCCACTGACAGTACACAATGTACCACAGCCCCATCAGACACCCAGCACACCGCACACCACTGACAGTACACAATGTACCACACCCCCATCAGACACCCAGCACACCACACGCCACTGACAGTACACAATGTACCACAGCCCCATCAGACACCCAGCACACCGCACACCACTGACAGTACACAATGTACCACACCCCATCAGACACCCAGCACACCGCACACCACTGACAGTACACAATGTACCACAGCCCCATCAGACACCCAGCACACCGCACACCACTGACACGACACAATGTACCACGGCCCCATCAGACACCCAGCTCACCACACACCACTGACAGCACACAATGTACCTCACCCCCATCGGACACCCAGCACACAGCACACCACTGACAGAACACAATGTACCACAGCCCCATCAGGCACCCAGCACACTACACACCACTGACAGTACACAATTTACCAAAGCCTCATCAGACACCCAGCACACCGCACACCACTGACAGTACACAATGTACCACGCCCCCATCAGGCACCCAGCACACCGCACACCACTGACAGTACACAATGTACCACAGCCCAATCAGACACCCAGCACAACACACACCACTGACAGTACACAATGTACCACACCCACATCAGGCACCCAGCACACCCCACAGCACTGACAGTACACAATGTACCAACCCCCATCAGGCACCCAGCACACCGCACACCACTGACAGTACACAATGTACCACTCCCCCATCAGACACCCAGCACAACACACACCACTGACAGTACACAATATACCACACCCCCATCAGACAACCAGCACAACACACACCACTGACAGTACACAATGTACCACACCCCCATCAGGGACCCAGCACACCGCACACCACTGACAGTACACAATGTACCACTGGCCCATCAGGCACCCAGCACACCGCATACCACTGACAGTACACAATGTACCACACCCCCATCAGACACCAAGCACACCGCACACCACTGACAGTACACAATGTACCACACCCCCATCAGACACCCAGCGCACCGCACACCACTGACAGTACACAATGTACCACACCCCCATCAGACACCCAGCACACCACACACCACTGACAGTACACAATGTACCACAGCCCCATCAGACACCCAGCACATCACACACCACTGTCAGTACACAATGTACCACACCCCCATCAGGGACCCAGCTCACCACACACCACTGACAGTACACAATGTACCACAGCCCCCATCAGGCACCCAGCACACCGCACACCACTGACAGTACACAATGTACCACACCACCATCAGGCACCCAGCACACTACACACCACTGACAGTACACAATGTACCACAGCCCCATCAGACACCCAGCACCCTACACACCACTAACAGTACACAATGTACCACACCCCCATCAGGCACCCAGCACACCACACACCACTGACAGTACACAATGTACCACACCCCCATCAGGCACCCAGCACACCACACACCACTGACAGTACACAATGTACCACATCCCCATCAGGCACCCAGCACACCGCACACCACTGACAGTACACAATGTACCACACCCCCATCAGACAGCCAGCACACCACACACCACTGACAGTACACAATGTACCACAGCCCCATCAGGGACCCAGCGCACCACACACCACTGACAGTACACAATGTCCCACAGCCCCATCAGACACCCAGCACACCACACACCACTGACAGTACTCAATGTACCAGACCCCCATCAGGCAACCAGCACACCGCACACCACTGACAGTACACAATGTACCAAAGCCCCATCAGGGACCCAGCGCACCACACACCACTGACAGTACACAATGAACCACACCCCCATCAGACACCCAGCACACCGCACACCACTGACAGTACACAATGTACCAGACCCCCATCAGGCAACCAGCACACCGCACACCACTGACAGTACACAATATACCACACCCCCATCAGACACCCAGCACACCGCACACCACTGGCAGTACACAATGTACCTCACCCCCATCAGACACCCAGCACACCACACACCACTGACAGTACACTATGTACCACACCCCCATCAGGCACCCAGCACACCACACACCACTGACAGTACACAATGTACCACACCCCCATCAGGCACCCAGCACACCACACACCACTGACAGCACACAATGTACCACAGCCCCATCAGACACCCAGCACACCACACACCACTGACAGTACACAATGCACCACAGCCCCATCAGACACCCAGCACACCGCACACCACTGACAGTACACAATGTACCACAGCCCCATCAGACACTCAGCTCACCACACACCACTGACAGTACACAATGTACCACACCCCCATCAGGCACCCAGCACACCGCACACCTCTGACAGTACACAATGTACCACAGCCCCATCAGACACCCAGCTCACCACACACCACTGACAGTACACAATGTACCACACCCCCATCAGACACCCAGCACACCGCACACCACTGACAGTACACAATGTACCACACCCCCATCAGGCACACAGCACACCGCACACCACTGACAGTACACAATGTACCACACCCCCATCAGACACCCAGCACACCGCACACCACTGACAGTACACAATGTACCACACCCCCATCAGACACCCAGCACACCGCACACCACTGACAGTACACAATGTACCACACCCCCATCAGACACCCAGCTCACTACACACCACTGACAGTACACAATGTACCACAGACCCATCAGACACCCAGCACACCGCACACCACTGACAGTACACAATGTACCACACCCCCATCAGGCACCCAGCACACCAAACACCACTGATAGTACACAATGTACCACACCCCCATCAGGCACCCAGCACACCAAACACGACTGACAGTACATAATGTAGCACACCCCCATCAGACACCCAGCAGACCGCACACCACTGACAGTACACATTGTACCGCACCCCCATCAGGCACACAGCACACCGCACACCACTGACAGTACATAATGTAGCACACCCCCATCAGACACCCAGCACACCGCACACCACTGACAGTACACAATGTACCACACCTCCATCAGGCACCCAGCACACCGCACAACACTGACAGTACACAATGTACTACTCCCCCATCAGACACCCAGCACACCGTACACCACTGACAGTACACAATGTACCACACCCCCATCAGGCACACAACACACCACACACCACTGACAGTACACAATGTACCACACCCCCTTCAGGCACACGACACACCGCACATCACTGACAGTACACAATGTACCACATCCCCATCAGACACCCAGCACACCGCACACCACTGACAGTTCACAATGTACCACACCCCCATCAGACACCCAGCACACCGCACACCACTGACAGTACACTATGTACCACACCCCCATCAGACACCCAGCACACCGCACACCACTGACAGTACACAATGTACCACACCCCCATCAGGCACCCAGCACACCACACACCACTGACAGTACACAATGTACCACACCCCCATCAGGCACCCAGCACACCGCACACCACTGACAGTTCACAATGTACCACAGCCCCATCAGATACCCAGCTCACCGCACACCACTGACAGTATACAATGTACCACACCCCCATCAGACACCCAGCACACCGCACACCACTGACAGTACACAATGTACCACAACCCCATCAGACACCAAGCTCACCGCACATCACTGACAGTACACAATGTACCACACCCCCATCAGACACCCAGCACACCACACACCACTGACAGTACACAATGTACCACACCCCCATCAGGCACCCAGCACACCACACACCACTGACAGCACACCATGTACCACACCCCCATCAGACACCCAGCACACCACACACCACTGACAGTACACTATGTACCACACCCCCATCAGGCACCCAGCACACCACACACCACTGACAGTACACAATGTACCACACCCCCATCAGGCACCCAGCACACCACACACCACTGACAGCACACAATGTACCACAGCCCCATCAGACACCCAGCACACCACACACCACTGACAGTACACAATGTACCACAGCCCCATCAGACACCCAGCACACCGCACACCACTGACAGTACACAATGTACCACAGCCCCATCAGACACTCAGCTCACCACACACCACTGACAGTACACAATGTACCACACCCCCATCAGACACCCAGCACACCGCACACCTCTGACAGTACACAATGTACCACAGTCCCATCAGACACCCAGCTCACCACACACCACTGACAGTACACAATGTACCACACCCCCATCAGACACCCAGCACACCGCACACCACTGACAGTACACAATGTACCACACCCCCATCAGGCACACAGCACACCGCACACCACTGACAGTACACAATGTACCACACCCCCATCAGACACCCAGCACACCGCACACCACTGACAGTACACAATGTACCACACCCCCATCAGACACCCAGCACACCGCACACCACTGACAGTACACAATGTACCACACCCCCATCAGACACCCAGCTCACCACACACCAATGACAGTACACAATGTACCACAGACCCATCAGACACCCAGCACACCGCACACCACTGACAGTACACAATGTACCACACCCCCATCAGGCACCCAGCACACCAAACACCACTGACAGTACACAATGTACCACACCCCCATCAGGCACCCAGCACACCAAACACGACTGACAGTACACAATGTACCACACCCACATCAGACACCCAGCACACCACACACCACTGACAGTACACAATGTACCACAGCCCCATCAGACACCCAGCACACCACACACCACTGACAGTACACAATGTCCCACACCCCCATCAGACACCCAGCTCACCGCACACCACTGACAGTACACAATGTACCACACCCACATCAGACACCCAGCACACCGCACACCACTGACAGTACACATTGTACCGCACCCCCATCAGGCACACAGCACACCGCACACCACTGACAGTACATAATGTAGCACACCCCCATCAGACACCCAGCACACCGCACACCACTGACAGTACACAATGTACCACACCTCCATCAGGCACCCAGCACACCGCACAACACTGACAGTACACAATGTACCACTCCCCCATCAGACACCCAGCACACCGTACACCACTGACAGTACACAATGTACCACACCCCCATCAGGCACACAACACACCACACACCACTGACAGTACACAATGTACCACACCCCCTTCAGGCACACAACACACCGCACATCACTGACAGTACACAATGTACCACATCCCCATCAGACACCCAGCACACCGCACACCACTGACAGTTCACAATGTACCACACCCCCATCAGACATCCAGCACACCGCACACCACTGACAGTACACTATGTACCACACCCCCATCAGACACCCAGCACACCGCACACCACTGACAGTACACAATGTACCACACCCCCATCAGGCACCCAGCACACCACACACCACTGACAGTACACAATGTACCACACCCCCATCAGGCACCCAGCACACCGCACACCACTGACAGTTCACAATGTACCACAGCCCCATCAGATACCCAGCTCACCGCACACCACTGACAGTATACAATGTACCACACCCCCATCAGACACCCAGCACACCGCACACCACTGACAGTACACAATGTACCACAACCCCATCAGACACCCAGCTCACCGCACATCACTGACAGTACACAATGTACCACATCCCCATCAGACACCCAGCACCCCGCACACCACTGACAGTACACAATGTACCACACCCCCATCAGACACCCAGCACACCACACGCCACTGACAGTACACAATGTACCACAGCCCCATCAGACACCCAGCACACCGCACACCACTGACAGTACACAATGTACCACACCCCCATCAGACACCCAGCACACCACACGCCACTGACAGTACACAATGTACCACAGCCCCATCAGACACCCAGCACACCGCACACCACTGACAGTACACAATGTACCACACCCCATCAGACACCCAGCACACCGCACACCACTGACAGTACACAATGTACCACAGCCCCATCAGACACCCAGCACACCGCACACCACTGACAGTACACAATGTACCACGGCCCCATCAGACACCCAGCTCACCACACACCACTGACAGCACACAATGTACCTCACCCCCATCAGGCACCCAGCACACCGCACACCACTGACAGTACACAATGTACCACAGCCCCATCAGGCACCCAGCACACTACACACCACTGACAGTACACATTGTACCACAAACCCATCAGACACCCAGCACACCGCACACCACTGACAGTACACAATGTACCACAGCCCCATCAGACACCCAGCACACCACACACCACTGACAGTACACAATGTACCACACCCACATCAGACACCCAGCACACCGCACACCACTGACAGTACACAATGTACCACAGCCCCATCAGGCACCCAGCTCACCGCACACCACTGACAGTACACAATGTACCACACCCCAACAGATACCCAGCACACCGCACACCACTGACAGTACACAATGTGCCCCACCCCCATCAGACACCCAGCACACCACACACCACTGACAGTACACAATGTACCACAGCCCCATCAGACACCCAGCACACCACACACCACTGACAGTACACAATGTACCACACCCCCATCAGACACCCAGCACACCACACACCACTGACAGTACACAATGTACCACACCCCCATCAGGCACCCAGCACACCACACACCACTGACAGCACACCATGTACCACACCCCCATCAGACACCCAGCACACCACACACCACTGACAGTACACAATGTACCACACCCCCATCAGGCACCCAGCACACCGCACACCACTGACAGTACACAATGTACCACACCCCCATCAGGCACCCAGCACACCACACACCACTGACAGCACACAATGTACCACAGCCCCATCAGACACCCAGCACACCACACACCACTGACAGTACACAATGTACCACACCCCCATCAGACACCCAGCACACCGCACACCACTGACAGTACACAATGTACCACAGCCCCATCAGACACCCAGCTCACCACACACCACTGACAGTACACAATGTACCACACCCCCATCAGACACCCAGCACACCGCACACCACTGACAGTACACAATGTACCACAGCCCCATCAGACACCCAGCACCCCGCACACCACTGACAGTACACAATGTACCACACCCCCATCAGACACCCAGCACACCGCACACCACTGACAGTACACAATGTACCACAGCCCCATCAGACACCCAGCACCCCGCACACCACTGACAGTACACAATGTACCACACCCCCATCAGGCACACAGCACACCACACAACACTGACAGTACACAATGTACCACAGTCCCATCAGACACCCAGCACACCGCACACCACTGACAGTACACAATGTACCACGCCCCCATCAGACACCCAGCACACCGCACACCACTGACAGTACACAATGTACCACACCCCCATCAGACACCCAGCACACCGCACACCACTGACAGTACACAATGTACCACAGCCCCATCAGACACCCAGCTCACCACACACCACTGACAGTACACAATGTACCACAGCCCCATCAGACACCCAGCACACCGCACACCACTGACAGTACACAATGTACCACGGCCCCATCAGACACCCAGCTCACCACACACCACTGACAGCACACAATGTACCTCACCCCCATCAGGCACCCAGCACACCGCACACCACTGACAGTACACAATGTACCACAGCCCCATCAGGCACCCAGCACACTACACACCACTGACAGTACACATTGTACCACAACCCCATCAGACACCCAGCACACCGCACACCACTGACAGTACACAATGTACCACAGCCCCATCAGACACCCAGCACACCACACACCACTGACAGTACACAATGTACCACACCCACATCATACACCCAGCACACCGCACACCACTGACAGTACACAATGTACCACAGCCCCATCAGGCACCCAGCTCACCGCACACCACTGACAGTACACAATGTACCACACCCCCAACAGATACCCAGCACACCGCACACCACTGACAGTACATAATGTACCCCACCCCCATCAGACACCCAGCACACCACACACCACTGACAGTACACAATGTACCACAGCCCCATCAGACACCCAGCACACCACACACCACTGACAGTACACAATGTACCACACCCCCATCAGACACCCAGCACACCACACACCACTGACAGTACACAATGTACCACACCCCCATCAGGCACCCAGCACACCACACACCACTGACAGCACACCATGTACCACACCCCCATCAGACACCCAGCACACCACTGACAGTACACAATGTACCACACCCCCATCAGGCACCCAGCACACCGCACACCACTGACAGTACACAATGTACCACACCCCCATCAGGCACCCAGCACACCACACACCACTGACAGCACACAATGTACCACAGCCCCATCAGACACCCAGCACACCACACACCACTGACAGTACACAATGTACCACAGCCCCATCAGACACCCAGCACACCGCACACCACTGACAGTACACAATGTACCACAGCCCCATCAGACACTCAGCTCACCACACACCACTGACAGTACACAATGTACCACACCCCCATCAGACACCCAGCACACCGCACACCACTGACAGTACACAATGTACCACAGCCCCATCAGACACCCAGCTCACCACACACCACTGACAGTACACAATGTACCACACCCCCATCAGACACCCAGCACACCGCACACCACTGACAGTACACAATGTACCACACCCCCATCAGGCACACAGCACACCACACAACACTGACAGTACACAATGTACCACAGTCCCATCAGACACCCAGCACACCGCACACCACTGACAGTACACAATGTACCACACCCCCATCAGACACCCAGCACACCGCACACCACTGACAGTACACAATGTACCACACCCCCATCAGACACCCAGCACACCGCACACCACTGACAGTACACAATGTACCACAACCCCATCAGACACCCAGCACACCGCACACCACTGACAGTACACAATGTACCACAGCCCAATCAGACACCCAGCTCACCACACATCACTGACAGTACACAATGTACCACACCCCCATCAGGCACCCAGCACACCAAACACCACTGACAGTACACAATGTTCCACACCCCCATCAGGCACCCAGCACACCAAACACGACTGACAGTACACAATTTACCACACCCACATCAGACACCCAGCACACCACACACCACTGACAGTACACAATGTACCACAGCCCCATCAGACACCCAGCACCCCGCACACCACTGACAGTACACAATGTACCACACCCCCATCAGACACCCAGCACACCGCACACCACTGACAGTACACAATGTACCACAGCCCCATCAGACACCCAGCACCCCGCACACCACTGACAGTACGCAATGTACCACACCCCCATCAGGCACACAGCACACCACACAACACTGACAGTACACAATGTACCACAGTCCCATCAGACACCCAGCACACCGCACACCACTGACAGTACACAATGTACCACGCCCCCATCAGACACCCAGCACACCGCACACCACTGACAGTACACAATGTACCACACCCCCATCAGACACCCAGCACACCGCACACCACTGACAGTACACAATGTACCACAGCCCCATCAGACACCCAGCTCACCACACACCACTGACAGTACACAATGTACCACAGCCCCATCAGACACCCAGCACACCGCACACCACTGACAGTACACAATGTACCACGGCCCCATCAGACACCCAGCTCACCACACACCACTGACAGCACACAATGTACCTCACCCCCATCAGGCACCCAGCACACCGCACACCACTGACAGTACACAATGTACCACAGCCCCATCAGGCACCCAGCACACTACACACCACTGACAGTACACATTGTACCACAACCCCATCAGACACCCAGCACACCGCACACCACTGACAGTACACAATGTACCACAGCCCCATCAGACACCCAGCACACCACACACCACTGACAGTACACAATGTACCACACCCACATCATACACCCAGCACACCGCACACCACTGACAGTACACAATGTACCACAGCCCCATCAGGCACCCAGCTCACCGCACACCACTGACAGTACACAATGTACCACACCCCCAACAGATACCCAGCACACCGCACACCACTGACAGTACATAATGTACCCCACCCCCATCAGACACCCAGCACACCACACACCACTGACAGTACACAATGTACCACAGCCCCATCAGACACCCAGCACACCACACACCACTGACAGTACACAATGTACCACACCCCCATCAGACACCCAGCACACCACACACCACTGACAGTACACAATGTACCACACCCCCATCAGGCACCCAGCACACCACACACCACTGACAGCACACCATGTACCACACCCCCATCAGACACCCAGCACACCACTGACAGTACACAATGTACCACACCCCCATCAGGCACCCAGCACACCGCACACCACTGACAGTACACAATGTACCACACCCCCATCAGGCACCCAGCACACCACACACCACTGACAGCACACAATGTACCACAGCCCCATCAGACACCCAGCACACCACACACCACTGACAGTACACAATGTACCACAGTCCCATCAGACACCCAGCACACCGCACACCACTGACAGTACACAATGTACCACACCCCCATCAGACACCCAGCACACCGCACACCACTGACAGTACACAATGTACCACACCCCCATCAGACACCCAGCACACCGCACACCACTGACAGTACACAATGTACCACAACCCCATCAGACACCCAGCACACCGCACACCACTGACAGTACACAATGTACCACAGCCCAATCAGACACCCAGCTCACCACACATCACTGACAGTACACAATGTACCACACCCCCATCAGGCACCCAGCACACCAAACACCACTGACAGTACACAATGTTCCACACCCCCATCAGGCACCCAGCACACCACACACCACTGACAGTACACAATGTACCACACCCACATCAGACACCCAGCACACCACACACCACTGACAGTACACAATGTACCACAGCCCCATCAGACACCCAGCACACCACACACCACTGACAGTACACAATGTCCCACACCCCCATCAGACACCCAGCTCACCGCACACCACTGACAGTACACAATGTACCACACCCACATCAGACACCCAGCACACCGCACACCACTGACAGTACACAATGTACCGCACCCCCATCAGGCACACAGCACACCGCACACCACTGACAGTACATAATGTAGCACACCCCCATCAGACACCCAGCACACCGCACACCACTGACAGTACACAATGTACCACACCTCCATCAGGCACCCAGCACACCGCACAACACTGACAGTACACAATGTACCACTCCCCCATCAGACACCCAGCACACCGCACACCACTGACAGTACACAATGTACCACACCCCCATCAGGCACACAACACACCACACACCACTGACAGTACACAATGTACCACACCCCCATCAGGCACACAACACACCGCACATCACTGACAGTACACAATGTACCACCTCCCCATCAGACACCCAGCACACCGCACACCACTGACAGTTCACAATGTACCACACCCCCATCAGACACCCAGCACACCGCACACCACTGACAGTACACAATGTACCACACCCCCATCAGACACCCAGCACACCGCACACCACTGACAGTACACAATGTACCACACCCCCATCAGGCACCCAGCACACCACACACCACTGACAGTACACAATGTACCACACCCCCATCAGGCACCCAGCACACCGCACACCACTGACAGTTCACAATGTACCACAGCCCCATCAGATACCCAGCTCACCGCACACCACTGACAGTATACAATGTACCACACCCCCATCAGACACCCAGCACACCGCACACCACTGACAGTACACAATGTACCACAACCCCATCAGACACCCAGCTCACCGCACATCACTGACAGTACACAATGTACCACATCCCCATCAGACACCCAGCACCCCGCATACCACTGACAGTACACAATGTACCACACCCCCATCAGACACCCAGCACACCACACGCCACTGACAGTACACAATGTACCACAGCCCCATCAGACACCCAGCACACTGCACACCACTGACAGTACACAATGTACCACACCCCCATCAGACACCCAGCACACCACACGCCACTGACAGTACACAATGTACCACAGCCCCATCAGACACCCAGCACACCGCACACCACTGACAGTACACAATGTACCACACCCCATCAGACACCCAGCACACCGCACACCACTGACAGTACACAATGTACCACAGCCCCATCAGACACCCAGCACACCGCACACCACTGACAGTACACAATGTACCACGGCCCCATCAGACACCCAGCTCACCACACACCACTGACAGCACACAATGTACCTCACCCCCATCAGACACCCAGCACACAGCACACCACTGAGAGTACACAATGTACCACAGCCCCATCAGGCACCCAGCACACTACACACCACTGACAGTACACAATGTACCACAACCTCATCAGACACCCAGCACACCGCACACCACTGACAGTACACAATGTACCACACCCCCATCAGGCACCCAGCACACCGCACACCACTGACAGTACACAATGTACCACAGCCCCATCAGGCACCAGCACACTACACACCACTGACAGTACACATTGTACCACAACCCCATCAGACACCCAGCACACCGCACACCACTGACAGTACACAATGTACCACAGCCCCATCAGACACCCAGCACACCACACACCACTGACAGTACACAATGTACCACACCCACATCAGACACCCAGCACACCGCACACCACTGACAGTACACAATGTACCACAGCCCCATCAGGCACCCAGCTCACCGCACACCACTGACAGTACACAATGTACCACACCCCCAACAGATACCCAGCACACCGCACACCACTGACAGTACACAATGTACCCCACCCCCATCAGACACCCAGCACACCACACACCACTGACAGTACACAATGTACCACAGCCCCATCAGACACCCAGCACACCACACACCACTGACAGTACACAATGTGCCACACCCCCATCAGACACCCAGCACACCACACACCACTGACAGTACACAATGTACCACAACCCCATCAGACACCCAGCACACCGCACACCACAGACAGTACACAATGTACCACAGCCCCATCAGACACCCAGCACACCGCACACCACTGACATTACACAATGTACCACACCCCCATCAGGCACTCAGCACACCGCACACCACTGACAGTACACAATGTACCACAGCCCCATCAGACATCTTGCACACCGCACACCACTGACAGTACACAATGTACCACAGTCCCATCAGGCACCCAGCACACCGCACACCACTGTCAGTACACAATGTACCACACCCCCATCAGACACCCAGCACACCGCACACCACTGACATTACACAATGTACCACACCCCCATCAGGCACTCAGCACACCGCACACCACTGACAGTACACAATGTACCACAGCCCCATCAGACATCTTGCACACCGCACACCACTGACAGTACACAATGTACCACAGTCCCATCAGGCACCCAGCACACCGCACACCACTGACAGTACACAATGTACCACAGCAAGATCAGGCACCCAGCACACCGCACACCACTGACAGTACACAATGTACCACAGCCCCATCAGGTACCCAGCACACCGCACACCACTGACAGTACACAATGTACCACAGTCCCATCAGGCACCCAGCACACCGCACACCACTGTCAGTACACAATGTACCACACCCCCATCAGACACCCAGCACACCACACACCACTGACAGTACACAATGTACCACACACCCATCAGGCACACAGCACACCACACACCACTGACAGTACACAATGTACCACACCCCCAGCAGACACCCAGCACACCGCACACCACTGATAGTACACAATGTACCACACCCCCACCAGGCACCAGGCACACCGCACACCACTGACAGTACACAATGTACCACACCCCCATCAGACACCCAGCACACCACACAGCACTGACAGTATACAATGTACCACACCCACATCAGACACCCAGCACACCACACAGCACTGACAGTACACAATGTACCACAACCACATCAGACACCCAGCACACCACACACCACTGACAGTACACAATGTACCACAGTCCCATCAGGCACCCAGCACACCACACACCACTGACAGTACACAATGTACCACAACCCCATCAGGCACCCAGCACACCGCACACCACTGACAGTACACAATGTACCACGCCCCCATCAGACACCCAGCACACCGCACACCACTGACAGTACACAATGTACCACGCCCCCATCAGACACCCAGCACACCGCACACCACTGACAGTACACAATGTACCACAGACCCATCAGGCACCCAGCTCACCGCACACCACTGACAGTACACAATGTACCACAGCCCCATCAGACACCCAGCACAGCACACACCACTGACAGTACACAATGTACCACAGCCCCATCAGACACCCAGCACACCGCACACCACTGACAGTACACAAAGTACCACACCCCCATCAGGGACCCAGCTCACCGCACACCACTGACAGTACACAATGTACCACAACCCAATCAGGCACCCAGCATACCGCACACCACTGACAGTACACAATGTACCACACCCCCATCAGACACCCAGCACACCACACACCACTGACAGTACACAATGTACCACACCCCCATCAGGCACCCAGCACACCGCACACCACTGACAGTACACAATGTCCCACACCCCCATCAGACACCCAGCACACCGCACACCACTGACAGTACACAATGTACCACACCCCCATCAGACACCCAGCACATCACACAGCACTGACAGTACACGATATACCACACCCCCATCAGACACCCAGCATACCGCACACCACTGACAGTACACAATGTACCACACCCCCATCAGACACCCAGCACACCGCACACAACTGACAGTACACAATGTACCACACCCCCATCAGACACCCAGCACACCGCACACCACTGACAGTACACAATGTACCACAGCCGCATCAGACACCCAGCACACCGCACACCACTGACAGTGCACAATGTACCACACTCCCATCAGACACCCAGCACACTGCACACCACTGACAGTACACAATGTACCACAGCCCCATCAGGCACCCAGCACACCACACACCACTGACAGTACACAGTGTGCCACAGCCCCATCAGGCACCCAGCACACCACACACCACTGACAGTACACAATGTACCACACCCCCAGCAGACACCCATCACACCACACACCACTGACAGTACACAATGTACCACACCGCCATCAGACACCCAGCACACCACACACCACTGACAGTACACAATGTACCACAGCCCCATCAGGCACCCAGCTCACCACACACCACTGACAGTACACAATGTACCACACCCCCATCAGACACCCAGCAGACCACACACCACTGCCAGTACACAATGTACCACAGTCCCATCAGGCACCCAGCTCACCACACACCACTGACAGTACACAATGTACCACACCCCCATCAGGCACCCAGCACACTGCACACCACTGACAGTACACAATGTACCACACCTCCATCAGACACCCAGCACACCGCACACCACTGACAGTACACAATGTACCAGACCCCCATCAGGCACTCAGCACACCGCACACCACTGACAGTACACAATGCACCACAGACCCATCAGAAACCCAGCACACTGCACACCACTGACAGTACACAATGTACCACACCCCCATCAGACACCCAGCACACTGCACACCACTGACAGTACACAATGTACCACACCCCCATCAGGCACCCAGCACACCACACACCACTGACAGTACACAATGTACCACAGCCCCATCAGGCACCCAGCACACCACACACCACTGACAGTACACAATGTACCACACCCCCATCAGGCACCCAGCACACCGCACACCACTGACAGTACACAATGTACCACACCCCCATCAGACACCCAGCACACCGCACACCACTGACAGTACACAATGTACCACACCCCCATCAGGCACCCAGCACACTGCACACCACTGACAGTACACAATGTACCACACCCCCATCAGACACCCAGCACACCACACACCACTGACAGTACACAATGTATCACAGCCTAATGAGACACCCAGCACACCGCACACCACTGACAGTACACAATGTACCACACCCCCATCAGGCACCCAGCACACCGCACACCACTGACAGTACACAATGTACCTCACCCCCATCAGACACCCAGCACACCGCACACCACTGACAGTACACAATGTACCACACCCCCATCAGACACCCAGCACACCGCACACCACTGACAGTACACAATGTACCTCACCCCCATCAGACACCCAGCACACCGCACACCACTGACAGTACACAATGTACCACACCCCCATCAGACACCCAGCACACCGCACACCACTGACAGTACACAATGTACCACAGTCCCATCAGGCACCCAGCACACCACACACCACTGACAGTACTCAATGTACCAGACCCCCATCAGGCAACCAGCACACCGGACACCACTGACAGTACACAATGTACCACACCCCCATCAGGCACCCAGCACACCGCACACCACTGTCAGTACACAATGTACCACACCCGCATCAGACACCCAGCACACCGCACACCACTGACAGTACACAATGTACCACACCCCCATCAGGCACCCAGCACACCGCACACCACTGTCAGTACACAATGTACCACACCCCCATCAGACACCCAGCACACCGCACACCACTGACAGTACACAATGTACCACACCCCCATCAGGCACCCAGCACACCGCACACCACTGTCAGTACACAATGTACCACACCCGCATCAGACACCCAGCACACCACACACCACTGACAGTACACAATGTACCACACACCCATCAGGCACACAGCACACCACACACCACTGACAGTACACAATGTACCACACCCCCATCAGACACCCAGCACACCGCACACCACTGATAGTACACAATGTACCACACCCCCACCAGGCACCAGGCACACCGCACACCACTGACAGTACACAATGTACCACACCCCCATCAGACACCCAGCACACCACACAGCACTGACAGTATACAATGTACCACACCCACATCAGACACCCAGCACACCACACACCACTGACAGTAAACAATGTACCACAGTCCCATCAGGCACCCAGCACACCACACACCACTGACAGTACACAATGTACCACAACCGCATCAGGCACCCAGCACACCGCACACCACTGACAGTACACAATGTACCACGCCCCCATCAGACACCCAGCACACCGCACACCACTGACAGTACACAATGTACCACGCCCCCATCAGACACCCAGCACACCGCACACCACTGACAGTACACAATGTACCACAGACCCATCAGGCACCCAGCTCACCGCACACCACTGACAGTACACAATGTACCACAGCCCCATCAGACACCCAGCACAGCACACACCACTGACAGTACACAATGTACCACAGCCCCATCAGACACCCAGCACACCGCACACCACTGACAGTACACAAAGTACCACACCCCCATCAGGGACCCAGCTCACCGCACACCACTGACAGTACACAATGTACCACAACCCAATCAGGCACCCAGCATACCGCACACCACTGACAGTACACAATGTACCACACCCCCATCAGACACCCAGCACACCACACACCACTGACAGTACACAATGTACCACACCCCCATCAGGCACCCAGCACACCGCACACCACTGACAGTACACAATGTCCCAAACCCCCATCAGACACCCAGCACACCGCACACCACTGACAGTACACAATGTACCACACCCCCATCAGACACCCAGCACATCACACAGCACTGACAGTACACAATATACCACACCCCCATCAGACACCCAGCATACCGCACACCACTGACAGTACACAATGTACCACACCCCCATCAGACACCCAGCACACCGCACACAACTGACAGTACACAATGTACCACACCCCCATCAGACACCCAGCACACCGCACACCACTGACAGTACACAATGTACCACAGCCGCATCAGACACCCAGCACACCGCACACCACTGACAGTGCACAATGTACCACACTCCCACCAGACACCCAGCACACTGCACACCACTGACAGTACACAATGTACCACAGCCCCATCAGGCACCCAGCACACCACACACCACTGACAGTACACAGTGTGCCACAGCCCCATCAGGCACCCAGCACACCACACACCACTGACAGTACACAATGTACCACACCCCCAGCAGACACCCATCACACCACACACCACTGACAGTACACAATGTACCACACCGCCATCAGACACCCAGCACACCACACACCACTGACAGTACACAATGTACCACAGCCCCATCAGGCACCCAGCTCACCACACACCACTGACAGTACACAATGTACCACACCCCCATCAGACACCCAGCAGACCACACACCACTGCCAGTACACAATGTACCACAGTCCCATCAGGCACCCAGCTCACCACACACCACTGACAGTACACAATGTACCACACCCCCATCAGGCACCCAGCACACTGCACACCACTGACAGTACACAATGTACCACACCTCCATCAGACACCCAGCACACCGCACACCACTGACAGTACACAATGTACCAGACCCCCATCAGGCACTCAGCACACCGCACACCACTGACAGTACACAATGCACCACAGACCCATCAGAAACCCAGCACACTGCACACCACTGACAGTACACAATGTACCACACCCCCATCAGACACCCAGCACACTGCACACCACTGACAGTACACAATGTGCCACACCCCCATCAGGCACCCAGCACACCACACACCACTGACAGTACACAATGTACCACAGCCCCATCAGGCACCCAGCACACCACACACCACTGACAGTACACAATGTACCACACCCCCATCAGGCACCCAGCACACCGCACACCACTGACATTACACAATGTACCACAGTCCCATCAGGCACCCAGCACACCACACACCACTGACAGTACACAATGTCCCACACCCCCATCAGGCACACAGCACACCACACACCACTGACAGTACTCAATGTACCAGACCCCCATCAGGCAACCAGCACACCGGACACCACTGACAGTACACAATGTACCACACCCCCATCAGGCACCCAGCACACCGCACACCACTGACAGTACACAATGTACCACACCCCCATCAGGCACCCAGCACACCGCACACCACTGTCAGTACACAATGTACCACACCCCCATCAGACACCCAGCACACCGCACACCACTGACAGTACACAATGTACCACACCCCCATCAGGCACCCAGCACACCGCACACCACTGTCAGTACACAATGTACCACACCCGCATCAGACACCCAGCACACCACACACCACTGACAGTACACAATGTACCACACACCCATCAGGCACACAGCACACCACACACCACTGACAGTACACAATGTACCACACCCCCATCAGACACCCAGCACACCGCACACCACTGATAGTACACAATGTACCACACCCCCACCAGGCACCAGGCACACCGCACACCACTGACAGTACACAATGTACCACACCCCCATCAGACACCCAGCACACCACACAGCACTGACAGTATACAATGTACCACACCCACATCAGACACCCAGCACACCACACACCACTGACAGTAAACAATGTACCACAGTCCCATCAGGCACCCAGCACACCACACACCACTGACAGTACACAATGTACCACAACCCCATCAGGCACCCAGCACACCGCACACCACTGACAGTACACAATGTACCACGCCCCCATCAGACACCCAGCACACCGCACACCACTGACAGTACACAATGTACCACGCCCCCATCAGACACCCAGCACACCGCACACCACTGACAGTACACAATGTACCACAGACCCATCAGGCACCCAGCTCACCGCACACCACTGACAGTACACAATGTACCACAGCCCCATCAGACACCCAGCACAGCACACACCACTGACAGTACACAATGTACCACAGCCCCATCAGACACCCAGCACACCGCACACCACTGACAGTACACAAAGTACCACACCCCCATCAGGGACCCAGCTCACCGCACACCACTGACAGTACACAATGTACCACAACCCCATCAGGCACCCAGCACACCGCACACCACTGACAGTACACAATGTACCACACCCCCATCAGACACCCAGCACACCACACACCACTGACAGTACACAATGTACCACACCCCCATCAGGCACCCAGCACACCGCACACCACTGACAGTACACAATGTCCCACACCCCCATCAGACACCCAGCACACCGCACACCACTGACAGTACACAATGTACCACACCCCCATCAGACACCCAGCACATCACACAGCACTGACAGTACACAATATACCACACCCCCATCAGACACCCAGCATACCGCACACCACTGACAGTACACAATGTACCACACCCCCATCAGACACCCAGCACACCGCACACCACTGACAGTACACAATGTACCACACCCCCATCAGACACCCAGCACACCGCACACCACTGACAGTACACAATGTACCACAGCCGCATCAGACACCCAGCACACCGCACACCACTGACAGTGCACAATGTACCACACTCCCATCAGACACCCAGCACACTGCACACCACTGACAGTACACAATGTACCACACCCCCATCAGGGACCCAGCTCACCGCACACCACTGACAGTACACAATGTACCACAGCCCCATCAGGCACCCAGCACACCACACACCACTGACAGTACACAGTGTACCACAGCCCCATCAGGCACCCAGCACACCACACACCACTGACAGTACACAATGTACCACACCCCCAGCAGACAACCAGCACACCACACACCACTGACAGTACACAATGTACCACACCGCCATCAGACACCCAGCACACCACACACCACTGACAGTACACAATGTACCACAGCCCCATCAGGCACCCAGCTCACCACACACCACTGACAGTACACAATGTACCACACCCCCATCAGACACCCATCAGACCACACACCACTGCCAGTACACAATGTACCACAGTCCCATCAGGCACCCAGCTCACCACACACCACTGACAGTACACAATGTACCACACCCCCATCAGGCACCCAGCACACTGCACACCACTGACAGTACACAATGTACCACACCCCCATCAGGCACTCAGCACACCGCACACCACTGACAGTACACAATGCACCACAGACCCATCAGACACCCAGCACACTGCACACCACTGACAGTACACAATGTACCACATCCCCATCAGGCACCCAGCACACCACACACCACTGACAGTACACAATGTACCACAGCCCCATCAGGCACCCAGCACACCACACACCACTGACAGTACACAATGTACCACACCCCCATCAGGCACCCAGCACACCGCACACCACTGACAGTACACAATGTACCACACCCCCATCAGACACCCAGCACATCGCACACCACTGACAGTACACAATGTACCACACCCCCATCAGGCACCCAGCACACCACACAACACTGACAGTACACAATGTACCACAGCCCCATCAGGCACCCAGCACACCGCACACCACTGACAGTACACAATGTACCACACCCCCATCAGACACCCAGCACACCACACACCACTGACAGTACACAATGTACCACACCCCCATCAGGCACCCAGCATACCGCACACCACTGACAGTACACAATGTACCACACCCCCATCAGACACCCAGCACACCGCACACCACTGACAGTACACAATGTACCTCACCCCCATCAGACACCCAGCACACCGCACACCACTGACAGTACACAATGTACCACACCCCCATCAGACACCCAGCACACCGCACACCACTGACAGTACACAATGTACCACACCCCCATCAGGCACCCAGCTCACCGCACACCACTGACAGTACACAATGTACCTCACCCCCATCAGACACCCAGCACACGGCACACCACTGACAGTACACAATGTACCACACCCCCATCAGACACCCAGCACACTGCACACCACTGACAGTACACAATGTACCACACCCCCATCATGCACCCAGCACACCACACACCACTGACAGTACACAATGTACCACACCCCCATCATGCACCCAGCACACCACACACCACTGACAGTACACAATGTACCACAGCCCCATCAGGCACCCAGCACACCGCACACCACTGACAGTACACAATGTACCTCACCCCCATCAGACACCCAGCACACCGCACACCACTGACAGTACACAATGTAGCACACCCCCATCAGACACCCAGCACACCGCACACCACTGACAGTACACAATGTACCTCACCCCCATCAGACACCCAGCACACCGCACACCACTGACAGTACACAATGTACCTCACCCCCATCAGACACCCAGCACACCGCACACCACTGACAGTACACAATGTAGCACACCCCCATCAGACACCCAGCACACCGCACACCACTGACAGTACACAATGTACCACACCCCCATCAGGCAAGCAGCACACCGCACACCACTGAGAGTACACAATGTACCACAGTCCCATCAGGCACCCAGCACACCGCACACCACTGACAGTACACAATGTACCACACCCCCATCAGACACCCAGCACACCGCACACCACTGACAGTACACAATGTACCACACCCCCATCAGACACCCAGCAGACCGCACACCACTGACAGTACACAATGTACCACACCCCCATCAGGCACCCAGCACACCGCACACCACTGACAGTACACAATGTACCACACCCCCATCAGACACCCAGCACACCGCACACCACTGACAGTACACAATGTACCACACCCCCATCAGGCACCCAGCACACCGCACAGCACTGACAGTACACAATGTACCACACCCCCATCAGGCACCCAGCACACCGCACACCACTGACAGTACACAATGCACCACACCCCCATCAGACACCCAGCACACCACACACCACTGACAGTACACAATGTACCACACCCCCATCAGGGACCCAGCTCACCGCACACCACTGACAGTACACAATGTACCACAGCCCCCATCAGGCACCCAGCACACCGCACACCACTGACAGTACACAATGTACCACACCACCATCAGGCACCCAGCACACTACACACCACTGACAGTACACAATGTACCACAACCCCATCAGGCACCCAGCACACCACACACCACTGACAGTACACAATGTACCACAGCCCCATCAGACACCCAGCTCACCGCACACCACTGACAGTACACAATGTACCACAGCCCCATCAGACACCCAGCACACTACACACCACTAACAGTACACAATGTACCACACCCCCATCAGGCACCCAGCACACCACACACCACTGACAGTACACAATGTACCATTCCCCCATCAGGCACCCAGCACACCACACACCACTGACATGACACAATGTACCACAACACCATCAGACACCCAGCGCACCGCACACCACTGACAGTACACAATGTACCACACCCCCATCAGGCACCCAGCACACCGCACACCACTGACAGTACACAATGTACCACAGCCCCATCAGACACCCAGCACACCGCACACCACTGACAGTACACAATGTACCACACCCACATCAGACACCCAGCACACCGCACACCACTGACAGTACACAATGTACCACAGCCCCATCAGACACCCAGCACACCGCACACCACTGACAGTACACTATGTACCACAGCCCCATCAGGCACCCAGCACACCACACACCACTGACAGTACACAGTGTACCACAGCCCCATCAGGCACCCAGCACACAGCACACCACTGACAGTACACAATGTACCACAGCCCCATCAGACACCCAGCACACCACACACCACTGACAGTACTCAATGTACCAGACCCCCATCAGGCAACCAGCACACCGCACACCACTGACTGTACACAATATACCACACCCCCATCAGACACCCAGCACACCGCACACCACTGGCAGTACACAATGTACCTCACCCCCCATCAGGCACCAAGCTCACCGCACACCATTGACAGTACACAATGTACCACACCCCCATCAGACACCCAGCACACCGCAGACCACTGACAGTACACAATGTACCACACCCCCATCAGACACCCAGCACACCGCACACCACTGACAGTACACAATGTACCACACCCCCATCAGACACCCAGCACACCACACACCACTGACAGTACACAATGTACCACACCCCCATCAGGCACCCAGCACACCACACACCACTGACAGCACACAATGTACCACACCCCCATCAGACATCCAGCACACCACACACCACTGACAGTACACTATGTACCACACCCCCATCAGGCACCCAGCACACCACACACCACTGACAGTACACAATGTACCTCACCCCCATCAGACACCCAGCACACCGCACACCACTGACAGTACACAATGTACCACACCCCCATCAGACACCCAGCACACCGCACTCCACTGATAGTACACAATGTACCACACCCCCATCAGGCACTCAGCACACCGCACACCACTGACAGTACACAATGCACCACAGACCCATCAGACACCCAGCACACTGCACACCACTGACAGTACACAATGTACCACATCCCCATCAGGCACCCAGCACACCACACACCACTGACAGTACACAATGTACCACAGCCCCATTAGGCACCCAGCACACCACACACCACTGACAGTACACAATGTACCACACCCCCATCAGACACCCAGCACACCGCACACCACTGACAGTACACAATGTACCACACCCCCATCAGGCACCCAGCACACCACACAACACTGACAGTACACAATGTACCACAGCCCCATCAGGCACCCAGCACACCGCACACCACTGACAGTACACAATGTACCACACCCCCATCAGACACCCAGAACACCGCACACCACTGACAGTACACAATGTACCACACCCCCATCAGACACCCAGCACACCGCACACCACTGACAGTACACAATGTACCACACCCCCATTAGTCACCCAGCACACCGCACACCACTGACAGTACACAATATACCACAACCCCATCAGACACTCAGTACACCGCACACCACTGACAGTACACAATGTAGCACAGTCCCATCAGACACCCAGCACACCGCACACCACTGACAGTACACAATGTACCACACCCCCATCAGACACCCAGCACACCGCACACCACTGACAGTACACAATGTACCTCACCCCCATCAGACACCCAGCACACCGCACACCACTGACAGTACACAATGTACCACACCCCCATCAGGCACCCAGCTCACCGCACACCACTGACAGTACACAATGTACCACACCCCCATCAGGCACCCAGCTCACCGCACACCACTGACAGTACACAATGTACCTCACCCCCATCAGACACCCAGCACACCGCACACCACTGACAGTACACAATGTACCACACCCCCATCAGACACCCAGCACACTGCACACTACTGACAGTACACAATGTACCACACCCCCATCAGACACCCAGCACACCGCACACCACTGACAGTACACAATGTACCACACCCCCATCATGCACCCAGCACACCACACACCACTGACAGTACACAATGTACCACAGCCCCATCAGGCACCCAGCACACCGCACACCACTGACAGTACACAATGTACCTCACC
The DNA here is from genome assembly GCF_047496885.1 of Scyliorhinus torazame. NCBI lineage: Eukaryota > Metazoa > Chordata > Chondrichthyes > Carcharhiniformes > Scyliorhinidae > Scyliorhinus > Scyliorhinus torazame. The sequence goes on from NC_092711.1 coordinate 57,838,627, forward strand.
CCCATCAGACACCCAGCACACCGCACACCACTGACAGTACACAATGTACCACACCCCCATCAGACACCCAGCACACCGCACACCACTGACAGTACACAATGTACCACACCCCCATCAGACACCCAGCACACCGCACACCACTGACAGTACACAATGTACCACACCCCCATCAGGCAAGCAGCACACCGCACACCACTGACAGTACACAATGTACCACAGCCCCATCAGGCACCCAGCACACCGCACACCACTGACAGTACACAATGTACCACAACCCAACCGACACCCAGCACACCGCACACCACTGACAGTACACAATGTACCACAGCCCCATCAGACACTCAGCACACCACACACCACTGACAGTACACAATGTACCACACCCCCATCAGACACCCAGCAGACCGCACACCACTGACAGTACACAATGTACCACACCCCCATCAGGCACCCAGCACACCGCACACCACTGACAGTACACAATGTACCACACCCCCATCAGACACCCAGCACACCGCACACCACTGACAGTACACAATGTACCACACCCCCATCAGGCACCCAGCACACCGCACAGCACTGACAGTACACAATGTACCACACCCCCATCAGGCACCCAGCACACCGCACACCACTGACAGTACACAATGCACCACACCCCCATCAGACACCCAGCACACCACACACCACTGACAGTACACAATGTACCACACCCCCATCAGGGACCCAGCTCACCGCACACCACTGACAGTACACAATGCACCACACCCCCATCAGACACCCAGCACACCACACACCACTGACAGTACACAATGTACCACACCCCCATCAGGGACCCAGCTCACCGCACACCACTGACAGTACACAATGTACCACAGCCCCCATCAGGCACCCAGCACACCGCACACCACTGACAGTACACAATGTACCACACCACCATCAGGCACCCAGCACACTACACACCACTAACAGTACACAATGTACCACACCCCCATCAGGCACCCAGCACACCACACACCACTGACAGTACACAATGTACCATTCCCCCATCAGGCACCCAGCACACCACACACCACTGACATGACACAATGTACCACAACACCATCAGACACCCAGCGCACCGCACACCACTGACAGTACACAATGTACCACACCCCCATCAGGCACTCAGCACACCGCACACCACTGACAGTACACAATGTACCACAGCCCCATCAGACACCCAGCACACCGCACACCACTGACAGTACACAATGTACCACACCCACATCAGACACCCAGCACACCGCACACCACTGACAGTACACAATGTACCACAGCCCCATCAGACACCCAGCACACCGCACACCACTGACAGTACACAATGTACCACAGCCCCATCAGGCACCCAGCACACCACACACCACTGACAGTACACAGTGTACCACAGCCCCATCAGGCACCCAGCACACAGCACACCACTGACAGTACACAATGTACCACAGCCCCATCAGACACCCAGCACACCACACACCACTGACAGTACTCAATGTACCAGACCCCCATCAGGCAACCAGCACACCGCACACCACTGACTGTACACAATATACCACACCCCCATCAGACACCCAGCACACCGCACACCACTGGCAGTACACAATGTACCTCACCCCCCATCAGGCACCAAGCTCACCGCACACCATTGACAGTACACAATGTACCACACCCCCATCAGACACCCAGCACACCGCAGACCACTGACAGTACACAATGTACCACACCCCCATCAGACACCCAGCACACCGCACACCACTGACAGTACACAATGTACCACACCCCCATCAGACACCCAGCACACCACACACCACTGACAGTACACAATGTACCACACCCCCATCAGGCACCCAGCACACCACACACCACTGACAGCACACAATGTACCACACCCCCATCAGACATCCAGCACACCACACACCACTGACAGTACACTATGTACCACACCCCCATCAGGCACCCAGCACACCACACACCACTGACAGTACACAATGTACCTCACCCCCATCAGACACCCAGCACACCGCACACCACTGACAGTACACAATGTACCACACCCCCATCAGACACCCAGCACACCGCACTCCACTGATAGTACACAATGTACCACACCCCCATCAGACACCCAGCACACCGCACACCACTGACAGTACACAATGTAGCACACCCCCATCAGACACCCAGCACACCGCACACCACTGACAGTACACAATGTACCACACCCCCATCAGGCAAGCAGCACACCGCACACCACTGAGAGTACACAATGTACCACAGCCCCATCAGGCACCCAGCACACCGCACACCACTGACAGTACACAATGTACCACAGCCCCATCAGACACCCAGCTCACCGCACACCACTGACAGTACACAATGTACTACAGCCCCATCAGACACCCAGCACACTACACACCACTAACAGTACACAATGTACCACACCCCCATCAGGCACCCAGCACACCACACACCACTGACAGTACACAATGTACCACACCCCCATCAGGCACCCAGCACACCACACACCACTGACATGACACAATGTACCACAACACCATCAGACACCCAGCGCACCGCACACCACTGACAGTACACAATGTACCACCCCCCCATCAGGCACCCAGCACACCGCACACCACTGACAGTACACAATGTACCACATCCCCATCAGGCACCCAGCACACCGCACACCACTGACAGTACACAATGTACCACACCCCCATCAGACAGCCAGCACACCACACACCACTGACAGTACACAATGTACCACAGCCCCATCAGACACCCAGCACACAGCACACCACTGACAGTACACAATGTACCACAGCCCCATCAGACACCCAGCACACCACACACCACTGACAGTACTCAATGTACCAGACCCCCATCAGGCAACCAGCACACCGCACACCACTGACAGTACACAATGTACCACAGCCCCATCAGGGACCCAGCGCACCACACACCACTGACAGTACACAATGTACCACACCCCCATCAGACAGCCAGCACACCGCACACCACTGACAGTACACAATGTACCACACCCCCATCAGACACCCAGCACACCGCACACCACTGACAGTACACAATGTACCAGACCCCCATCAGGCAACCAGCACACCGCACACCACTGACAGTACACAATGTACCACAGCCCCATCAGACACCCAGCACACCACACACCACTGACAGTACACAATGTACCACAGCCCCATCAGACACCCAGCACACCACACACCACTGACAGTACACAATATACCACACCCCAATCAGACACCCAGCACACCGCACACCACTGGCAGTACACAATGTACCTCACCCCCCATCAGGCACCAAGCTCACCGCACACCATTGACAGTACACAATGTACCACACCCCCATCAGACACCCAGCACACCGCAGACCACTGACAGTACACAATGTACCACACCCCCATCAGACACCCAGCACACCGCACACCACTGACAGTACACAATGTACCACACCCCCATCAGACACCCAGCACACCACACACCACTGACAGTACACAATGTACCACATCCCCATCAGGCACCCAGCACACCACACACCACTGACAGCACACAATGTACCACACCCCCATCAGACACCCAGCACACCACACACCACTGACAGTACACTATGTACCACACCCCCATCAGGCACCCAGCACACCACACACCACTGACAGTACACAATGTACCACACCCCCATCAGGCACCCAGCACACCACACACCACTGACAGCACACAATGTATCACAGCCCCATCAGACACCCAGCACACCACACACCACTGACAGTACACAATGTACCACAGCCCCATCAGACACCCAGCACACCGCACACCACTGACAGTACACAATGTACCACACCCCCATCAGGCACCCAGCACACCACACACCACTGACAGCACACAATGTATCACAGCCCCATCAGACACCCAGCACACCACACACCACTGACAGTACACAATGTACCACACCCCCATCAGGCACCCAGCACACCACACACCACTGACAGCACACAATGTACCACACCCCCATCAGACACCCAGCACACCACACACCACTGACAGTACACTATGTACCACACCCCCATCAGGCACCCAGCACACCACACACCACTGACAGTACACAATGTACCACACCCCCATCAGGCACCCAGCACACCACACACCACTGACAGCACACAATGTATCACAGCCCCATCAGACACCCAGCACACCACACACCACTGACAGTACACAATGTACCACAGCCCCATCAGACACTCAGCTCACCGCACACCACTGACAGTATACAATGTACCACACCCCCATCAGACACCCAGCACACCGCACACCACTGACAGTACACAATGTACCACAGCCCCATCAGACACCCAGCTCACCACACACCACTGACAGTACACAATGTACCACACCCCCATCAGACACCCAGCACACCGCACACCACTGACAGTACACAATGTACCACAGCCCCATCAGACACCCAGCTCACCACACACCACTGACAGTGCACAATGTACCACACCCCCATCAGACACCCAGCACACCGCACACCAGTGACAGTACACAATGTACCACACCCCCATCAGACACCCAGCACACCGCACACCACTGACAGTACACAATGTACCACAGCCCCATCAGACACCCAGCTCACCACACACCACTGACAGTACACAATGTACCACAGCGCCATCAGACACCCAGCACACCGCACACCACTGACAGTACACAATGTACCACACCCCCATCAGGCACCCAGCACACCAAACACCACTGACAGTACACAATGTACCACACCCCCATCAGGCACCCAGCACACCAAACACGACTGACAGTACACAATGTACAACACCCACATCAGACACCCAGCAAACCACACACCACTGACAGTACACAATGTACCACAGCCCCATCAGACACCCAGCACACCACACACCACTGACAGTACACAATGTCCCACACCCCCATCAGACACCCAGCTCACCGCACACCACTGACAGTACACAATGTACCACACCCACATCAGACACCCAGCACACTGCACACCACTGACAGTACACAATGTACCGCACCCCCATCAGGCACACAGCACACCGCACACCACTGACAGTACACAATGTAGCACACCCCCATCAGACATCCAGCACGGCGCACACCACTGACAGTACACAATGTACCACACCTCCATCAGGCACCCAGCACACCGCACAACACTGACAGTACACAATGTACCACACCCCCATCAGACACCCAGCACACCGTACACCACTGACAGTACACAATGTACCACACCCGCATCAGGCACACAACACACCACACACCACTGACAGTACACAATGTACCACACCACCATCAGGCACACAACACACCGCACATCACTGACAGTACACAATGTACCACATCCCCATCAGACACCCAGCACACCGCACACCACAGACAGTACACAATGTACCACACCCCCATCAGGCACCCCGCACACCGCACACCACTGACAGTACACAATGTACCACACCCCCATCAGATACCCAGCTCACCGCACACCACTGACAGTACACAATGTACCACACCCCCATCAGACACCCAGCACACCGCACACCACTGACAGTACACAATGTACCACAACCCCATCAGACACCCAGCTCACCGCACATCACTGACAGTACACAATGTACCACATCCCCATTAGACACCCAGCACCCCGCACACCACTGACAGTACAAAATGTACCACACCCCCATCAGACACACAGCACACCACACGCCACTGACAGTACACAATGTACCACAGCCCCATCAGACACCCAGCACACCGCACACCACTGACAGTACACAATGTACCACACCCCCATCAGACACCCAGCACACCTCACGCCACTGACAGTACACAATGTACCACAGCCCCATCAGACACCCAGCACACCGCACACCACTGACAGTATACAATGTACCACACCCCATCAGACACCCAGCACACCGCACACCACTGACAGTACACAATGTACCACAGTCCCATCAGACACCCAGCACACCGCACACCACTGACAGTACACAATGTACCACACCCCCATCAGGCACCCAGCACACAGCACACCACTGACAGAACACAATGTACCACGGCCCCATCAGACACCCAGCTCACCACACACCACTGACAGCACACAATGTACCTCACCCCCATCAGATACCCAGCACACAGCACACCACTGACAGAACACAATGTACCACAGCCCCATCAGGCACCCAGCACACTACACACCACTATCAGTACACAATGTACCACAACCTCATCAGACACCCAGCACACCGCACACCACTGACAGTACACAATGTACCACACCCCCATCAGGCACCCAGCACACCGCACACCACTGACAGTACACAATGTACCACAGCCCCATCAGACACCCAGCACAACACACACCACTGACAGTACACAATGTACCACACCCCCATCAGACAACCAGCACAACACACACCACTGACAGTACACAATGTACCACACCCCCATCAGGGACCCAGCACACCGCACACCACTGACAGTACACAATGTACCACTGGCCCATCAGGCACCCAGCACACCGCATACCACTGACAGTACACAATGTACCACACCCCCATCAGACACCCAGCACACCGCACACCACTGACAGTAAACAATGTACCACACCCACATCAGGCACCCAGCACACCGCACAGCACTGACAGTACACAATGTACCACACCCCCATCAGGCACCCAGCACACCGCACACCACTGACAGTACACAATGTACAACACCCCCATCAGACACCCAGCACAACACACACCACTGACAGTACACAATGTACCACACCCCCATCAGACAACCAGCACACCACACACCACTGACAGTACACAATGTACCACACCCCCATCAGACACCCCGCACACCGCACACCACTGACAGTACACAATGTACCACTGGCCCATCAGGCACCCAGCACACCGCACACCACTGACAGTACACAATGTACCACACCCCCATCAGGGACCCAGCACACCGCACACCACTGACAGTACACAATGTACCACTGGCCCATCAGGCACCCAGCACACCGCATACCACTGACAGTACACAATGTACCACACCCCCATCAGGCACCCAGCACACCACACACCACTGACAGTACACAATGTACCACACCCCCATCAGACACCCCGCACACCGCACACCACTGACAGTACACAATGTACCACACCCCCATCAGGGACCCAGCTCACCGCACACCACTGACAGTACACAATGTACCACAGCCCCCATCAGGCACCCAGCACACCGCACACCACTGACAGTACACAATGTACCACACCACCATCAGGCACCCAGCACACTACACACCACTGACAGTACACAATGTACCACACCCCCATCAGGCACCCAGCACACCACACACCACTGACAGTACACAATGTACCACAGCCCCATCAGACACCCAGCTCACCGCACACCACTGACAGTACACAATGTACCACAGCCCCATCAGACACCCAGCACACTACACACCACTAACAGTACACAATGTACCACACCCCCATCAGGCACCCAGCACACCACACACCACTGACAGTACACAATGTACCACACCCCCATCAGGCACCCAGCACACCACACACCACTGACCGTACACAATGTACCACAACACCATCAGACACCCAGCGCACCGCACACCACTGACAGTACACAATGTACCACACCCCCATCAGGCACCCAGCTCACCGCACACCACTGACAGTACACAGTGTACCACATCCCCATCAGGCACCCAGCACACCGCACACCACTGACAGTACACAATGTACCACACCCCCATCAGACAGCCAGCACACCACACACCACTGACAGTACACAATGTACCACAGCCCCATCAGACACCCAGCACACAGCACACCACTGACAGTACACAATGTACCACAGCCCCATCAGACACCCAGCACACCACACACCACTGACAGTACTCAATGTACCAGACCCCCATCAGGCAACCAGCACACCGCACACCACTGACAGTACACAATGTACCACAGCCCCATCAGGGACCCAGCGCACCACACACCACTGACAGTACACAATGTACCACACCCCCATCAGACACCCAGCACACCGCACACCACTGACAGTACACAATGTACCAGACCCCCATCAGGCAACCAGCACACCGCACACCACTGACAGTACACAATATACCACACCCCCATCAGACTCCCAGCACACCGCACACCACTGGCAGTACACAATGTACCTCACCCCCCATCAGGCACCCAGCTCACCGCACACCATTGACAGTACACAATGTACCACACCCCCATCAGACACCCAGCACACCGCAGACCACTGACAGTACACAATGTACCACACCCCCATCAGACACCCAGCACACCGCACACCACTGACAGTACACAATGTACCACACCCCCATCAGACACCCAGCACACCACACACCACTGACAGTACACAATGTACCACACCCCCATCAGGCACCCAGCACACCACACACCACTGACAGCACACAATGTACCACACCCCCATCAGACACCCAGCACACCACACACCACTGACAGTACACTATGTACCACACCCCCATCAGGCACCCAGCACACCACACACCACTGACAGTACACAATGTACCACACCCCCATCAGGCACCCAGCACACCACACACCACTGACAGCACACAATGTACCACAGCCCCATCAGACACCCAGCACACCACACACCACTGACAGTACACAATGTACCACAGCCCCAACAGACACCCAGCACACCGCACACCACTGACAGTACACAATGTACCACAGCCCCATTAGACACTCAGCTCACCACACACCACTGACAGTACACAATGTACCACACCCCCATCAGACACCCAGCACACCGCACACCACTGACAGTACACAATGTACCACAGCCCCATCAGACACCCAGCTCACCACACACCACTGACAGTACACAATGTACCAAACCCCCATCAGACACCCAGCACACCGCACACCACTGACAGTACACAATGTACCACACCCCCATCAGGCACACAGCACACCGCACACCACTGACAGTACACAATGTACCACACCCCCATCAGGCACACAGCACACCACACACCACTGACAGTACACAATGTACCTCACCCCCATCAGACACACAGCACACCGCACACCACTGACAGTACACAATGTACCACAGCCCCATCAGACACCCAGCTCACCACACACCACTGACAGTACACAATGTACCACACCCCCATCAGACACCCAGCACACCGCACACCACTGACAGTACACAATGTACCACACCCCCATCAGACACCCAGCACACCGCACACCACTGACAGTACACAATGTACCACAGCCCCATCAGACACCCAGCTCACCACACACCACTGACAGTACACAATGTACCACAGACCCATCAGACACCCAGCACACCGCACACCACTGACAGTACACAATGTACCACAGCCCCATCAGACACCCAGCACACCGCACACCACTGACAGTACACAATGTACCACACCGCCATCAGACACCCAGCACACCGCACACCACTGACAGTACACAATGTACCACACCCCCATCAGACACCCAGCACACCACACACCACTGACAGTACACAATGTACCACACCCCCATCAGGCACCCAGCACACCAAACAGCACTGACAGTACACAATGTACCACACCCCCATCAGGCACACAGCACACCAAACACGACTGACAGTACACAATGTACCACACCCACATCAGACACCCAGCACACCACACACCACTGACAGTACACAATGTACCACAGCTCCATCAGACACCCAGCACACCACACACCACTGACAGTACACAATGTCCCACACCCCCATCAGACACCCAGCTCACCGCACACCACTGACAGTACACAATGTACCACACCCACATCAGACACCCAGCACACCGCACACCACTGACAGTACATAATGTACCGCACCCCCATCAGGCACACAGCACACCGCACACCACTGACAGTACACAATGTAGCACACCCCCATCAGACACCCAGCACACCACACACCACTGACAGTACACAATGTACCACAGCCCCATCAGATACCCAGCTCACCGCACATCACTGACAGTACACAATGTACCACATCCCCATCAGACACCCAGCACCCCGCACACCACTGACAGTACAAAATGTACCACACCCCCATCAGACACCCAGCACGCCACACGCTACTGACAGTACACAATGTACCACAGCCCCATCAGACACCCAGCACACCGCACACCACTGACAGTACACAATGTACCACACCCCCATCAGACACCCAGCACACCACATGCCACTGACAGTACACAATGTACCACAGCCCCATCAGACACCCAGCACACCGCACACCACTGACAGTACACAATGTACCACACCCCATCAGACACCCAGCACACCGCACACCACTGACAGTACACAATGTACCACAGCCCCATCAGACACCCAGCACACCGCACACCACTGACAGTACACAATGTACCACGGCCCCATCAGACACCCAGCTCACCACACACCACTGACAGCACACAATGTACCTCACCCCCATCAGACACCCAGCACACAGCACACCACTGACAGGACACAATGTACCACAGCCCCATCAGGCACCCAGCACACTACACACCACTGGCAGTACACAATGTACCACAACCTCATCAGACACCCAGCACACCGCACACCACTGACAGTACACAATGTACCACACCCCCATCAGGCACCCAGCACACCGCACACCACTGACAGTACACAATGTACCACAGCCCCATCAGGCACCCAGCACACTACACACCACTGACAGTACACAATGTACCACAACCCCATCAGACACCCAGCACACCGCACACCACTGACAGTACACAATGTACCACAGCCCCATCAGACACCCAGCACACCACACACCACTGACAGTACACAATGTACCACAGCCCCATCAGACACCCAGCACACAGCACACCATTGACAGTACACAATGTAACACAGCCCCATCAGACACCCAGCACACCACACACCACTGACAGCACTCAATGTACCAGACCCCATCAGGCAACCAGCACACCGCACACCACTGACAGTACACAATGTACCACAGCCCCATCAGGGACCCAGCGCACCACACACCACTGACAGTACACAATGTACCACACCCCCATCAGACACCCAGCACACCGCACACCACTGACAGTACACAATGTACCAGACCCCCATCAGGCAACCAGCACACCGCACACCACTGACAGTACACAATATACCACACCCCCATCAGACTCCCAGCACACCGCACACCACTGGCAGTACACAATGTACCTCACCCCCCATCAGGCACCCAGCTCACCGCACACCATTGACAGTACACAATGTACCACACCCCCATCAGACACCCAGCACACCGCAGACCACTGACAGTACACAATGTACCACACCCCCATCAGACACCCAGCACACCGCACACCACTGACAGTACACAATGTACCACACCCCGATCAGACACCCAGCACACCACACACCACTGACAGTACACAATGTACCACACCCCCATCAGGCACCCAGCACACCACACACCACTGACAGCACACAATGTACCACACCCCCATCAGACACCCAGCACACCACACACCACTGACAGTACACTATGTACCACACCCCCATCAGGCACCCAGCACACCACACACCACTGACAGTACACAATGTACCACACCCCCATCAGGCACCCAGCACACCACACACCACTGACAGCACACAATGTACCACAGCCCCATCAGACACCCAGCACACCACACACCACTGACAGTACACAATGTACCACAGCCCCATTAGACACTCAGCTCACCACACACCACTGACAGTACACAATGTACCACACCCCCATCAGACACCCAGCACACCGCACACCACTGACAGTACACAATGTACCACAGCCCCATCAGACACCCAGCTCACCACACACCACTGACAGTACACAATGTACCACACACCCATCAGACACCCAGCACACCGCACACCACTGACAGTACACAATGTACCACACCCCCATCAGGCACACAGCACACCACACAACACTGACAGTACACAATGTACCACAGTCCCATCAGACACCCAGCACACCGCACACCACTGACAGTACACAATGTACCACACCCCCATCAGACACCCAGCACACCACATGCCACTGAGAGTACACAATGTACCACAGCCCCATCAGACACCCAGCACACCGCACACCACTGACAGTACACAATGTACCACACCCCATCAGACACCCAGCACACCGCACACCACTGACAGTACACAATGTACCACAGCCCCATCAGACACCCAGCACACCGCACACCACTGACAGTACACAATGTACCACGGCCCCATCAGACACCCAGCTCACCACACACCACTGACAGCACACAATGTACCTCACCCCCATCAGACACCCAGCACACAGCACACCACTGACAGTACACAATGTACCACAGCCCCATCAGGCACCCAGCACACTACACACCACTGGCAGTACACAATGTACCACAACCTCATCAGACACCCAGCACACCGCACACCACTGACAGTACACAATGTACCACACCCCCATCAGGCACCCAGCACACCGCACACCACTGACAGTACACAATGTACCACAGCCCCATCAGGCACCCAGCACACTACACACCACTGACAGTACACAATGTACCACAACCCCATCAGACACCCAGCACACCGCACACCACTGACAGTACACAATGTACCACAGCCCCATCAGACACCCAGCACACCACACACCACTGACAGTACACAATGTACGACAGCCCCATCAGACACCCAGCACACAGCACACCATTGACAGTACACAATGTAACACAGCCCCATCAGACACCCAGCACACCACACACCACTGACAGTACTCAATGTACCAGACCCCCATCAGGCAACCAGCACACCGCACACCACTGACATTACACAATGTACCACAGCCCCATCAGGGACCCAGCGCACCACACACCACTGACAGTACACAATGTACCACACCCCCATCAGACACCCAGCACACCGCACACCACTGACAGTACACAATGTACCAGACCCCCATCAGGCAACCAGCACACCGCACACCACTGACAGTACACAATATACCACACCCCCATCAGACTCCCAGCACACCGCACACCACTGGCAGTACACAATGTACCTCACCCCCCATCAGGCACCCAGCTCACCGCACACCATTGACAGTACACAATGTACCACACCCCCATCAGACACCCAGCACACCGCAGACCACTGACAGTACACAATGTACCACACCCCCATCAGACACCCAGCACACCGCACACCACTGACAGTACACAATGTACCACACCCCCATCAGACACCCAGCACACCACACACCACTGACAGTACACAATGTACCACACCCCCATCAGGCACCCAGCACACCACACACCACTGACAGCACACAATGTACCACACCCCCATCAGACACCCAGCACACCACACACCACTGACAGTACACTATGTACCACACCCCCATCAGGCACCCAGCACACCACACACCACTGACAGTACACAATGTACCACACCCCCATCAGGCACCCAGCACACCACACACCACTGACAGCACACAATGTACCACAGCCCCATCAGACACCCAGCACACCACACACCACTGACAGTACACAATGTACCACAGCCCCAACAGACACCCAGCACACCGCACACCACTGACAGTACACAATGTACCACAGCCCCATTAGACACTCAGCTCACCACACACCACTGACAGTACACAATGTACCACACCCCCATCAGACACCCAGCACACCGCACACCACTGACAGTACACAATGTACCACAGCCCCATCAGACACCCAGCTCACCACACACCACTGACAGTACACAATGTACCACACCCCCATCAGACACCCAGCACACCGCACACCACTGACAGTACACAATGTACCACACCCCCATCAGGCACACTGCACACCACACAACACTGACAGTACACAATGTACCACAGTCCCATCAGGCACCCAGCACACCACACACCACTGACAGTACGCAATGTACCACAGCCCCATCAGACACCCCGCACACCGCACACCACTGACAGTACACAATGTACCACACCCCCATCAGGCACCCAGCACACCGCACACCACTGACAGTACACAATGTACCACACCCCCATCAGGCACCCAGCACACCAAACACCACTGACAGTACACAATGTACCACACCCCCATCAGGCACCCAGCACACCAAACACGACTGACAGTACACAATGTACCACACCCACATCAGACACCCAGCACACCACACACCACTGACAGTACACAATGTACCACAGCCCCATCAGACACCCAGCACACCACACACCACTGACAGTACACAATGTCCCACACCCCCATCAGACACCCAGCTCACCGCACACCACTGACAGTACACAATGTACCACACCCACATCAGACACCCAGCACACCACACACCACTGACAGTACATAATGTACCGCACCCCCATCAGGCACACAGCACACCGCACACCACTGACAGTACACAATGTACCACACCCCCATCAGGGACACAGCACACCGCACACCACTGACAGTACACAATGTACCACAGCCCCATCAGACACCCAGCACACCGCACACCACTGACAGTACACAATGTACCACACCCCCATCAGACACCCAGCACACCGCACACCACTGACAGTACACAATGTACCACACCCCCATTAGACACCCAGCACACCACAAACCACTGACAGTACACAATGTACCACACCCCCATCAGACACCCAGCACACCACACACCACTGACAGTACACAATGTACCACACCCCCATCAGACACCCAGCACACCGCACACCACTGACAGTACACAATGTACCACAGCCCCATCAGACACCCAGCTCACCACACACCACTGACAGTACACAATGTACCACACACCCATCAGACACCCAGCACACCGCACACCACTGACAGTACACAATGTACCACACCCCCATCAGGCACACAGCACACCACACAACACTGACAGTACACAATGTACCACAGTCCCATCAGACACCCAGCACACCGCACACCACTGACAGTACACAATGTACCACACCCCCATCAGACACCCAGCACACCGCACACCACTGACAGTACACAATGTACCACACCCCCATCAGACACCCAGCACACCGCACAAAACTGACAGTACACAATGTACCACAGCCCCATCAGACACCCAGCTCACCACACACCACTGACAGTACACAATGTACCACAGACCCATCAGACACCCAGCACACCGCACACCACTGACAGTACACAATGTACCACACACCCATCAGGCACCCAGCACACCAAACACCACTGACAGTACACAATGTACCACACCCCCATCAGGCACCCAGCACACCAAACACGACTGACAGTACACAATGTGCCACACCCACATCAGACACCCAGCACACCACACACCACTGACAGTACACAGTGTACCACAGCCCCATCAGACACCCAGCACACCACACACCACTGACAGTACACAATGTCCCACACCCCCATCAGACACCCAGCTCACCGCACACCACTGACAGTACACAATGTACCACACCCACATCAGACACCCAGCACACCGCACACCACTGACAGTACACAATGTACCACACCTCCATCAGGCACCCAGCACACCGCACAACACTGACAGTACACAATGTACCACACCCCCATCAGACACCCAGCACACCGTACACCACTGACAGTACACAATGTACCACACCCCCATCAGGCACACAACACAACACACACCACTGACAGTACACAATGTACCACACCCCCATCAGGCACACAACACACCGCACATCACTGACAGTACACAATGTACCACACCCCCATCAGACACCCAGCACACCGCACACCACTGACAGTACACAATGTACCACACCCCCATCAGGCACCCAGCACACCACACACCACAGACAGTACACAATGTACCACACCCCCATCAGACACCCAGCACACCGCACACCACTGACAGTACACAATGTACCACAACCCCATCAGACACCCAGCTCACCGCACATCACTGACAGTACACAATGTACCACACCCCCATCAGACACCCAGCACACCGCACACCACTGACAGTACACAATGTACCCCACCCCCATCAGACACCCAGCACACCACACACCACTGACAGTACACAATGTACCACAGCCCCATCAGACACCCAGCACACCACACACCACTGACAGTACACAATGTGCCACACCCCCATCAGACACCCAGCACACCACACACCACTGACAGTACACAACGTACCACAACCCCATCAGACACCCAGCACACCGCACACCACTGACAGTACACAATGTACCACAGCCCCATCAGACACACAGCACACCGTACACCACTGACAGTACACAATGTACCACACCCCCAACAGGCACCCAACACACCACACACCACTGACATTACAAAATGTACCACACCCCCATCAGGCACCCAGCACACCACACACCACTGACAGTACACAATGTACCACACCACCATCAGGCACCCAGCACACCGCACACCACTGACAGTACACAATGTACCACAGCCCCATCAGGTACCCAGCACACCGCACACCACTGACAGTACACAATGTACCACAGTCCCATCAGGCACCCAGCACACCGCACACCACTGTCAGTACACAATGTACCACACCCCCATCAGGCACCCAGTACACCACACACCACTGACAGTACACAATGTCCAACACACCCCCATCAGGCACCCAGAACACCACACACCACTGACAGTACTCAATGTACCAGACCCCCATCAGGCAACCAGCACACCGGACACCACTGACAGTACACAATGTACCACACCCCCATCAGACACCCAGCACACCGCACACCACTGACAGTACACAATGTACCACGCCCCCATCAGACACCCAGCACACCGCACACCACTGACAGTACACAATGTACCACGTCCCCATCAGACACCCAGCACACCGCACACCACTGACAGTACACAATGTACCACAGACCCATCAGGCACCCAGCTCACCGCACACCACTGACAGTACACAATGTACCACAGCCCCATCAGACACCCAGCACAGCACACACCACTGACAGTACACAATGTACCACACCCCCATCAGACAGCCAGCACACCGCACACCACTGACAGTACACAATGTACCACACCCCCATCAGGGACCCAGCTCACCGCACACCACTGACAGTACACAATGTACCACAACCCCATCAGGCACCCAGCACACCGCCCACCACTGACAGTACACAATGTACCACACCCCCATCAGACACCCAGCACACCACACACCACTGACAGTACACAATGTACCAGACCCCCATCAGGGACCCAGCTCACCGCACACCACTGAAAGTACACAATGTACCACCCCCCCATCAGGCACCCAGCACACTACCACCACTGACAGTACACAATGTACCACACCCCCATCAGACACCCAGCACACCGCACACCACTGACAGTACACAATGTACCACAGCCCCATCAGACACCCAGCACACCGCACACCACTGACAGTACACAATGTACCACAGCCCCATCAGATGCCCAGCTCACCGCACACCACTGACAGTACACAATGTACCACAGCCCCATCAGACAT